>NC_137033.1:43937180-44104680 GCF_032717465.1 Coenobita brevimanus
TAAACAAACAAACTAGACCAAAAATAATACCTCGCCGGATTCCGTCCGGGCTAGGTAAAAAAAAAAAATCATCGTGGTTACTTGCTGCAAAATCAAGTGGCTAATACGAGGGGCGTTCAAAAGTTCTTTGCAACAGGGTAATAAAAGCAAAATTAATAGATACACATTTATTGAAGTTCACACTCCTTCAACATACTCTCCTCTAAGGTTTACACACTTCTGGAGCCGTGTCATCCGCTTAACAAAGCACTCCGAGTACTCAGAAACAGGTATACTCTTCAGTTATGAATTTATCCGCCTGGCAAGGTCCTGTTCCCTTCAAAAATTGATTCCAGCAAGTTTTTCTAACAATTTAGGGAATAGCCAAAAGTCACAGGGTGCCGTCCTGACCTGGCATCGTGTGACTTTTGGCTATTCCCTAAATTGCCAGAAAAACTTGCTGGAACCAATTTTTGAAGGGAACAGGACCTTGCCAGGTGGATAAATTCAGAACTGAAGAGTATACCTGTTTCTGAGTACTCGGAGTGATTTGTTAAGTGGGTGACACGGCTCCAGAAGTGTGTAAACCTTAGAGGAGAGTATGCTGAAGGAGTGTGAACTTCAATAAATGAGTATCTCTATTAATTTTGCTTTTATTACCCTGTTGCAAGAACTTTCTGAACGCCCCTCGTAGTCAAATGTCATGGAGACAGAAGCAGGGGTAGGCAACAGAACTTACAGAGTTTACTATCGACGAGAAGGGTACTATCGCTTCTGCTTTTTTTTTTTTTTTTTTTTAAATCAGTCCAGGATATCATAAGTAAGCGACAATGATGACAGTAATCTGCTACTATATACTCATAAGGTCATCAGTGTCAGGTGCTGCGTATTCATGAGTTTGATCATCCAAGTCCTTGGAAAGAAACATGGGAGAGGCGGCAGAACTTCTGTTGTGGACTGCACAGGAAATGTTATAAGGGGAAAAATAGAGAGAAGGAAAAAATCGAGAGAGGGAAAAAAAAATGTTCCAGCATGCGAGCGGAAAAGAAAAAAAATGAAAAGCACAGGGCAGTGGTCAAACAAGCTGTTCTAGCCCATGGGATCCTCAGACCAATATCACGTATTATGCCGAGATGCCCACAGGGAATATCAACAATGCCAGCAGCAGAGCACAAAGAGAGCAGGAATTACACAGGCAGATAACTGAACATCTCAGAGTCTGTCTCCTCGTTAGTAACCAATCTAGTGTGAATAACACGACAAAAATGGGAGAAACAGAATGAATCATGATTATATTTAACTGCTACCTCTCAGCTGCGTCACACTAGGCCTGATGTTGGTATTCTCGTTAGTAAGCAGTTTAAAGTAAATAATTAGATGAAAAACACAGCAAATTTGTTCATGATAATATTTAACTGCCACTAATCATCTGAATCTCAATTTTAATAAAAGGGGCTTATGGTACACAGACATTCGTACTCTCGTTCGCAGTCAATCTAATGTATATAAAAATGAAATCTAAGACAAACTGTTGATGCTATTATTTAACTGCCATAGAAACAGGTTGATCGTAAAAGAAAAGACGGCCTACAGCACACTAGGCTACTGTACGCGCAGTAACAAAAAATAAATAAATAAATAAATAAAATTATTAATTATACTTTGGGGGAGGCGGCGGCTCAGTCGGTAGAGAGGTGGCCTGCAATCCTGCCAGACCCAGGTTCAAATCCCCGCTGGAGCAGGGAACAGTTTAAGGATTTGAATTTCATTAAATTAGACTTTACTGATCTAGCAGAATACCCGCCGACATGTCGTAAAAATACCCCCGCTAATACCAATACACCAATCCAGTATGAGACAGCCCTAGCATGTATTCAATACCGACGGTGGGTGTTAGCGCCGAAGTGGTGGCATGTAGAGGTGTACGGAACGTGGGAGGACTACTAGGCCTTGGGAGCAGGCTGTGAAGCCTATGACCAGAGTCGAACACATAAAAAAAAAAAAGTCAGTATATGGCATGTTAACCCTTTTTACTGTGATGACGACACATAAAGCGTGTTGTTATTTTCACATCTACCAAACAATGTCTAAAGCGTGGGAAGACATGAATATGATAGAAAAGGGTGTTTACTTTAGTAATTTTTAGTCTTGGAGAATGTTTTGAAATAAGCCATCATCACGGCCAAAATGTCAACCAACAATGCCCATCCTCACCGGGAGACTTACCCCTGCCCACCCACCACCATTCCACCCCGTTTAGCCCACGATTCCAGCCCGTTTAGTCCACCATTCCAGCCCGTATAGCTCACCGTTCTCAACACACTACGCCTGTTTTGTTCCCACCCCAGCACTGAACTTTTAGGAGAAATCTGATCCCAGCGCCAACACTACATCTCACACAACACCCTAGTTCACGGGGTTCCACCACCCACCACAATTCCAGCTCATTCCATCCACCTCTCTCTCTCTCCTACCGGACCATATTATTAAGTTTAGAGACTCTGTATAGCTTAATTTTTTGGCACTAACACACTATCATATGCGGTTGGGAACGGCCTACTGTTGCTAATTCTTGCTACAGCCAGACGACTTTACTCTTTTTGGCTGGGGACTTCTCGCTATTCGTCTCAAGAAGCCGTAACAAAAATGTTTCCATCATTACCCATCTCCACCCCAACTTCTTCCACCATCACTCATCTCCACCCCAGGCTCCCCCACCATCATTCCATCTCTACCTACAAACTCCTCCACACCATCCCATCTCTACCCACAAACTCCACCACACCATCCCAGTGATCCCATCTCTACCCACAAAGTCCTCCACACCATCCCAGTGATCCCATCTCTACCCACAAACTCCTCCACACCATCCCATCTTCATCCCAAGTTACTCCACCACCATCCCATCTCTATCCGCTACTGTCACTCCAGGTCGCTTCTCCTTATGTACGCTGATGAGACAGAAGTTGGCCTACAGTTCCATTTTGTTTGCTTGATACTTTTTATTTTCCTCCCTAGAGGATCGTATGAATGAGGAAGCTATCATCTATGGCCAGAGAAGCACAGCATATGGAATCTCCCTCTTAGCTTAAAAATATTAGTCAGCTGAGGAAAGTGACAAAGAGAAGACTATCGCTCCAAGTTTTAGTTAGTTATAAAACTTTTACGCAATATTCTGAAATACAGTTTGCTGTGGGCCGAAGACGTCATAACTAGCTTCGAAAATTACTGTCCACTGTCTGGGCTTGTGGTAAAATAAAGTCTGTCGATTTATAAATGTTCACAACTGTACAGTCACCAAATATAATGGCGACTCACATATCCGATTATACTCGACCTAAAAGACTTTTGATAGCAGATTTAGGTAATTGTCATGAATAAAAAATTCAGAATGTTGTCAAATTATAAAATAGACTAGCTTTTATTACGGTACTTTAATTTTATCATCGTCGAGACAACACTAACTTTAATTTCTATATATTGTCAAGTGAGTTTATTTAATCATAGGCGATTACTGTATGCTTAGTCGAGAGTGAGTCATAGGAGCTTGAGAGAGTAAATACTGTCACCATTAACCCTGCCATTTTCAGAACTTTAACTGCAAAGAAGAAAGAAGCAAAGGCTAGATGAAAAACTGAACAAAAGAGATCCAAATGGCAGGGATTTTATTCAGTCGAGTCATTCAGAGGAGCCAGGGAGTGTTAATAGTCACCATTATGAAAAGGAAATATATTCATAGTACTGTTTTAATCTGTCTCAGAGTTACAACAAGAGATTGACATTTACAATATGTTAGTCAATTTTATGCATGGAACGGTTGTACAGCCATAGAACTGAATATTATGCTACTGACCTGTAACTGGATAATACACCAGGATAGGCTGTTGATCATTAGGAAGTGATATAGAAAGGAAATAAAATAATAATACTGTTTTATTCTTTCAATGAGCTACGGTAAAGACGCAGAAAAATAAATCAATCCGCCAAGTTGAAGATAACTACAGATTCGTGCGTCATCTCTCACGCAATGCTGCCCGGTTCGAGTCAGTAAGCGTGACATCTGAGGCGGCTGCTGATATGAACCCCTGCTTAATATCCTCGTGCTTACCGACTCTTTCTCCTTCTGGTTTAATTAACACAGTGAAGCGTCTCTGTCTCGCCATTGTTTTACTGGTTCTTTCGCTTTTGTTATTACTCAGGACTTTATCTTTGGGTTAGTTTTCTTCTAATGCCTTTCTTCACTGACTCATTTGTTTCCAAGTCTCTTACTTATATCAACACTCTTAGATGTCTATGATTCACTCTCGGCTGAATATAATCGCCTGGAATCAGGTAAAGTACAGTAAAGCATTGAAGTTGTCCCTACCATGAGAATGTTAACAGTACCAGCAATTATCGCTCTCAGCCTCCCATACACGTTCTTAGCTCAAGAAAATCGTCTGTTGTTAGTTAGAATACATGAATTGCCCCGACAATGAAACTGTTAAAGTAACCTGTTTTTGAGGTGACGAATTATTACTTTTATCATTATCATCCTTAACTTTTTTTCTTATCTAAGAATGGGGTGAAGGACGAGTCTGTAACAACGAAAGAGAAAGTGGGAAAGTAGCAGAACCATCAACATACCCAATGAAATGCGCATCACACTCACACATCTTTTAAGCTATTGCAACCTCGGCTCCTCCCAAGCAAACAATACACACATGTTTTACTGTTTCATGTTTCCCTTATAGGCTTAGATGCGATTCACATGCACACTTTAACACACAAAATACACAAAATGCAGCAGTGATGGAACGGGATATCCTACTGCTATACCGTATTCGCAGTTATTATACGACAAGAGTGTAAGTACAGTATTGAAATTAGCCATAACATCGAGCCATCTCCCTCATGTCGTGACGTGTGTCAATACAACGCTTAAATCAATCTCTCTCTCTCTCTCTCTCTCTCTCTCTCTCTCTCAGCATTCAAGGGGTCTCCTGGGTCAAACCTCATTATCTAGAGTCCAATTATTTTTGTCTGTCTCGGTTTTTTTTTTTTTTTCTCTCTCTCTCTCTCCCTTTCTGTATGTCTCTCTATCTGTCTGTCTGCCTGTATCTCGGGATGTCTGTCACCTTGTCGTGAGTGTGCTTGTGTCATGGTGTGTGTGTGTGTGTGTGTGTGTGTGTGTGTGTGTGTGTGTGTGTGTTTCTAGTGTGTCTTTCTGTCTGTTTCGGTCTCATTTTATGTGTCTGTCTGCCTGCTCGTCTGTCTGTCTGTCTGTCTTGGCCTGTCTGCCTGTGTGTTTGCATCCGTCGGTCTTTTTGTATCTCAATTTTTCTATCTGTCTTTCTGTGTTCCGGTGTCTGTCTGTCTCGGTCTGTGTGCTTCTCTGTGCTTCTGTCTGTGTCTGTTTATGTGTATAACTTTCTGTCAGTGTGTCTGTCTATCTGTGTCTGCCAGACTTTGTCTGTCAGTGTCTGCCAGACTGTCTGTCTGTCAGTTTCTCGTTCTGTCTATTTCGGTTTGTCTGTCTGTGTTTCGGTCTTACTATATCGGTTGGTTTGTCTGTGTCTCGGTCTGGCTATGTCGGTTTGTGTGTGTGTGTGTGTGTGTGTGTGTGTGTGTGTGTGTGTGTGTGTGTGTGTGTGTGTGACTATCTTCTAGTATGTCTTTCTGTTTGTCTGTTTGTCTGTCTGTCCTGGCTTGTCTGCCTGTGTGTATCGGTCGGTCTGTTTGTACCTCGGCCTGACTGTCGTTTGCTTTTGTACCTAAAGACAATTTTATTAAACTAACAGTATAACTCCTGCAGTGCTGGGGTTAGAAACAGTCTCCATTAACCCCTTCACAACGAGGCCGTCATTGGCACATCATTCTTGCAACTGTCACACGATTATATTCAGCTTTGGATATACCCCTTGTTGTGAAGGAGTTAGTTTCCTTTAGCCTATTCACTGTGAGACGTATTTTGTTGTAAGTTAGCTACCTATTTATCTACCTATCCTCCTCTATCTGTCTGTGTGTCTGTCTGTTCTCCCTCGTTCAGTCCACGTTCGTCTTGAGGACTATCCCTTATTGTCCAAAAGCATACAACTCAGGCATTTATCAACTCTCAGTATCCTTGACGTTTTCTTTTTCTCGAAACCTGGCAAAGAAAGATCACGAGACATCTCTTGCAAACTTCGCTTCCCACAGACTGGGTGTGCTAAGCCGATGCCTAATTTTCTTTTACCCTGCACAGTTGATGACTTTTTACTGGGATCTCATTCACACCTGTCTAATGCATAGCTGTCATGGGTGGGGAGATCACCACAAGCAACATTTACAAACTGGGTGGATAAAAAGGCTTTTCGTCTCATCAGCTCCCCTCCTCTCACCGACTCCTCTCAGTCTCTTTCACTTCGCCGCATTATTTAATCCCTCTCCCTCTACTAAGCTATGTCACTGATCACTGCTCTTCTGAACTGTTTGCTCGTATCATTCTCACCTTTCCCTGGGAGCACAGCACCCATCTAGCAACACACACTCATCCGATTTCCGCCCAGCTCTCAAATGCAGGAGACAACAGATACTGTCACTTCTCATGTATACAACTGGTCAACTCTGAAACTTGTCTTTCTCAGCCTAATTTTTCCCCAGGCAATATTGTACAGTTTTTTAGCGTAATGAAACGGATCATTATTTTGGACCTGTGTTGTTCTTTTTTTCCTGGTAAGAAAAACTTTCAGCCTTCCAGCCTCTGGTATTTTTGCATTAAAGAAGTGGAGATCGTTTACCATCTCTTCACCAGGAAGTCTTCCCGAATCCTGAATGAAATTGTTTTTTTAGAATAATATAGAATTAAAAGTTACAATGGTAATGAAGGCCATGTAGTGTGTTGTGGCCTTTCTTGTTACTAAGAGAATTATCCCTAAGTTCAATAAAATTATTTGGTTGTAGGAGGAATAAAGCACAATGATGTCGTCGATAAAAAGGAGTTCGTAGACACTTCTCACTATGAAAGGCCTCCCATGACGATTGAAATAAGAAATCCGTGCATTATCAAAAAATAAAATCGATAAAACACCACGGAAATCAAAAGAAATAAAAGACGAATAAGGAACAGAAGTTTTAAAATATATGGCGAATAAGAAAAGTTTAATATATGTATCTCCAAGGAGTTGCAGAACACGAAAAAAGAATGGAAAATAAAGAAAAAGAAAAACCAAGATCCTGGTAATAAGTGCATTAGGCAGGAAGGGTAAAGAAGAGTAAGAACAAGCCTTATTCAGCACAACTTTGTGAATATGTGTTAATATAAACATGTCGCTGCTGAGTTGTATGTAAATTACTTAATTACGCAAAGTGTACGGTCGGCTGGCAGGCTGGAGAGAGAGAGAGAGAGAGAGAGAGAGAGAGAGAGAGAGAGAGAGAGAGAGAGAGAGAGAGAGAGAGAGAGAGAGAGAGAGAGATTCTACTTTATTTTTTTATTTTTTTTTTATGTGCTCGACTCTGGGCATAGGCTTCACAGCCTGCTTCCAAGGCCCAGTAGTCCTCCTACATATCATACACCTCCACATGTCACCACTTCGGCACTAACACCCACCGTCCATATTGAATACATGCTAGGGCTGTCTCATACAGGACTGGTGTATTGGTATTAGCGGGGATATTTTTGCGACATGTCGGCGGGTCTTCTGGTAGATCGGTAAAGTCTGCTTTTTATGAAATTCAAATCCTTAAACTGTTCCCTGCCCCAGAAGGGATTTGAACCTGGGTCCGGCAGGACCGCAGGCCACCTCTCTACCGAGTGTTTGAGCAATTGCCGCAAAGTACCCCTCGTAACAGCAAATTAGCTTGATTTTCTCTACCTTGGTCCATCACGAACCTCCCATTCTACAGATGAAGTTATTCAGCTTAGGAAAGCAGCCTAGCAGTGAATGGGTTAATGAAAGTTTTATCTAGCTCTTTGAGTTGAACATTCTCTTCTAAGGTGAACAAAAAAATATGAAAACAGAAAAAAGTTATCATTTTACGCACTGTAGTATAATGATGGCAATATTTTTTTAAAGGATTAATTAGTGTCCTGTAATCGATATACATCTTATTGTCCTCAGTACAATAACGTCCTTCGCGTTGCCTTCTTGTTACCACGTATAATTCACCTTAAGGAAAACGTCTCATAGGTAAGGGGTTAGAAGCAGCTTCCTATGACCCTTTTAATGTGATAAATCCTTCCCGAGCTGTACGCCATTGACAGGTATCTGCAAAACTAAAATGGTCACTATTCTTATGGAGTCTCTCCTTGCATTCTTCTCCATTAAAGGGCGCGCAACACCAACCAAGCAATGACCTCTTACCCCTTTACAAACCAGGCGTCTAATGCAAGACTGTAAGAGGCAACCCATACCTTACTAAGTCCTCCATGTCTTAACACGTCAATTCTGAAACTGTTGTCCTCAGTTGTATCTGCCTCTGCCTATGTCCAGTCTTTTAAAAGCAGTGTGTCAGTAGGGATCTCCAAAATGAACGAATCTTCATTTTTTTTTTTTTTTTAGGAAGATTATTTTTAGCAGGCTTCCATTTCTTTTTTTTCTTGTTCATATTATCCTCAGTATGATGACACCTCTCGCATTTTATTCTTGCTACCACTTGGACGATTATATTCCACTTACAGCACACATTTCGGGCGGAATGAATTAGATATAGAAACGCTAACCTTCGCTCCCAACGGGATCTCGTAAGCTGTAAACAACAATCACTTCGGTAGCCACGAAAAGAAAAATATACGTCCTCATAACGATTAAGTGTCATCGCTGCTTGTATAGGTGGTCTTTCAGCTCCCCTGATTAAAGAACCGATTTTAATGTGATATTTAACAATACATCTATGATTTACAATGAACACTGGCTGAATATTTTCTTCAAAGTTTGTGTAAATAGCTGTGACACTTCCATTAATTACAAACATACGTGAATAATTAACAGCCATCAGAACTCATTACAGGCGTGAATACCTACAGGAATATTAATCACTACTGCCTCCTCAAAAAATTACTCCACTAAGTTTTTTTCATACCTTCAGTCCGATGACATACGGTAACCTTTGGCATACTTCTTCAATCTCCAGACCACTTTATTCTGCGTAGGATAAGCTTATTAGCGAGGGTTCTGTATTTAACCTATAATTTCTACCACTTTGAAATAGTTCTCCTAAGCTGCATTAAATCCTCCAAGGGTAACAACAGTATTCAAAGAATGTATTACGAAATAAGAGAGAAGAGAGGAGAAGAGATGAAGAATAAAGAAAAAGGCAGCTACAGACCAAGGAATATATTACGAAATGTCATCGGGGTGAAGGGATATGACACATTCAATCCGAAGACGTATATTCTTATTTTATTCTTCTTATCTCCAAACGATCTTATTAAACTAAGGACCAACCTTTATATGTGAAGAGCTAAAAGGAAGCAACATTTACTCCTTACAATATGAAAAATCTCTCCATACCTAAATATTATCGCCTGGAGGTACTATGACTTAAATGAAAACTACATCAGTTAAAAAGGATGATCTCCACAACTCCTCCACTACCCCACTACAAATCTACATACTCACCTCTTGAACCCCCTGACGTATTTCTTTGTTTTATTTTGCCATCTCGCTGCGACTTTATTAAGCTTAGGATAGACATTTTTTCAGCTGAGGGATTAAATATAGCCTTCATTCACCCTTTCACTATTAGAATGCTTTCTTAAACTGAATATAATCGTCTGACAGTAGCAGGAATAAGCTCTCAAATATTCAGGTGACAAGCTATATATTACATTATATCTTTAGTTTCAGGTTATTAATTCCCTTCCCTGAACATTTAGTACTGTCGGGCTCCTATGACTCACCATTAACTGAATAGAATCATTTGGTGTTAACCCAGACGCTATCATAAGAGGAGCATGAGAGACATATTGACATTCAGGTTCCCGTGATTCACCCTTAACTAAATAAAATCGTGTGGTGTCGTCCAAAATAAATACTGGGGTGAGAGACTACCGCACGCCTGACACAAAAATCCCGCCTTAGACACCTGTTTTATTATTTTATAATTTATGTCAACACTTCACTGCAGAACATTATGTTTTGGGGAACATGTTCATCCTCTTTTCCAATTCCCCTAGCCCCTGAATCCATCTCACTCGCACATTTGTATTAATACTCATTATCACTCGCCCATACCTGTGCATCCTCATGAAGCCTGTCAGGCTTCATCATCATCGCCCTACTGGACACCCTATTTATATTTACTTCTTATACTCTTTTAGTTCGTGTTAGACTTTCAGTAATATCATTCGCCTCACTGTTGGAGTGTGTATTGAATGGCAACTAAAAAGGTAAAAAAAAAAGCCAATGATGACATGCATAATCGTTTTGTTGCTGTGGACATATAGGATACGTGTTTTACTCAGGTTAAATACAGTCGACTGTGTAAAAGCAAGCACAAACGGTCTGGGGATTAGTAACGTTTTCGAATTAGCTATATCTTCACTGTTATAAACATTTTAACGACCTTCTATCACTAGGAATAATTCTAACAGTCAGAAAGTTATAAATTCATTTATATTATCGGTACCTTTTCCCAAATCGGTATTCCGGTAAGGTGCTGGAGAGGGACATTACCACATGGTGACACTGATATAACCAGACAGTTCCGATGGTAGATCGTCACCTGATTCTCTGGCTAGTCTATCCCCTAGAATGGTGGATGGTGGGCTGCTGAGAGGGAACATCAGTATGCAGTCCACTGGGTTCACGTCCAGTTAAGCCTAGTGCAATAATTACAACAACAGTAACAACAACAACAACACCGTGCTACCGAAATAAAAGAAAATGAAGAAAAACTGCAAAGGACGTACGATTAATGTTCACACAGATGTTAATAAAGAGGCATTCCTAACCATGATATTATGAATGTGTAGCAAGGCTAATAATACAACCATATAATAAACACAAAGATGATGATAATCCAAGTTGCCTATAGTATGGTGTACTGTATTCATGCTACAGAGAAACATTTCTATCTTAAGTGATCATCTACACAGCCTTCATTAACCCCTTCACGAACAAGGGGTTCTCCTAAGCTAAACAAAATTCCTTAAAACCAACAAAAATATGCAAAATAAAGGCGTTCGCCATCGTACAGAAGAAACTATAAAGACGTCTGATAAAACTGTACCAAAGCCAACCATAATGAAACTGGTGTGCCAGTGACAGAAAAGCCTTTCTTAGAAAAAAAAAAAGTGAAAAAAACGGGACATTAAATTTTTCATTATTGCTCCTAGTCAGACGTCTCTTCCCTCCTGCGCTTTTACCTTAATGACTGTCACAAAAAGAGTGTGTGTGTGTGTGTGTGTGTGTGTGTGTGTGTGTGTGTGTGTGTGTGTGTGTGTGTGTGTGTGTGTGTGTGTGTGTGTGTGTGTGTGTGTGTGTGTGTGTGTGTGTGTGTGTGTGTGTGTGTGTGTGTGTGTGTGTGTGTGTGTGTGTGTGTGTGTGTGTGTGTGTGTGTGTGTGTGTGTGTGTGTGTGTGTGTGTGTGTGTGTGTGTGTGTGTGTGTGTGTGTGTGTGTGTGTGTGTGTGTGTGTGTGTGTGTGTGTGTGTGTGTGTGTGTGTGTGTGTGTGTGTGTGTGTGTGTGTGTGTGTGTGTGTGTGTGTGTGTGTGTGTGTGTGTGTGTGTGTGTGTGTGTGTGTGTGTGTGTGTGTGTGTGTGTGTGTGTGTGTGTGTGTGTGTGTGTGTGTGTGTGTGTGTGTGTGTGTGTGTGTGTGTGTGTGTGTGTGTGTGTGTGTGTGTGTGTGTGTGTGTGTGTGTGTGTGTGTGTGTGTGTGTGTGTGTGTGTGTGTGTGTGTGTGTGTGTGTGTGTGTGTGTGTGTGTGTGTGTGTGTGTGTGTGTGTGTGTGTGTGTGTGTGTGTGTGTGTGTGTGTGTGTGTGTGTGTGTGTGTGTGTGTGTGTGTGTGTGTGTGTGTGTGTAACTTTCCAAGCCTGTGGAAGTTTCCCATCAGGCATCATTGTGCTGTGTGTGAAATTCCTAAGAATGTGTAACGTTATTTCCTCAGGCCCTATCGCTTAGGCACGACTTTCTTCTAACCCCTACATTACATATACGTTACTAGCTATTATGTGCCGTGTTACGATATTTTAGTGTTCTGACATCGCCCGGTCACGCCTGAATGGCGTACCTACGACAGCATGTAGTAATGTAATGTAAAGGTTTATGGTACCTGTATTAAACACTCAGGCACCTATGACTCATTTCAACTGAATAAAATCGCCTGATGGGACCTGAAATACAACACTAAAGGACAAGAGACCATGAGACTCTAAAGCTGAGTAAAACCTTCTGAGGTCCGTAGCCTTGTTGGTTAAGCAAGCTCCCTAGCACCTCTTCCTTAGCGATTTATTTTTGGATACGGCTAGTTAATATCAAATTGCTTGTAATTTATGATGACTGGTAGCATTTGAAAGATTTTAGTCACAAAGAATATAATATTAAGGAGTAATAAACGAAATAAATAGCTTACGAGGAGGTGTTTTGGAGCTTCTCCAACAGACAGAATACCACCTTCATAGCAGCAAGAATATAATGAAAAATGCGCAATCGTACTGAAAATGTCATTGTAACATCAGTACTGCGCTAACGCCTTTATTTATTTATTTATTTTTTACCACGTCATTACATACTGCCTCTCAAAAAATTAACAAAACCATTAGGAGGTAGCAGTGATAAAATACAGCCAATGTCATGGAATAATAAATACAACATACGTCATGGAATATTAAAATACAGCATACGTTATGGAATAGTAAAATACAGCATACGTCATGGAATAATAAAATACAGCCTACGTCATGGAATAATAAAATACAGCATACGTCATGGAATAATAAAATACAGCATACGTCATGGAATAATAAAATACAACATACGTCATGGAATAATAAAATACAGCATAGGTCATGGAATCATAAAATACAGCATACGTCATGGAAGTGAAGGGGTTACTATTTTCGAGAGGGAGAGCAAGTGTAAATATCATTCTTTCTTTCTCTCTCTCTCTCTCTCTCTCTCTCTCTCTCAGAGAAATTCACACCGCTGTTTTCCGACACTATCATTATCCGTGGTGATGTATGGCGGTTGGTGATTGATGATGCGGTATCGTGGCTATCAGGTAAGAGAGAAAGAGAGAGTGGGGTGGGGTGCGGCGGAAGTTGATGCTTCATGTATAAGGCTCCTCATTTCATCCATCTTCCTCCTCCCTTCCCCCAAACACCCCCTCCCACACCTGCAGCCCGTTGCCTCTCCCTCTTGTCATCGTGCCCCTGCATCAACCCCACCCTCACCCCCTCTCTTTTTCTTCCTTTTCCCTCTACTTTTTTTCCTCCCCCTCACCCCTCTCCTCCTTCCTCATCCTCACCCTTCTTTCCTTTCCCCTCTTATTTAAAACGGGGTGGCTGATGGAAAGAGATGAGATCTGGAAGAAAAGAGACCGTGGGTGAAACAGAAAACAGTGTTGTATTTGTATGGTACAGACTACCTTTTGTTGTTAGCTTCTCTCTCTCTCTCTCTCTTTACCTTATTTCAGTTTTCCGGCAGACTAGGTGTGTGCATGTGCCATCTCTTGCGTATGTTTAGGAGAGAATTTCTGAGCCAAGCTAAAGACTTTTATCCATTTAATTAAATAAGATAATGGTCTAGTGGAGTTTCTCTAAAAATTTTCATGCTGCGAGGGAACCATGAGTGTTTCATGTTTGTAGCTCTGTCGCGGTCTTTGTTGTCATAGTTGATCACGTCATTACTAGTGTCGAGTTTCTTCTGTACAGTACTTTGTGACTCCCGCAGCCGGGAATGTATGGGTTTAACGAGGCGAGGCTCGAACGCAAGCGATGGAGCACCCGGGGGGTAGGGAGCAATTTCTTTCTTCAGGTACACTTAGTCATCCTGTCATATTGGCAACGTCCCATCGAGTGTCTCGAGAAAAGCTCAGCAACATCGCACCTTCGTTATCCCCTCACACATAATAAGGTATTATGGTGGGTTAACGTAAAGTTATGCCTAAGTTGGTTAGGTATAGGTTGGTTTAATGACAAAATACAACTTTTCTGATGATTTTATGGTTTAATTCGCCGAATTCTTTCATCTATTCCCGAGCGAAGGTGCGACGTTGCCGAAAAATTCTCGCTGAACCCGCTCCAACGCTGACAGTATGACTGGATGACTAAGTACACTCGAAGAAAAAAACACTTACCCGGGGGAGCCTCTGTGTTTTAATTAGAGGAGCATCTTTCGCTGATACAACTGAGGGCTTTATTTTTCGCTCACTGTTTTGAAGGCCAATTAGGCTGGGATTGGTGAGTAATCTAAAACTGGTAGTATGTTAGTTTTGATTCGGTGGAGTTTGATACTCTTAGGACAGCCTTGGAACCTATATAGCCATGTGAGTGCTGTTTTTCCCAGAGAGATTAGTTTGCTTACGTGGTCGGTGATCATGCTACAGGATATCAATGTATGGCCAAAAGTTCTGCAGCTATTTTGATGCTTTCTAATATGTCCCTGGATATTAATATCGCCTGCTTTAATTCGTCTCAGTGCTACCACAGTAAATTTACATAATATGCTCCTCCATGTTTTCCAATCCATTTTACAACTCTTCAGTCTGATTGTCTATCTGAACAAGCTAGTCATGTTCTTGTAATGTACCATTTAATACTACTGTTTGGGTTGCGTCATCGGCATAGTAGAGTCGAGGGGCTGAGGCCTGGTGGGTCCCGTATGTATGTAATAAAATAAAGTTGGTCTACCACCGACCCTTGAGGTCTCCCACTGTAGGGTGGAAAAGTAGTTGATTTTCTGTTGTTTATTATGACTTTAGCTGTCCAGTTTTCTAGGAAGTTACATAACAGTTTCTCTTATTTCAGGCATATTTAACTGCAGTAATCTTTACTGTAGTCTCATTGTCCAGATTTATCGATGGCCTTAATTATTTCCCTTGCTATATGGTGCAGTTAATATTAGTTTTTTTTTTTTTTCCCTGAGGCGGTAGTTATTGCCGATGTGTTTTTATTGTCTGAAGCCATGACACGTTTCCCGCCCTTATATAAAATCATCTAAATACAAATATATATATATATATATATATATATATATATATATATATATATATATATATATATATATATATATCTCCTCGTGCTGAAGGGATTAATCCTGGTTTTAGCAAGAAGGGAAGAAGTACCAGGGAATAAGGCATCGTGGGTGTTTGGTGTAGGTTATTAGCAAGATGTATAAGAAATTTTTATCCTTTTCGATAAGGTGATGCTAAGTTGGTTAGAGAGATGGCCTGCTGTTCTAATGGGCGCGAGTTCGATTTCCGACTGAGGCAAGGAACAGTTTTATGGGACTGAATTTCGTTAAAACAGAATCAACCGACCTACCGTAAGACCCACCAACATGTAAAAACACCCTCGGTAATACCAGTACATCAGTATTGGCGGAGGGTGTTAGCGCCGAAATGGTGCCATATGGAAGTGAAGAGAACGAAGGAGGTCTCTTGGACCTCAGGGAACAGGTTATTTTTTAGCCTATAGCTAGAGTCGGATGCATAAAAAAAAAAAAAAAAAAACACTCCTGTCCCGTTTTCCTTCTAATCAAGCTCCTCTCATTACTTAGCCTTTCCCTCTGTTTTTACCATCCTACTCTCTTATTCATTATTTTCAAACGTTACCAGGCATACCTGCACCTTTCTGTCACTATGAAAATAAGAAATTATGGGACCGGGCTGTGGTATAAATTTACTCTCAAATAATTTTTATCTGATTTTAAGAAAACTTGGTGGAAGGAGACAGGATCAGCCAAGGGACTGATCTATTGCTTCTGAGAACAATACGACAAAAATCAGTGTTATGACAAAGTCAAATTAAACAGTTTTAATAAGATTAGGTTAAAATTGATGTACGGGTTAAGGGTAATGCAAGAACAAGAGATATGATTTGTAAACTCAGTCAAAGGTCAGTGTCACAGGGCTAGGTCAAAGTTCGATGCGTGTGACTCTTTTATGAACAGAAAAAAATCAGTTCTGACCTGCTCTGGACCACCCTTGATGGAACGATTAAGGGTCAGAAAAGATGTTAACCTATTGCTTTACGGAAAAATGGGTCAAAGGTCAAGGTCATGTGGCAAAGTCAGTATAAAGAGTCTTTATCTGATTCAAGGTAAGCCAAGGAGGTCGGGATTCGATGTTGGGAACAACTAGTCAAAGGTCATGCTCTCAAGATAAGGTCAAGGATCAACCTGTGTGTGTTGTGTTGTAGTATCCTTCAGTCTGTACCGTCAGCATCCATTGTACTTAGTGAACTAGTTTTTCTCTCTTATTTTATTTCTTTTCCCTTACTGTTTTTTAACTCCTCTCCCTCCATTTCTCTTTCCATTCTCCCAGTATTTCCTCTGCCTTTCTTTCCCTAGCCGTCTTCCATTTTTTTTTTTTTTTCGTTCCCTCTCTTCTTACGTTTTCTCAACATCGTTTGTTTTTAATTTTTAAAACCTATCTCCTTTTGATTTTTCTAATTTTGTTCCTCAACTTCCCGCTCTAACAAGCAACCCATACTGCCTTTCTTTCCTCCAAGCTTCTTCCTGCCCTGTCTGTCTGTCCGTCCGTCCGTCCGTCTGTCTGTCTGTCTGTCTGTCTGTCTGTCTCTCTCTCTCTCTCTCTCTCTCTCTCTCGTTTTTCCCGTTGCAGTATCATATTCTGCTTAATTACCCTTCACTTTTACTTACAATCTCTCTCTCTCTCTCTCTCTCTCTCTCTCTCCTCTAGCATTCAGTTCCAACTGCCCCACCCCATTTTTCCCTCCGTTCTTCCTCCTTTTTCCTTTATTTTTCAGCGTTCAGTCACTTTCACCAATCTCGCCCTCATCGCTACCTCGTTTCTCTACCTTCCTACCTTGATTCCTTCCGCTTTCCTTCCTTTACCCCTCCCTTCCTTCCCCCCTCTCTCTCTCTACACAGTCCTCCCCCCCTCCTCCCCTACATCTCTCCCTCAGTGCGTCTCTTCTTCCCTCACATTTCCCCACCATTGCCTCCGCCCAAACTCAGGCACAAGGAGGAACTATCACACAGCACCATGGCAGCACGGATCACCTATGGTATGACGGAGAGAGGGAAAAAATAGTGATTGAGGTGTGGAAGGAGAGATGGAGTGACGGATGGAGGGATGGAAAGAAAGGAAAAGAAATATGGAATGAATAGCGGGAGGAGAGGAGAAACTGACAGACCAGGGGACCAAGATAAAGCAACAAAGAAGGATTGATGGCAAAGTTAAAAAAAAAAAAAATAGGTAAGGTAGAGATTTAACTGTGGAAAGTGGGAAGGAAGTGAGATGGAGGAGGGATCGATGGAAGGAGGAAAACGGAAAAAGAGTGTGATAAAAGCAAGACTGGAGGAGGTGAGAGACTGAGATATGTAGGATGTCACATATTAACAGATGGATGAATGAAAAGAGAAAAAAGGGAGACGAAGGAATGGAGGGAAGGGAAGAGGAAAGGAAGGAGAAAATGGCAAACGGAAGAAGGGAATAAGAGAAACTAACAGAAGGAGTGAAGGAGGAGAGAAACTAACAGAAGGAAGGAGGTATGGAGAAATAGGAGAGGAAGAGAGAGGGAAGGAGGGGTGGAGCGAAGAGAGGAAAGAGACTGACAAATGGAACTCTCCCATGACAGCGGGAACACAGCCAAATGTCTCTTCAAAGTTCAAGTTACTGTAACATTATCTTGCTTTAAAAAAATAAGTCACAAGAGAGCAGTCATTCACCAAATACTGAATACCCTGCAGAGAAGATCCAAAGAAGTTCAAATGTTAGAGATTAATGTATATACTGTATTCATGTGTATTCACCATCAGCATCAACAGAGCAGCTCTATAATTTTATATTAATTTTGTGTATTAACCTGAACGCGTTTAGCATACGAGCCTTAAAGGAAACTTTCTGGAATAAAAAAGAATATCGTGACCAGATCCTGCTTCTAGTTAGTCTAACTGGGTTAACGTTAAGCATAGGTGACGAGGTAGTAACTAGAGGTGTTTTATGTACATTGTTCCTTTTAGCTCTTGGCGATGTTGTTCAGCTTATAGGAGGCCTCATTGTGCATTGTGAAAGACAGTTATCTAATAATTTATATGTTTCTAACTTTTTATAATATCTCTCAACTGATATATAAGTCTGTGCATATATATCTACATGACTATATCTATATGTTATCTATGTCTAACTTAATGAAGGCTACATCATGAGGTAACGAACGTTCAGTACTAAATGTCTCTCATAAGGTGATTAAAACCAGCCCAAGATGGCGTGATTAAAATGAAAAGACGTCACCGTAATTAACTCGTTAACCGGAATATAGTACGAGTCTCAGATGCTTCGAATTTCTTGATTCGTGGAGACAACTGAGCCCAGTCAGTCGGATTAGATGTTTTTATTTTACAGTTGTTATCTGCAAATGATTTTAATAACCATATCAAAGACTTAGAGCTGAGGGACTGATGGTTGTATCAGCAAAACTAAAAAACACGAAGGTCCGAGACATCTCGAAATTTTCACAGTAATTTGTGGAACAATTATGTGGTCAGTCTGCATCCCACAATACATAGTGCAGCCAGCAACGATACTAACGTGTTAGACGTTTTTTACCGTTGTTCAATGCTTCAGAAATACTGATAAAATCTCGAGACTTGACCAAACCTTCGCACTCTCACTATAATTATATGACCCTTAGATGTGGCCGACAGTAACCCCTTCAGTGTGAGGTAAAAAAAAAAATACCATGTTGATGAGGTTAATGAAGGTCACACCAAAATCGATATTTTTTCTTGTCTTACCCTCACCTGTTCCAACAAATCTGGATAAATCTGAATAAAAATGCTAAAGTTGACCTTGTTAGGTCAAGCTTTTACCAAGCCCTGTGACCCTGAAATACTGTTTTCAGAAACAACAGAACAACTCGCTACCTGGCCCTGAACACCTCCACACTGTTGAGTGAATATCAGATAAAACTGTAATTTTGCACACACACACACACACACACACACACACACACACACACACACACACATACGCACGCACGCGTGCACGAACTCGTTGAGCAAAACCTAACACCTGCTCTCGCATCGCAGGCACGGGTGTAATAATGCGTCAACGGACTGAGTAATACAGTAGCTTCCTCAGGGTCTAAAGAATACAACTTTAGACCTTGAGCTTTCTGTACGGTGACGTCCTTACACCTGTGCTTGTTAAGCAAAAACGGATGACGTGTTTTGCTGGGGTGGATCCTGGTTTTGGCTGTTGGAAGAGAGTCGGGAACGACCACTCTTCATCCAGACAGGGGGAATGTGAGCCTGGCTGCCAGTCAGTCTACCTCGTTTATTTATTTTTGGAAAGTGTCAGTGGGTGGGAGGAGTGTAAAATATTACGGAAAATGTTTGAGTTTAATGACAGGCGGGATGCTCAAGCCAGGAAGAAATGGATTCGAGTAGGAATGAAAAGGTAAAAAAACGATAACAATAGCAATAGTAATAACAACAACAACAACAACAACAACGACGAGGAGGAGGAGGACAGTGTAATATCCTATGATCAATCCGCCTCCAATACCCTCGCCATCTTTTGCTTTGCTTTAAGGGAATTGTTGGATTATACTGGATTAGCCTTACGTCTTTTATTTCCAAGTCTGGACCTGGTGATTGGTTCAGTATTTGGCCTTTTGTTAAGCTGTTGTGAGGCAGGAAAAAAACGAAGTGAACGAAAGGTGATGAGAGAGAGAGAGAGAGAGAGAGAGAGAGAGAGAGAGAGAGAGAGAGAGAGAGAGAGAGAGAGAGAGAGAGAGAGAGAGAGAGAATGAATCATTAACTCGCTGATTTTTTTTTTTCCTTCCGTTACGCTAACTTACGCAGAGAAGTAGCGTTTAGTACTACAGGTGTTAATGAAGGCCACACCTTACCTCCACGGCTCAAACTGTCTCTTACGCTGAATCAAATCGAAGGACCAATATGATGAGGCAGGAATAAAAATAATCAACGACATTAAGGATGATTTTTGTTCCGGTCCTCATCATATTGTTCCTTCTGAAACAGATTCACCAAAAATGTACCCTGATGAATACAATCGTCTGGAGACGGCAAACCTAATAAAAGGCATTTCCGAAATAACAGGGTTAAGGAGGAGGGTTTGGGAGCCTCCTAAACTCCCAAGAAGTTCCCAAACCCTCGAGAAGCTCCCAGACTCCCGAGAGGCTCCCAGACTTCCTAGAGGCTCCCAAACCCTGAGAGGTTCGCAAACCCCGAGAGGCTTCCAAGCTCCCGAGAGGCTCCCAAACCACCAAAAGGCTCCCAAACCACCGAGAGGCTCCCAAACCACCGAGAGGCTCCCAAACCATCGAGTGGCTCCCAAACCATCGAGAGGCTCCCAAACCTCCTAGAGGTTCCCAAGCTCCCTAGAGCACAATCCAGAACCTAACTCTTGTGTAACGTGAATAACACGCCTTGGCGGTGACACGAGTGAGTTTCTGAAGGAACTGATGGTCAGTTTCCCAACTCCTGCACAGAGGTCTTTGTGCAACTGAATAAAGTCGTCCGAGGCAAATAATACAATCTACGGACAGTATTCTCGTCGATTAAGGAAGCTCCCTAACACTTTTTCCTAAGCGATTTATATTTCTCATTACACCTTCCTGTCCTACTCTGAGTCCTATAAACTCTTCAAGCATTGCCACACTCTGCATAAATAACGTTGGCTAAATAAGGATGTTAACCATGTATATCCAAAAATAAATCGCTAAGGAAGAGATGCTACGGAGCCTCTATACCTAGCGAGAATACAGGTCTAAGGGACGTAGAGATGCTGATAAACTTTCAAGCTGTTCTGTCCCCTTCACACATTAAGATTTCCCTTAAGCTCAATAAAATCGTCGGTAGAGGATGAAAGGAAAACGTAAATCGCGTAGTGAAGCCAGAATAAAACATAAAATTTGTCCTGGAACTGAACTGGTTAAAACTGATCAAGAATCTGGGTCACTTAATTAAACTTTGAAACCACTGGGAACTTGTGAGGTATTCAAGAGAGAAGGTGTAGGAGGCGTTGGGAATTAGATAATAGGAGTGTGTGTGAAACTGAAGGAGGGGCGTGGGAAGCGAAAGAGGGGCGTGGGAAGCGAAAGAGGGGCGTGGGAAGCGAAAGAGGGGAGTGGGAAGCGAAAGAGGGGAGTGGGAAGTGAAAGAGGGGCGTGGGAAGTGAAAGAGGGGCGTGGGAAGTGAAAGAGGGGCGTGGGAAGTGAAAGAGGGACGTGGGAAGTGGAAGAGGGGCGTGGGAAGTGAAAGAGGGGCGTGGGAAGTGAAAGAGGGGCGTGGGAAGTGAAAGAGGGACGTGGGAAGTGAAAGAGGGACGTGGGAAGTGAAAGAAGGACGTGGGAAGTAGAACTGAGGGCGCGGGGAGTGAAAGAGAGAGGTGGGAAGTAGAAGAGGGGCATGGGAAGCGGAAGAGGGGCATGGGAAGCGGAAGAGGGGCATGGGAAGTGGAAGAGGGGCATGGGAAGTGGAAGAGAGGCATGGGAAGTGGAAGAAGGGCATGGGAAGTGGAAGAGGGGCATGGGAAGTGGAAGAAGGGCATGGGAAGTGGAAGAGGGGCATGGGAAGTGGAAGAGGGGCATGGGAAGTGGAAGAGGGGCATGGGAAGTGGAAGAGGGGCATGGGAAGTGGAAGAGGGGCATGGGAAGTGGAAGAGGGCCATGGGAAGTGGAAGAGAGGCATGGGAAGTGGAAGAGGGGTGTGGGTAATGGAACATGCGTGTGGGAAGTGGAAGAGAGGCAAGTAAAAAAAAAAGGGGGGGGAGGGGGAGGTGACAAGTTGACGATCGTGGAATTCACATACATAGAACTTCGTTTAATTGTGTAGAAAGAAGTGGATTTCATGTTATTACCGCATTATTACTGCAATTTTTCTTCTTCTTCTTCTTCCTCATCTTCTTGTTCTTCTTCTTCTTCTTATTATTATTATTATTATTATCCATCCATCCATCCATCATCCAATCCTACGCTGCCCGATGAGAAGCGTAGGAGCCCGGGGCTAGGCAAGTTGGTCCTGACATTTATGATGAGAGTGACCAGCCTCACTCATCCCTGAGTGGCATTACGTGAACAATAACCCCAACCATCCCTTGGATATACAGTAAACCTTCACCGGCTCAATCCGATTGGAGTGCCGCAATTACCCAGTAAACCACCAGGTGCCATAATTTGGTTATATGGTTACCACCCAGCGTAGTAAATGGTTCCCTGCTGTACAGCAAACCATTTAGTTTGTCACTCAGTGTACAGTTACCCATAGGAGGAAGGAACTGGAAAGAATGAAAGGACAAAAGATGGAGTGTAAAGTCACCCGTAGACAGAAGGACGACGAAAGAATACAGTAAAGAAAGACAGAAAAGGAAGAAAGGAAAGGAGGGAGGAGAGGAAAGGGCAAACACCTCAGAGCAGTACTACATCGAGTGAGTGGATGGTGAGCGCCCCCACCTACCACATACGCCCCCACCTACCACATTATTATTATTGTTATTATTACTATTATTAGTGGTAGGTGGGAGTGCTCACCATCCACTCACTCGATGTAGTGCTGCTCTCGGATGACTGTCCTTTCCTCTCTACCTTCTATCTTTCCTTCCTTCCTTCCACTTCTGTCTTTCTTTCCTTCATTCTTTCCTCTCCCTTCTGTCTACGGGCGACTCGACATCGAGTGACAAGCCAAATGGTTTCCTGTACACCAGGAAATTATTTACTACGCTGGGTGGTAACCATTTAACCAAACTGTGGTGCCTGGTGGTTTAGTGGGTATTTAAGGCGCTACAATCGGATTGAGCCTGGGCAGGTATATATTCGAGGGGTGGTTGGGGTTTATTGCTCACATAATGCCACTCAGGGATGAGTAGGGATGGTCACTCTCATCTTCAATGTCAGGACCAACTTGCCTAGCCCGGGCTCCTACGCTCCTCATGGGGCAACAGAGGATTAGCTGATGGATGGATGGATTACTATTATCATTAACAGTATTATTATCATCATCATCATCATCATTATCATCTTAGTTTTTGTTGTTTTATATATTCAGCTCACGGCACTACTTAGACTATTCCTCCAGACCCAGTAGTCCTTCCAGGCACCTTCAGTTGATGAAGGTATTATGATTTGCATGCCGACACTTTTTTTTCCCTCTCTTCTGGTCTACTCGAGGTACAGCAGCCCACCGATGCACACTACGTGCGTCGTGATGTGGCACTTGCACACTATTCCTCTTGTGATATGCTAGGGATATCACATACTAATCTGATGTTCGGTATCAGTAGAGTTATTTTTTGTGAGGGTGTTTACATATCGGTGATGGTGATGTCGAATTCAAATCCTCCCACTGTTCCCCGCAGTAAGTAGGGAAGAACATGAGGCCACATAAGGCCCAGTCGTCGCTCAGTCTACTCCACCACCACTTCCCTGCACATGAGTGCTGTTTGCCCACCGCACTTCTCCACAATGATGAAACTCATTTAATACAATATACTGACAACAGTAAGGGTCCTTATGACACGTCAGTGTGTTTGGTCATTTGTTTTTTCTGGGAGTAAGGTGTAGAAAGGAAATGAACAGGTAATTATTTTACTTACCCGTTATTGTACAATGTAATAAAACATCATTAAGTTAAAAAGGCGTTAATAGCATGGTTTCATGGTATTTTAGTTAATAAGACAATTATTTTCCAATTTACTTTAACTGAACTTTAAAAAAAAAAAAAAACGAAAAGTAGATTTTAATGTCAACATGAACTAAACCTGTATTAGTACATCCCACGATGATCAAGGTGAGATGAAAATGTCTCTAACCTCTTACTGGAAGCTGGTAAACTAATAAGAGTCTTGAACCTGGATATCGCTGGTAAGCTTCTCCAAACGTGGCACAGTCGTGGACAATTCCATTTTCAAATCATGTTCAGGCTGCAACCTATTCCTGCTTTCTCTTTTGAGGACAGGCAGAGCATAGCGCACTGGTTCGCTCAAATGCGGAATGGCCTTCAACTGAGATAATGTGATTGGCAGTTTGCCTAACTCTTAACAATTTCATTAGAATTATACGCAAGTACAAAAGTCGCCGGCTTAATATTAGTTTTTACTAACAACTTCAAACACTCCTACACAATAGTTGGCTGTGTTTTTATGTTGCTGAGAATCCAACAAACGCTGGTTTTCAATAGAAAGATGTAACAGATAAGTTGGCATCATCGCCGATTCGAAAGCTGAACACATAATTTTATTTCTTCGGGGTCTCTCTGGCCCCAGCGAAAACGCTTAGCAACCCCAAGGTTAATAAACACTACTTGGGTTGGCCTGGGGGAATAAAAAAAAAAAAAAAAAAAATCGTTCTATCGGCTGTCCATGCCCAGTAAAAACCTCTCGTCTAACAACACACCACCAATCTCCTTTACATACTCTCGCGCTTACCCTCCCACTTCGTTCTCGGTCTCCCACCCCTCTTCCCCTTCCCAACTGACAATAATATAACCATAAGTACCGGCATTACATCCCAATCAATCCTTCCCTTCATACACTGGAACTCCAACCTGTGACACGAGAAATATCAGTACAATATTAACTGCTTAAGTATAATGGCGTATTAATTTCGTTATGGGCTACAGTATTCTTACGACATCAAGAAGATATTATGCGGGTAAGGAGAGTGGTCTTGCAATGAAGGGATTAATGCAGGCTACACCTAACCCTTCCGGTTCTAATAGTCTTTCCTACGCTGAATACAAGTGGGTAAAAACGAATATAATGAAAAACAAAAAAATAATCGTAGTGGAGTTGATGTGGAAAGTTACATTTCATTGGTACGTAGAAAAACTGGTGTTTGGGTGTTTGCATAGTAGTGTGGAAAACCGAAGAGAACCGGGAAATATAATACAGGATCCTAGTAAACAGCAAAGCATCGTGGGAGAACAGAGTAGCGACGAGAACCTAAATCTTTATTAGGATGTAGTAATGACAGGTGGAAAATTTTAGAGGAGAATGCAACATTACAGAATAGCCTGGGAAATGTTAGCACAGTGTGGAGAATGACAGACTGACATGGAAAATATGAGACGTGAAAAAATGAAGAGTGGCTTGGGGAAATGGCTGAGAAGAGTGGGAAATGGCAGGTACCGTGGGAAATGGAATGGTAGAGTAGCGTGGCATTTTGTAGGGTAGCGTGGGAAATGGAATGGTGGAGTAGCGTGGAAAATGGCAGTGTTGTGTGAGATATGGCAGAACAGTGTGGGAAATGGTAAAGAGGCATGGGAAATGATATGGTAGCGAGTGTAGTAGAGAATCCTGGGAAATGGTAGAGCACCGTGGGAAATGGTAGTGTGGGAAATGGCAGAGTAGTGTGGGAAGTGACAGTAGCATGGAAAATGCAAAGTCGTAAGGGGAAATAGCAGAAGAGGTTGGAAAATGGGATAAGAGCATTGGAAGTTGCAGAGAAAAAAGGAAACTGGAAATGTCCAAGTACCGTGACAAAGAACACAATAGCGTGGGAGATGTTCAAAGTAAGGTGATGAACTGGAGAGTGGCTTAGGGTACCACAGAGCAATAAGGGAGAGCAGAAAAAGGCGCTCGAGAACGTAGTGGAGCATGGGATATTGTAAAAAGGTAACGTTGAAAATCGCAGAATGGCGTAATCGTACGAGAATATAGTGTAGGTGTGTGGGACATTGCGCGGTAACGTGGGAAACCAAAACCTATCTTGGGAATAGGGAGAAAAAAAAAGTGGGACTTCGTAAAGAAGCGTTGGATAAGGAAGTGCAGTGTGGAAAATTAAGAGGCATGGGGGATCGAAGAGTGGTGTGGAAAATGGTATAGCTGCTTGGGAAAATAATACGGAGTTGAGTACTGTAGAATACCGTGGGAAAACGTAGAGCAGCGTGGGAATGGGATTGTATGGACGATAGGGTGTGGTAGGAACAAGGTGTGTGTGGAACGCTGTAGCATAGCATGATTAGTGTAACACTGAAAACAAACTGGTGGGGAAGAACAGAAGCATGAAAAACCGTATGGAATCTATGGATATCACGAGTAACGGGGAATACAAGTGTAGCGTGGGTAATGGTAGTGTTCCGTGGGATATAGTACTACACCAGTACTTATGTACTGTGACAAGTATTGCCTGGAAAATAGCCGTGTATCATAGGAAATAATACTTTACCATGGGAAATAGTAGCGTACCGTAGAAAACTAGCGTACCATGAGTAACAGTAGTGTACCTACTGAAATAATTGTGCAGCGTGGGAAAGTGTACTGTCGGAAATCGTATGCAGCGTTACTCTGTGATGTGAGCAAGATTGACTGTGATGATGTAAATGTGTCAGATACTCCAGAATTGCATGGAAAACGAAAACCCTCGTGAAGAATGACAGTAGCACAGTGTGAGAAATTACCGGTATCGAGTATCATGGAGAATGTTAAATCAAGAACTATCATAGGAAATACGAAAGAAGCGTGGGATGCTGCCCAGTAGCGTGAGGAAAACGAGAAATATCATGCATAATAGCGCAGCATGGGAAGTTGTGATGGGTGCAAGTGGGTGTGTGGAGGTAAAGGATAGTGAGACGTCAATCTTTAGCACTGGAGGCCCAAAATCTTTAATAGAAACCATATACATGAGTGAAATATCTTAAGACAACTTAATAGAACAAAACGAATGCACTGGGCAGTAAAGAATGGCGTTGGGAAGCCGTAGTGTTGCGTGGGAAATGGTAATGTTCATGTGATGACGTGGGAGGATAAAGGTGCGTAGGACGGGACGGGGGCCAACTGTTATGGAAACAATGACAGCAGGATTAGAAAATGTATAGCCTTGCTTTTTCGCTGGCAGCTTTTTACATACATTCATCCTCGCCCCATGACTCTCTCTCTCTCTCTCTCTCTGGGGGGGGGTGAAATTTTTTTACTTTTCGCTCTTTTATTTTCACTGTCCCCGGACGACTATAACTAGCTTAATAAAATCCGCGAAACATCTGTGTGTGTGTGTGTGTGTGTGTGTGTGTGTGTGTGTGTGTGTGTGTGTGTGTGTGTGTGTGTGTGTGTGTGTGTGTGTGTGTGTGTGTGTGTGTGTGTGTGTGTGTGTGTGTGTGTGTGTGTGTGTGTGTGTGTGTGTGTGTGTGTGTGTGTGTGTGTGTGTGTGTGTGTGTGTGTGTGTGTGTGTGTGTGTGTGTGTGTGTGTGTGTGTGTGTGTGTGTGTGTGTGTGTGTGTGTGTGTGTGTGTGTGTGTGTGTGTGTGTGTGTGTGTGTGTGTGTGTGTGTGTGTGTGTGTGTGTGTGTGTGTGTGTGTGTGTGTGTGTGTGTGTGTGTGTGTGTGTGTGTGTGTGTGTGTGTGTGTGTGTGTGTGTGTGTGTGTGTGTGTGTGTGTGTGTGTGTGTGTGTGTGTGTGTGTGTGTGTGTGTGTGTGTGTGTGTGTGTGTGTGTGTGTGTGTGTGTGTGTGTGTGTGTGTGTGTGTGTGTGTGTGTGTGTGTGTGTGTGTGTGTGTGTGTGTGTGTGTGTGTGTGTGTGTGTGTGTGTGTGTGTGTGTGTGTGTGTGTGTGTGTGTGTGTGTGTGTGTGTGTGTGTGTGTGTGTGTGTGTGTGTGTGTGTGTGTAAGAGTCGAGTTTAATGCAGGTCCCCGAATGCATGAACTGCTGGGAGAGCAGCGAGGTGGGAGACACAGAATTTACCCAACAGCCTGACCAGCTAATGAATCGATCTCGCGTATTCTAACTTCGTGCCAGATGTGCTGGGCAATGCACCACAGACTCCACCGCTCATGGGTTACTGTGTTTCTTTTGTTGACTGCACAGTGCATTGGGAAGTACAGTCGTCTCCACTTATAGGTACTACAGAAGGTGGCGTGTTGGAGGTCGTATGTGACACTATACTCCTTTTAATCTAACTTGGCTAAAAACTGCCATCTCTTCATCTAGAATACCGAGCTGTAGCCATAGATTAAGACTAGAATACGGTGCTAGTCATGAAGTGCTATGGAGAGAATGCAGAGCCGTAGTATTATTCTGCCACTGAGCAACGTGATATAAGCCGCCAAAAGACGAAAATCTGGGCCAAATTAAGGTGAAATGAGTACAGTATATCTGTTTACATCTCACATCTACTAAACTGGAACAGTATCTTTATAGCGGTCAGATCATAGTACACGTGAAAGGTAAACAAATACACTGGTGCCACATAAGACTCCAAGCACATCACCTCCTGTAGTGCTGACTGGTGAGTCGACTGTGCCCCTGATACATCAATATCTTCATTACGGTGACACTATTATTTTATCATGCAACCACCATATGAATTCATTAACTCGGGAAGGATCTGTGGTAGTTAATCTGTAAATGAAGACTACATGTACCCCCTCCACGGTAGTTTGCACCGTCTTCCCTAAACTACATTATATTCGCCTGATGTTATTATCAAGTAAAATCTACATAATCACATGGATCTGACTAATACTGTCTGGTATCCGTATCGGTCTTCAGCAGTCAGTATTAAGTCCTTTGCATGACAGGATTTTTTCTCGGAGGGAGAGTGATAGCCATAACAGACCCTTTCTCATGTTGATATGTCCAAGTGTTCTAAAGGTTACGTTCGTACACATCATAGTCTGCATACCCCACGGCTAGAATCGACGGGGCGCGAATAAAGTATTTATAAGGGTATTCTATCAGCACACACTTTAAATGTCCGGCATGGTTTGGTTTCGAGCCCCTGACTTGGAGCATACCCATCGTTATACGAGTACTATACCGATCGTGTCAACGCAGCTGGAAACTGTGCAAAAACGAAACAGTCACATTCAAGAGAATTGGAAGGTATCAAATTTCACTACATATTTTTTTTTCTTTAGAACCCGAGACAAAAGACTTGGCGACCAATCTATACTTTCTAAGCTTGAGGTATTTTTATCAGGTTGCAAGGTCAACTCGCAAGACACATTTCATCATCATCAACATAATCATCATCTTACAACCTTATTTCCCCTCAAAGAGATTGAATGTGGTAAGACAGATAAATAAAGACAAACCACAACCTTGAGAGAAGTATCGAACATCACGTTCAGAAAATTGGTCTCTTAATTTTTTATGTATAGGAATTGCAATGGTGATGACGATAGTGATGATGATGGTGGTGCGTGATAATGGATGATAGCACAAAACCAGGATAAATACCCATCAGAGTGTAAAGTAAAATGGGTCATTCATCTAGGCACACAAACAAAAATAATGAAAAATGAAGTATAAATAGCTAAAAAGGAAGATAATAAATAATAAATATAAGTGAAAATAAGTAGCTTACACAGGATTCGTACACTCATATATGAAAGAGATATATAGTATTTAGACGGAAAACTTGCAGTACGTTAACATGAACATATTCGTATGGCGATCAAAGGCACATGTGTACCAGTACATGACCAGGCTATTCATGCGAGAGCGCTTCATCACAGCCGCTCAGTGAAAGGGATCAGGATTTCAAGCGCGCGCGCACACACACACACACACACACACACACACACACACACACACACACACACACACACACACACACACACTAAATGATATATCGTACATGGATTTAACAATATAACCCGATGTGTTTAAGCCAAGGTGCTGGGTAGGCTGCTAAAAATGAGGAAAAAGGCGCTAAGATAGAAAATAATCACGTTTTCATCGAGCAGTCCGATACTAGCATGAAAATATATAAGACAAGAACAGGATTCTGAGAGTGAAACAACTGCCTGTTACATTTTGTGGATTATATCGGACAATGCGTTGACTTTGCACCTTCCCCTAAGCATTAGGATTACCTTCAAGCCTTTCATAAAGTTGGTCTAAATCGGATCAAACTCTGAGTTACACTTCACAGACAGGCTGACTGACAGCCAGACAGATTAGACTGCTCCCCACCCCCCCACCCCCACACACACACAAACAAGCGATACAACAAACCCTCCGAACTGTGGCACATGCGGGAGTGAAAATATTGCATGCACTGGATTAACTGACTATGTACGCATCACAAGGCAATTGCAAAAACCAAACATTTTCTCACAGCTTACGGTACCACATGCATACAGTATGAACTAAACGTTTTTTTTTTTTTAACAGGTTCTTCCTCCCTAATCCGTGATTCAGATCCCAGCGGGGAAAAAAAAGGGAGACTCCAGTTAATCCTAACGCTTGTAATCTTCATACAACTTTGACGTTCACCACATAAGTACTGCTGTATGAAATGGCTTGAGTTACGAGTCCATTCACACACATTCCTATACCAAATTCTGGCAGAAAACATGACAAATTGAGAAATTCACGAAAATCCCCATACAGCCCCAAAAGGAAACTACATATAACAGTGCTTTTGGGGGAAAACGCATAAGAAAAAGCAAGAACTTTTAGAAAATTATCAAACGGTTTCAATGGATATTTCCTAAAGTATTTAAAGAAAATATTGAACAGATTTTCCCGGCACTATATAATCGTTCAACAGGCAGGAAAATATTGGAAAGAATGGGACTTATCTTGGGAAGATGCAATATGATCTTGGAAGGATCATATTGCATCTCTTGTAAAATCTGCTTCCAAGAGATTGGGTCCGCTAAGCCGACTCCGTACGTTCTTTACCCTTCCACAGTTGTTGACATTATACACGGGATTTATTTGCCCCTGTGTAGAGCACAACACTCACGTGTGGGGAGACTCCCCACATACAGCTCTTCTCAATAGGGTTGAGTCAAAGGCTTTTCGTCTTATTAACTCTTTTCCTCTTACTGGCTCCCTTCAACCTCTGCCTCTTCGCCGCACTGATGCATCTTTCTCTCTCTTCTGTCGCTACTTCAATGGTCACTGCTCCTCTGAACTGTCTACTTGCATCCCTCCACCTCTACAACGGGTGCGTAGCACCCGTCTAGCAACAAACTCTCATCCCTTCTCTGTCAAACTCTCTAATGCAAGAGTTAACCGTTACTTCCAGTCTTTCATTTATGCAACAGGCCAGCTCTGGAACTGTCTCCCTCTGTCTGTATTTCCTACTTCCTATGATCTCCAGTCTTTCAAACGCAGTGTGTCCAGGCGTCTTGAAATGAATGGATCTTGAATTTGGTTCTCTTTTGTATTGTTTTTGTTTTTTCTAGGAAGGGACGGTTTGCGAGCTCCTGGCCTTTGGTTCCTTCTTTCATGCATTAAAAAAAAAATATCCGGGCATTTTCGCCCCTGCAATCCAACGACGCTATTATAATCTTGCTTTCTCCAAACGATTTTATTTAGCTTAAAGATCTCTTGTACTGAAGGGATAAACTTTAGTTATATCTAACCCCTTAGTTCCGAAGTCTTTACTTAGTTAAATATGATGGTCTGAACGTAGCAAGAATTAAACAAAGATGTTCCTGCAATGATGAACTTAAAGAAGCATCACCAACATCTGCATAATTTGAACATGGAAAGGAAGAGCTCAAATACATCGTTCATCCTTTCCCCAGTTTCGTGAATCAGACCCAGCAGGAAATCCTGAGACAAATGTGAAGGTAAACAAATTTCCACTCTTGCAAATCTTGACGAAGCTGAAAAGAACATCAGACATATACAGACAAAAGCAGTGTTTAACTTATAAAATCTCTGCACTCACTCACCTTTCCACTGGCAGGAAAAAGAGAAAAATAGAAAGTACACACGAATCTCTACACACAGATGAAATCAAAATGCATGAAAAACAACTGACCTTTAAGTTGCAGTGAAGAGGTTGGTCTGCGTGTATAATGTCGCCGTAATCTGTGAGGATGAAACAGGGAGTCAGTAGAGATATTTTTGAGGGAGAATAATATTCGGTGCGGAGAGAGAGAGAGAGAGAGAGAGAGAGAGAGAGAGTATGTGTACTGCTTTATAATGCAAATGATAACTAAACAATGTATAGTATGTAGGGAGCTTTAGATATTTGGTTATTCTCTTCACTTCCATGACGTGTATGACATGGTCCTTACATGTTCATCTTGCTGTCTCCAAGCGATTCTGTTTTTTGTAAGAGAATCTCGAATTGGAGGTTATGTGTAACTCATTAATCCCCTTCCCTATGAGATGACTCCCCTATGTTGAATAAAGTCACCTGGTACTAGCCAGAATGAAATTAAAAGTACCCCATCATACTGAGAAGATTCCATCTCGATTTTATTTCGGACTTGGTTCTCTTGCTGCCACTATTGTTTATAAAGCTATGATCTTTCTCTGAGCCTTATAATTTTCTGACTCACTGACTAAGAGAGGTTTTTCTGTTTCAGGTAAAGTGGTAAAGCCCGGAAACTCACACTGGTGGCAGTTTTCTGAGGCTCCTCAACAGCGGTTACACACAACGTCTACAGAAGGTCAGGGCTGCAGGTGCCATCACCAGTAAAAGTTCGCCGATAATCCCCCTGCCAGTGTTGTGTCCTGCCTTCCATAGTCCCCATTCCTCCACCAATATCACACAACATTTTTTCTCATCAAACTCCTTGTATTATATTCTTCGTATTGCTAAAACATTATTATTTCATGTAACATCTTGCATCACCAAAGTCGGCAAGGAGGTGTCGACGAACTTTTGATCCTGATGGAACGTTCGAGCTTTAAAAGTTCCTGGTACAGTTGCGTGAACATCAGCCACTGTTGACACGGAAGGAATGTTTTAGTCACATTGAAGTCTGTTCACCATTAAGAGTCTACCCACTGTACCACGGATTTGTAATTTCAGGTGTACAGTCAAATAAACAAATATCTTCCTAGGTCTGTCTGAAGGAAATTTACAACTGGTGAAATAAAGTGAAAACCCTGCTTCTGCTAGTGAGTGTTTCTGATGGTTCGATTTTTCTGTTATTTACACGTCAAACTTTGGGAAGATACTTGTGTTCCTGTCTGCACAACTGTCCATTTACATAACAAAACTAACTTTCCGAACTATGAAGATGTAGCCCTTCTCCAGCACTCATGTCTTTACGAATGGTCCACACGGGTAAGGAGTTACGGTAGTAAGGAAAAGGATGGTTGGAAGAATCAGTTTCAGCTAATTAATTTTTACTCAAAATAGTAACAAAGACCTGTATATTTAAGGATGAGAATATACACAATCATTAGAATTTCGATCAGACACTAAAGTGCAAGATCTACGTAAAATCTATTATGGTCGCTTAGATAAACTCGACAGCATTCTGAAGCGCATACCTCCGCTAACGCCTATACCCGACAACTCAGATCACCTCCAAAATTTAATAAACTCTTCTTTGGCCCATGGCCCACGTATCCACAAAATTTAGTTGAAATCCATCGGTAACTTGCTGAGACATCTTGTGAACAAACGAACAGACAAACTGGGGTGAATACATAACTTTTTTTTTTTTTTTTTTTTTTTTTTTTTAAGGCTTATTGGCCATCACCCACCACGAAGGGTATTAGGCCAAACAAGACAAAGTTACAAATAAACAGTTAAATTAAGTCACTGGGTAAGAGGAGACACTAAGGCACAAAGGGGAATGATCGAGGAAGGACAGGCACTGGGTGGATGTAACGAAAGCACACACTGAAAACAGATGAAGGGCTACACTGCACTTGAGATGGAGTCCGAGTCAGAATCTGATTGATGCTGGAGATGCTGGAGGATGCTGCCAAGAATCTTCACCTCCTCGACATCCGTAACAGCTTGAAGGGAGCCCTGGCGCAGCTCGTTGAAGGAGAGCATGACCTGCCGGAACTCCCCCTTGCTGTACTCCTTTGCACTGCCGATCTCTGGCGCAGCGTCTTCAAATGACTGCAAGTGGTGCATTAAGGAATCCAGCCCTGAACTGTCGAGTGAGGCAAAGTCCGACCAGGTGAGGCGACGACCCAGAGGTGAAGGCTTCCAACTTGCAGAGGCCTGCCCCTCAGCTGGAGTAGACTCTGCCTCGCCATATACATAACCTCCGCCTACAACAACAATTAGCACTATTGCCTGAGGTCACAGCAGTGGCTCAACCTGTACCTGGAGCCAATACTGTACTGTGTGTCAGTTGCATATATTCGGTGTCAACATACGGCCCAAAGCTTTAACCAGGACAATTATCAGCTTACCTGTATGTCAAGCCGATCATTAGTGGCAGATCTTGTTTTCCAAGGAGATGGAGGGGAGGGTTGATGAGAGTGCAATGAGGAGAATGATCATGGGTCCGTATATCTTATCGGTTAAGGAAGCACCCTTACACCTTTTCCTAAGAGATTTAATTTGCTTATTACACTTTACAGTCCTCTTTTGTGTTACATAAATCCTTCCAGTATCGCTTTACCCCACACAAATAACGTACAAAAGGCTATTTACCACCTAATATCCAAAAATTAATCTCTAAGGAATAGGTGTTAGGGAGCTTCTTTAACCGACGAAAATACGAGCCATGTTCGAAGCAAGGCCTTGGTTCGAAGCCGATTCGTGTCCCGGCGCGACGAGGTTAAGGAGGGTGTGGGGAGTGGCCGGTAGGGAGTCGCCTGTAGGAAGGACGAAAGGGCGTGGCGGGTAGGAAGGACGAAAGGGCGTGGCGGGTAGGAAGGACGAAAAGGAGTGGCAGGTACGGGGTAAGAGAGGGAGGGAGAAAAAAGGTTCGAGATAAGGAAGGGGCAGGAGAAAAGGAAAAGACGGAGGGGGAGAGGGACAGAGATGTTATGGGAAGGGAGTTCAAAGGCTGCGAATGAATGCTCCTTCTCCCAGCAGCATATTCCGTGGCTCTGCCTTGAACCAGTTGTCTTCGTTGTTTTCCTTTAGATGATGTACGCACAATAGGTTCAAAATAAAAGTTCACCAGAGAGAGAGAGAGAGAGAATCCTTACTCAACACTACCTCAAACCCTGAAAATGCCTGCTCGCCAAGTCAGTTACATTTCTTGTGGTCAGGTATTTCATAAAGTTATCTAATCATGTTTTACTACGACAGTAATTCCTTAAGACACGTATGTTACAACCATTCTTTTTTATACATGATATAAGAACACGTGTCTTCATGTTCACTTTATAATTACAAAGTAAGCGAGTGAGAGACTTATCAGTCATGAAGCCTGTGACTTTGCCAGCAACTCCAGTGGCTCACATCACTCACGCCAAGGTGAGAGCAATGTGGACGGCGTATGGGGAAGTGGTGGTGGTAAAGTGAATATAGCTTTGGACCGTATTTTCATCAGATTGGGACACACTTTAGCACTACTCCATTAGGTGTTTATTTTGCTTATTATATTTTATTATATCGTTTTCTATTTCCTACGTCTTTCATATATAGACAGAACCTGCATAATTATGCTTTCAATACAATAATAAAGATGTCACATGCAAAAATAACCTGATAAGGATGGAGTCCTTGACAGCATACTTAGCCCTCAAAAATACTAGCCTGGATCACCATACCTCACTGCCCCACCACACACAAGGATGGTGCAGCGGTCAGAAAAGAGCTGTATTACTGTCATTAAAAGTAATATCCACAAACGGTTGTCAACCTACATATAGCCCTCTCTCACCTGTATTCAGTGTAGGAAGTAACCAACAAAAACATTTGCTATTGTTTTATTACCTTCTTTCTGGTGCTGATACAAAAACAACAGTAAAGATACAGGGTGAATCATTAAAAGTCTGTTGGTAGAAGGCGGGCCAATCGCACTAGTCTACCCATCCCAACCTCATCCTTCCCCTCAAAAGCACTGGTTAATTACCTGGAATGATCAAAGGTCTGAAACTCCACTCACTCTAATGTCTTATCAAGTCCAATGACCTTGGTGTACTGTAGTCGACAGGCACTAATAAAAGACCTGTCCTTCACTAATACAAGCCTTGTTCTTAAATAAAATAAGCCTTCTTCGAATGAAACCGGTACCTTCTTTAAATTCATATGGATAAGTACTGATGGGTATTATGTTTCAAATATAAACTAAAAAATACTATCGTGTTTAATACATAGTATGCTAGAATACTATGTGTGCATGGAGACGTAATGATGGTGACAAATAATGATGATAATGATGGTACTGTAATAATGATCGTTTTACTGATGGCAATTTTAATGGTGATAATTTTGATGGTACTGGTAGGCTAAATGACAATAATTATAATAATAATAATAGATGTAATAATAATAATGGTGGTGTACATAATGGCAGTGATAACAGCACTGACGATGATGAAAACACTAATGATGTATATTGATGATGATGGTGATAATTATTCTGAAGATATGATAATAGAAATAATTACAATGATGGTTATAGAAATGATTGTGAAGATAGTGGTAACATTAGGCTAATTACATGACATCAGCCATGTTAAATAATGATTATGAAACAAATGTTAATGGTACAAACAATAACGATTAAGAGTAATTAGTCCCATAATAATGGTGATAATAACGACGACAGTGATGATAATACTGCTAATAACGATAGCGGTAGGCTAATAATACAGGCGTTGAAGCTGGTATTGATGTAGACTGTAATGGTGGCAATGGTTATGACAGATACGGTAATGCTGATAACGGCAATACTTACATTATCACCATTTTCCGCGTCGCTGTCTCTTCATATATTGTTCCCTTCATCTCTCCCTCACTTCGTGTAACAGAAATGACGGTGGAATAAAAGGTAATATGCAAAAGTAAATAAATAACACGAAACGACGCGATAACCGGAGAGAAAGAGAACACATGTGTACACAACACAGATGCTAGAATTACACTGGCCACAAATCTCGAAGCATGGAGAGTCGAAACATCTCGCAGGTTCTAGCCTCGGAAACCAGGTGAGTCACCCACTGAACCCAGCGCTGGTCCTACGTCACAGCAGGTGGCCAATCATCGTAACTAACAATGAACCCAGAGCTGGTCCTACGTCACAGCAGGAAGCCAATCAACGTAACTAACAGTGAACCCAGCGCTGGTCCTACGTCACAGCAGGTAGCCAATCAACGTAACTGACAGTGAACCCAACTCTAGTCATACGTCACAGTAGGCAGTCAATCAACGTAACTAACAATGAACCTAGCGCTAGCCTTACGTCACAGTAGGAAGCCAATCAACCTAACTAACAGTGAACATGCCTAGATGAATCAAACTAAAGGGAAAACACGAACAATCTATTGGACAAGCAGTGTACTTATTGAAAGATTAAAAAAAAAAAAAAAAAAAAAAAAAAAGATTATGCAGCTTTACAGAGGAGTGAAAAACTGAAAACAAAAGGAAGAATATTGTAGAAAATGGGCAGGAATACATCTGGTCAAAAGGGGGAATCTGCTATATTTTTATTAAATTTTCTTTCCTATTTACTGGATCGGACAACTGTTATCTATAATCTGTTAGTATATATTCTCTTGTACCGTATATCGTGAAGAGAATGAAAGGCTAACAAAGAGTGTGTGTGTAGGCATCAATGGGAATAAGGAGAGAACATGGCCGAGAATGATTAAGGAAGCTCCCTAACACCTCTTCTCAAGCGATTTACTTTGTTTATTACACGGCGCCGTTCTCTTCTGTGTTGCTTAAATAACTCTAATATCACCATGCTCTGCATAAAAGACGTACAGAAATATATTAGCCAGCCATGTCCAAAAATAAATCGGTAAGGAAGATGTGTTAGGGGGCTTCCTTAACAGCTGAGAATACGAGCCAAAAAGAAAAGGTACACGAGGGAGAAGATGGGGAAGACCAAAAAGCAGGTGGAATGATATTGTGCAAGGGAACATGAAAATTAAAACATAGGTGGAGGGATGAAATCGAGGAGTATACTAACAGGAGTGAAGGAGAGGAAGGGCGTGAGGAAGGTAATGGGAATGACACCCAAAAATCAAGGGATATGTGAATTACTGTACTATTGGACTATCAACAGACAAATGACTGGAAAAATTTTGCGGATAGTTTTTTGGGGCTAGTTATAGTTCAAAGTGTGTGTGTGTGTGTGTGTGTGTGTGTGTGTGTGTGTGTGTGTGTGTGTGTGTGTGTGTGTGTGTGTGTGTGTGAGAGAGAGAGAGAGAGAGAGAGAGAGAGAGAGAGAGAGAGAGAGAGAGAGAGGAAGAAGAAGAAGAAGGAAGAGAGGAGAAGAGGGAGGGAAGGGAAGGGATGGAGAGGAGAGAGAGGAGGACAGTTGGAGGGATAGGAGAGGGAGGAGAAACTATGAAAGGAGACTTGATAGAGAACGATTTTACTCTCTTATGGGAGTCAGCGTGTAGTGAGATGGTTATTGAAGGCAACATCTGACCTCTCAAGGTCGAAGTACTAAGCTGATTAATCTCATCTGATAGTTGCACGAATATGTCTGGAAAAGAACATTATCACAATGAAAGGTTTAATGGATATTACATGTATATCATTAAAGACCCCACTACTTTTACCTGTAAGCAAAAACTGTTCAGTCTCACCTCAACACCCCCAGCACATATTTCCACGTATAGCTAATACATCAACAATTATTACATTCTGTTCCTGATACGAGGTAACTTTGTTAATTTTTTTACTGGTGAAAGAAGTACCGGCAGGAGGAATGCTCATAAATATTTTATTTTGGACACAGATTATCTCACGTAAGCTGACAACAGATTTTCGTAGAAACTACAGTGTAGCTTTCACTTTATTCTTGCAGTTCGTCTGAGACATTTAGATAAAAAATGGTAATTTATACAGTATGATGACTGTAACTGACAGTATGTACAGCGATGAGGTAAAATACAAGAGAAGACGAGATCACTAGACGTCTATATAAAACTAAGAGATAAATAATGCGGAACTCCAGCCATATTGTAAAAACAGTCATTCAACTGTCTTAATATTCCCTCATTTTGAGACGTCCTCAATAGCAACCAAAATAATAGTGTTAGGAAACGCAGGAAAATGCTGACTGGTGAAAAATGGGCTGATCATTGTGGAAGAAAGACAAGAGAAAATACAAAAAATAATTCGAAGAAGCATGAAGGACGCGAGGGCAGCATAGCAAAAATAATACAAAAGAGAATTTCAGAAAAGAGTACAAAAAATGCTGAAAAGTGAAAGAGCGGGCGAAGAGGGACGAAGACTTGGAAGGGAAGGAAGAAAATTTAAGGGAAAATTTTAAAGAAATATAGAGTGACAAAGACGGTGAAAAATAATGCCAAGGGAATGTTAGAAAATATCATCAAAAACTTGTGATAGAAAAAAAAGCCGACAAGGTGCGAAGAAGGTGAGGGAGGAAAGAATAATATGGGAGGAAATTGGAGTGATGATAAAGCGTTTTTTTCCGACATTTTTCACTGAACTGGGCATAGATTAATGGTTCGTTTCCTTAGGCCTAGCAGTCCTTCTGCGTGACACACACACACACACACACACACACACACACACACACACACACACACACACACACACACACACACACACACACACACCTTCCTTCGTCATCTCCAGTGCTAATACCCACCGTCCATACTGAATACATGCTTGGACTCTCTTATTCAAGATCGGTGCACTGGTATCAGCAGGGGTGTTTTTATCACATGTACTGGGTCTTGATGAGGATCAGAGAAGTTTGCTTTATCGGTATTCAAATCATCAATATGCCAACCAGATATCGGTAAAAGTACAGCCAGGGGAAATGTTAGAAAATGTAGAAAAGGCTGGAAGTTAAAAAAAAAAAAAAACGGTAGTGAAAAAGAAGACAGAAAGGAAAAGAGAAGAAAATTCAGGAGGGAATGCGAGGTACAAGGGCCTTAAAAATAATGATAGAGAAACGTCAGGAAAATGCAGAAAAGACAGAGAAGCTAGAACAGGAGACGAAAAAGGTTAAACATAAAAGACTATACATAAATAAGGGAAGAACGTGGAAGAGACGAGGGCGGAAATAAAACACATAAAACAGGGCAAAGAGAGTGTCGGACATGGGCAAAGAAAGCTGACAGGAAAGAAAGGGACTGAAAAGATGACAAGGAAAGGAAGGAGGTGGGAAAATATTAAAGGTATAACATGGAAGAGAAGACAAAGATGGAGATGGAGGGAGAAAAAATATAAAGACTTTAGAGAGGGAGAACAAAAAGGAAGAGGAAAATTACATGGACGATGAGACGGTGTGGAAGAAATTTAAGAGATATTTATGTAAGCTGAAGAGAGAGAGAGAGAGAGAGAGAGAGAGAGAGAGAGAGAGAGAGAGAGAATAAAAGACGTCATTGTAATGAAAGCGTTAACACCATGATTCCAGAGAGACCATCTTTCAGTTCATTCTTGCTCCAGACGATTTCTTCAGCTCAGGGCTGACCTCATACAGTGCTAAGGCTACTGAAGGTTGTGTCTATTCTCTCCACTTCTAACACTATCCCTTAAGCTGGGAAAAATCACCCGGGATTAGTATGATTGAAATAAGACGTCATTCGAAGAGAGGTGGTCAGTGAAGGCGATATGTAACCCCTCAAGCTGGAAATATCTCTCCTAAGCAGAGTAAAATAGTAAACTTTCGGAAAGAAAGTAGAGGAAAAACACCTAACAGTGTTGAGAGAATAAACTGAGATCTCCATTACACAGTCATCATTCAATATCCTCACTATATGGCGCAATTTATTAGTATATTCTTGCTGTTACCGTGCAATTTTGAAGCAAGGCGAGTTCCCTATCTGTGACGGGTTCATGAGCGCTACATTTAACTCTGCCACTTTGAAAAGTCTTACAAGTCGGTAAAATGGTCCAGTCTCAGAAAAATTAAGCTTAAAAAGACATCATCATTCTGAAAGGGTTCGGCCTGGTAACAACGATCGGGTTTTAAAAGCAATGTAGCGATGAAATAAATAATCGTGCCTAAAATATTAACTAACGAGCTCCATTACACAATTACTATTATCAACTGCTTTCTTATATTGTCCACCACGTCATCACAACCGCCAGAATCACTTAAATTTTCGTTGCCATGAACGCAAGAGTCAATATATTTAGGTTGATTCCAGACTAATATAATTATGGTAGGAACAATTCAAGCGGAGCAAGAGGTATTAGAAACGGTCTGAAAGTCTAGAATATTCCGTCGATGAAAAAATAAAAATCGTCTTATCGGTGTCTAAGTAATATAACTAAATACGTCCATAGAAAGCTAAGGTATTAATCACCACCATATAATCACCACTCTTCAGCCTCATCAGCCAAAGGGTCTCAATCCAGAGCAACATGAATCAAATAGCAAAGAGAGCCGGAATTCCACTGACTCAGAGGATCCCATAACTCCTTTTCCTCAGTGATTTTTTTCGCTTGATGCATCTTACTATCCTGTGTCGTTCATGCCATATTGGCAGACTCTGACCTACAGGGTATTCACCAAGTGCAGGTCGTTTTTAGTTTGTTTCTGATGTCCACAGGCAATTTTTTTCTCGATTTATAGATGAAGTCTAGTGGTGACAGGATTACTGGACGTTAAATGTAAACCTTTCAGCTCTTCATCCTTTCAGTCCGATGATGTAACCTTCAATTTATTCTGGCTGTCTAGTGATGATTTTATTCAGCCTGAGTTTATCGAACTGGAGGAGTTCGATATAGCTGTCATTTATCCCTTCAGCACAACAGAAGCTTCTTAAGCTGGATAAAAAGTGTCAGAGAACAGCAGGAATATATAGACAATACAGGTCACTGGATTAAAAGCTAAAGCTGAATGTGATCATCTTGCGGCAGAAGGAACGCAATAAAAAAGACGTGTCAGGACAAAAAAGGTTACTGAAAGCTGCATTCAACACCATCCAGCTTGAAAAGTCTCGCTGAAATTGAATAAAATGGTATGGAGATCGCAAAGAGAGAGAGAGAGAGAGAGAGAGAGAGAGAGAAATTTGACGTGTCCCGTCATCAAACATGTTGACTTAATTTCAAATGTCCTAAAAAATTTTAGACTCAAAAGAAAAAAATACTGTATTTGAGACTGCTATGTGAATTTAGCAGATATCATCATCATCATCATTATCATCTACCACGAACTTATCATTATGATCGTTATTATTATTATTATCATCATCATCATCATCATCTTCCTGTAAATCTGGTATAATAAGTGCGGTGGATAAAAAAAAAAAGAAAAAAAGAAAAAGAAAGGAAAAAACAAAATTCTGAGTAAATAATACAGGAATTCCCTGTGAACTGTCCCATACAGCCAATCACTCTCCAATCATGCCGTTCAGACCCTCGGCTTCATCCAGTAAGAGGAACCATATATCTGCACCAAAGGGCTTCACCTGGATCAGTCACTATTGTTACACCTGTGTGCTACAAACAAGAGTTAATAAACTGTTTCCCCAGCCACTTATTACCCCTCCCCCCCCCCACACACACATGCTTTACTTCACCCAACCATTCACTGCCCTATCTCACACAAATATACCTCACTGCCTCATCCATACACTTCCTCAACTTCAATCTCCTACGACACAACAACTCATCCACCACCGCGTATAAGTTAAGGTTCATCCCTAAAAAAATAAATAAATAAAACAAAAATAAATGAATAATAAATGAATAATTAAAAATTCTACGGCAGCTTATTATACATGTCCTAGGCTAAAGTATATCATACTTTCACCAATCTATACTCTTCCACAGCAAAGACCCATCCATTCATAAACCCATCCAGCAGAAGGTTACCCTAGTCTAGAGATTATTAAGCCAGTCTTAGGCGAGAGTAAGAAATCTATCGGAAACACACACACACACACACACACACACACACACACACACACACACACACACACACACACATAGCCAACTGACAAGGCACATACAAAAGGTAAATACAGAAAGGTAAACATTATTCTCTTACCGGGCTTGACAGAAATACAAATTCCTGGCATTTCCTTTTTTACTTGCCGGAGGTGAATAAAAATGTATCACTTTTCTGGCTTTGCGCTAATGGGTGTTTGGGTTGTGTGGGACGGGATCTGGTGCAGACGAGGTGCTGAATTTTTTATTATAGGTTTTGACAGTGATGTGGAGTGAAATAATAAGCTTTATGTGACCCGACACAAAAATGATACAGTCTGTGATGTTGATGGTGGGGTTCGTGTACATATGATTAAATTGTGATGATGGTCGTGAACTTCATGATACAGACAGTAATAATGGTGATCATAATATATGTGATGTTGGTGACGAGGACAAGGTAGAATGATTATGAATGCAATAAAGCTGATCATAAATGGAACATCACATAATCGGTCGTCAACTACATACATTAATATCCTCCAAATCTCAAAACTTGTCGCCACATGACCAACCTGACAGTTTTGAGGAAATTCTTTTATTATGATAATTTAGTGTTTGTTTTTTTCATATTTCCTGATGTGTTTAAATAATAATAATAATAATAATAATAATAATAATAATAATAATAATAATAATAATACAGGTAATACCGTAATAGGAATGATAATAATTAACTATCTATCTACATACAATACCTAGGCTGCTTCCCCCAAGCAGAGTCTACTACTACTACTATTACTACTACTACTACTACTACTACTACTATATTTCATGCTTATTTCGTATTTCCTTATGCATTTCCTCATTTGTATCTAGTGACTGATGGGATGCCGTTGTTTGTTGCTACAACTAACTCGCAGCTCAAGGAACTCGAGTTCAATGTCGCGCCGATCAGACAGGTGGACTCAGTTTGTCTTCCCCGTTGCCTCTGTGCACCCAGCTGTACAACTGGTGACATGGACATACAGCAAACCAAGTACTGTGGGTCGCGTCTAAGGGGAAGATTGGGACTTAACCAGAAATAACTGTCAGCCTTAATTACCCTCTTACAGTCGATAGGTATATATATAATCCTCTCTCTCTCTCTCTCTCTCTCTTGGAGTTTTGGTTGGTGAGTTTGATTGGTGGGATGTGTTTAACTAAAGGAGAGGGTGTGAGGGGAGACTACTGGGCAATATCTCTCTCTCACTCATAGGGCCATCTTCAGATTCACCAATAGGCATATATACTACAGTTGCTGCCTTATCTAATGTTCTTATGATCAAACCTCTAACACACAATCCCTCGTAACCCTCGTGGACGTGTCAGTGTTTATATCTTATTTAAGCTGACACCAGACGATTATATTTATCTGCTGGCGAGTACAGAAGCCTGGGAGTGTTGCTATTGTTCCCATTAATTGTCTCGTCTGCGTCAACTCTAGGAGTTTATGACAAGCCAACACCAGACAGTTTTGAGTTGGAGATGAGTCATAGCAGCTTCAGAATGTTTATCAGTCTACTTACGGTACAGGAATAAAAAGGGTTGGACCTAACGGAGCTGAGCAGAAAGATGGCCTGAATAATTTGCCTCTTGTTAACGACATCAATGAGAGGAATTTTATATTGTACTTTTGGTTTTTGAATGTTGGATTGAAACAAGGGTGTCATGTCTCCATGGATGTTTGATCTGTATATGGATGGGGTTATAAAAGAGATACAGGGTAGGGCGGTGGTTGTTGGAGCGGCTTTAATGAGAGAAGGCAACGTTTGGAAACGTCCTGTACTGCCATTTGCAGATGATACTCTATTGTTTAGTGACGATGAAGGGAACTTGCAAGGCTTGGTTAATGAGTCTGGAAGTGTGTGTAAGAAACAGAATCTGAAGGTGAATGTAGGAAAGAGCAAAATTGTTGTCTTCTAGAGAAATGAGGTCACTGGATGTACAGTAAGGCTGGATGTTGAGGAAATGGATAATGTGAGTGTGTTTAAGTACTTGGGTAGCGTGATGAGTAAGAATCCAAGTTTGGAGAGTGAAATGCTTGAAAGGGTACAACAAGAAAGAAAGGTTGCTTGTTCTTTGAAAGAGAAATAAGAAACAGGGAAGTGAGAATGGAAGTTAACAAAAATCGCTTCATGACAGTATTGTGATACCAACTTTAAAGTATGGAAGTGAAGCTTGGACCTTGTTGGAAGGACACAAGTCAAGAGTGAGAGCAGTGGAAGTGAGTTATCTGAGAGGAGCATGTGGAGTTCCATGGAGAGATGGACTGACAAATGACGAAATGAAGGAGTGTTGTGGTGTGGATGTGATACGAAACGTTAGGAGAGATACACTGAGGTGGTTTGGCAATGTGGAGAGGATGCAGAGCGAGAAACTAACGAGGAGAGTATATGTGAGTGAGGTGGAGGGGGAAGAAGGAGAGGGAGACCAAGGATGAGATGGAGGGATGGAGTGGAGAGGTTTTTGAGAGAGGGGAGGGGGGAGGGAGAGCTGGGAGCAGGGCAGTGAAATGGCGGGGAACCGGGTGACATGGAGGGGATTTGTCTGTGGCCACCCCATGCGGAATTAAGGCGTCTGGCAATAGATCGATTGATAGATAAATTTTTGGTGTATTTGGACAATTTCATTCACTTTCAATTAGATTTTTCGAAATAATCCGTCACTTGTAGGGGGCTGTCCTACTTTGTATTTAATCGTGTGGTACAGTAGTATCAAGAAAAAGATTTACATCTTGAGGCTGAAGAGCTTACTGGACTGGACAATGGCGCCATCGAGGGTAAACACGGAAATGGCCTTAGTGACTGGTCTCTTGTTGAGTGGCTGACCGAGGAGAAGAGGAAGAGGGGGAAGAAAATGAAGAGGAATAGGAAGAGGGCACTTTGGAAAGGGGAAGGACAAGAGGAGAGGGAAGTAGAAGAGAAGGGGAGGAAAAAGGTAAAGGAGAAGTGGGAGAAGGAGAGAGAAGGAGAGGAAGGAGAGAATGTGAAAGAGGCTACATGGACGAGGAAGGGATAGAAGACGCAGAGCAGTGGAGGAGGAGGAGGAGGAGGAGGAGGAGGAGGAAAAACTCTGAGAAGAAAAGTGAGAGGAACAAAAGTGAAAGGAGGTGACAGACGCTTATAGATGAGGGAAGAGAGGGAGGAAGACAAATGAAGAGGAGAAAAGAGGTGAGTAAAGGAGGCGAGGGGGGAAGAAATAAAGGAAAAAATAAGATCAACAATAGCAGGGATTACCTACCGTATAGCAGACTATTACTGTGTGGCTATAGTTAGAAAAATTAACCACGTATGACTAGTATCTGACGGATTAGCAAGGCAGTTTAAATTTCTGCCTACAAGGAATTTTTATCATTAAATGATATCGTGTGACCTAAGTAATAACAGAATACGTTTGATAATACTACTGCAGTGGAGGGGTTACTGAGACAGGCTTTAACCCTACGATTAGAGAGAATTTTAGAAAACCGAATAAAATCGTGCAACACTGGCCTAAAAAATAAGCATACATGTTACAGTAATAATGGGAGGATTATCAAGACCTTTTTGAAATGCCTTCACTCTTAGGGATTTTTCACAGTTCAATAAAACTGATTTACGCTGGCCACGATTAATATAGCTAAGTGCAAATAGGCTGTGTGTGTGTGTGTGTGTGTGTGTGTGTGTGTGTGTGTGTGTGTGTGTGAGAGAGAGAGAGAGAGAGAGAGAGAGAGAGAGAGAGAGAGAGACGGACCACAAAAGAGAAACCGATAAGAGAAGTTTTCGAAAAGTGGCGTGAATCACAGATAAAAGAATGCGGCCGACCGAACAAAGGCAAACCAGTGGAAACATTTGTAAAGGATGTCCACCAATTTTTGCGATAAACAAGTAAAAAAATTGGCATAGTTCCTTTTGTGTGGCCCATTGTTATTCTGTTATTCATCAGACTATTTATGATGTGTCTGGCGTGTGCATATGTTATGCTAAAAGTAAAATAAAGACTTTTTTTTTCTCTTGAGATTAATACATTTCACATTTTCCATTATAAACTGTGTGCTAAGTGTTAGGTAGATGTAGCCTATGGGTCAAGATACGAGTATGAACACACTTTTTTTTTTTCAAGAGCTTAGCTTCAATAACTTTCACGATGTTGTTCAATCTAGAGGGTTAGCGGAATGTTTGGCAGCTGTTTGGGTTATGATATAGCTATAAGCTAAACAGGCAATCCTATGCACAAATTACAGAAGGTTCAAAAAGTTTTAAAATATGCCACAGAAAGCAAGTTCCCAGGTTCCCCACAATTCCACCCCACCAGTGATAACCAACTGGCCATACAACGCTGTTGGATGCATACAGTATTGTACGTGTATATTACCACACTGAGTCCCATGATATTCACCACCATCATCATCATCATCATCATCATCATCATCCAGACCTCCTTTCCCACCTTAGGGTAGGAGAGACAGGGTCCAGATAGCTAAATGAATCCTGACAGAAAGAGATACGAACATTTTCTTTTCTTTTTACTGAATGAGTCACACTCCAATTCATTCATCATTCAAGCCCAAGGAATCCTGACTCTCAACTTTATAAAATCTGGTGTTGGCTGGAACAGAACAATAGCGTTGTCAAGATAATGTGAAGGTTAATAGTACCTGTCTTAACATTCACAGGCTCCTATGACTCACTCTCAGTTGAATAAAATTGTCTGGGAAAGCTGGAAGAGAACACTAGAGTTGTTTCATCCATGAGAGGCTTAAGATCTTCATTTCACAGCGCCAAGAACTGTAAGTAAAACATTATTTCCACATTCTGAAATTGTCAGTATTTTAACGATACAATAGTTTTGGCCCGTCTTGGACCCACCTATGGTAGGAATAGAATGGAATCATTTACATGTATCTCTCTCTCTCTCTCTCTCTCTCTCTCTCTCTCTCTCTCTCTCTCTCTCTCTCTCTCTATATATATATATATATATATATATATATATATATATATATATATATATATATATATATATATATATATATATATATATATATATATATATATATATATATATATATATATATATATATATATATTCGACAAGGTGAAGGAAAAAGAGGTAGGGGAGGTAGGGAGGTTGGGGAAGGGTGTAATGATGGAGGAAAACAGTGAGGAGGTGTAAGAGAGAGAGAGAGAGAGAGAGAGAGAGAGAGAGAGAGAGAGAAAGAGAGAGAGAGAGAGAGATGAGGGAATAGTTTCATCCATTATTCAAATAATAATCCAGTCTCATTACATCCATTGTGGGTGTAGGAGTCCCATGCTGGGCTGTCACAATACAACAAATATAAACTCTACAAGGACAGAGATTTCCTTCAGCTGAATAAATCGTCTGTCTTGTGCACATCTCAAGTTTAGCTCATACATTACAACGACGTATTATTTGAATTTATTCTTCATCTTCAGAATGATGTCTACCAATGAAGGGGTTAATGAAAGGTCACACACACACACACACACACACACACACACACACACACACACACACACACACACACACACACACACACACACACACACACACACACACATGAAATCTCTGGAACTTATTGGAGCAAAACATGGAATACGTCACTGGGCTGAAGGAGTTAGTGGAACCGTTGTTTTTATGATCCCAAATTGTCTTAAGTCAAGGTATTTGTTGATAGATTTTGTAGACGGTCAGTTATGTACCCTGTTTAATCCGCTACACCCACTTTCCCTCTCACACTTATTTACTCCAGCCTTATCCAACCTAGCCTGACCTGACCTGACCTGACCTAACTTCACCTGACAAGCTAACATTTCTCATACTAACCTAACCTAACCGAACCTAACCTGAGTTGTCCTCTACTCACACACGCTCTTCTCCCCCTCTCTTTCTCTGTTACCATGATTTAACCTTTCACATCATCCTGCACTATCTGTTTTTCCTGGCACCCTTTTAAGCAAAATACCTGCCCCTTCGCTGTCCGTGTTGGTGGTGGTAAATTTCAGGCTTAGAGTGAGGGTCTGGTTTTCTGTATTGTGTTTCCACATATTTTATTTACTTGTAAATTTCCCAGCTTCCCTCGACGGAGATACACGGTATTTGCTCTACAACGTTGACTGGCAGTGTGCTTGACCGTACTGATAGGGAAGTGAAATAATCCCGAGAAGCATATTGTTACCCGTAGATCTAAATTTGTCATTCTTTTGGACTCAAAGATAATTGGCTCATCACGTCTGAGATAAAGTAAACCCGCATATGTGTAGATGTGATTTATATATTATTTTTAGTACCAGGTGGACATACTGGGATAACGCCTTGAAGGAGCTGCTCTTCATTTTCAGGTCTCAAGTTACGCTACTGGGTGAATAGGGACAAGAGTGAACTATCGCCGCAATAATAAAAGAAATAAAATAGTAAACAACTAAGTAAATGAACAAAAAAATAAAAATAAAATAAAAATGGTATTCTTGGACTGAAGGGGTTATTGGTGATTAGTTGGAAAAATCACATTAGGTTCCGACACGGTTTCTTGATGGTATGAAGCAATGTTAACAGTTCAGTATGAGAACTTTTAGTTCATGTCATTCTTTTTATTACAAGAAGAATTTATTTAAATTAGTAAAGAAGTCCTGAACTGAAGGAGTTAGATATGGCCTGCGTCATCTTAATCACTGCTGGCGGTCTTTTCAACTCTGAATATAAACTGCCTGGTGGTAGCCTAATTACAATGAAGAAATGAGGCATCAGACTGAAGAGGTTAAGCCTGGCATGGTATGGAGACTGTAAGGGAACTACTGACAGTGCCCGTACACTCACCAGACAGTTTTCCTCGCCCAGTAATCCTGACCCAGGCTGGAGGGAAGTCATAGGCAGGGATTCATACCAAAGGAAGGCCTGTTGTCCAGTGTTAAGGTGGTAGTTTGGATCTTTGCTACACTGCACTGGGAACAATTGGCGATGGCATTGTTACCCGCCAGTCTAGAAAAGCTTTGAACCACTAACAATAGGTCTTTGTGCAATGTGAAACTCTGGCTGCGACTTCCCAGAGTTAGGGATAGGGGTGGAGGGGGAGCAGAAAGTGCGGCTTACAACTGTACACTTTATTAAATGGTATAGAGGCACATTCTACGCGAAATACTCTGACACGACACACAATTGATAATATAAAATGTTCGATGATCATAAGCCACGTTAACTGTCTTGCTTTCTTTAGAATGAATGATATTGCTTGTCAGTGACATTTACTGCCAAATTCACTGCAGTTCTTTATATCACATACACACTCACTGGAAAACAGAATTATCATACTTGGTCATCACAGGCTGTACTGATCATTTACGAGCATTTATTGATCATCGAACCTGTCCTATGATTAGTATATATGTATATATATGTTTTCTTTCTATAGTTGAGGGTAAAATTCTGTTATGTTACTTTCCTCTGCTAGCTAACATTCCCGAGCCTGGAGAGGTTTGGTAATTTTATGGGCTCACAGATGACTCCCTCTCACATATGTTGTCAATGAGGAAATTGACGGAAATTTCTTACTAATGCTATAGATGTAGTGGAATATTAGGATAAATGTTCCGAACAGTGCGTGGGAATCACGAGGGTGAAGGAGGACGTAGGAGCATGTGGGAGGATGTGAATGGACAATGGAGAAAGATGCTCAGCGTGGGAGGCCATGGTAAATGAGGCCTGGCGTGGGAGTCTATACGGCTGCCATTTTGTCGGCCTTACAGCTAGATCTTCAGACTTTTATTTCCATTTTGTAGCACTTTATGGGTATTTGTGCAATTTTAGCCATTGTTTCCCTCAGTCCGATGACCTGTCCTTTAATCTTGCTCTCTCCAGATTTAAGCCAGTTTAGGACTTTCAAACCGAGATGTTTAGATGCAGTAGTCATGAAACACACAACTACTATACACATTTTACTCTAACTTGGCCTAAAACTGCCATCCCTCCATCTTAAATGCTAAGCTGTAATAAAAGATTTGCAGTAGAATATGATACTAGTCATGACGAAGTGCTATGGAAACAATAGGGAGCCATAGTATTGCATATTCTGCTACTAAGCTTATGAACTAGGCTGTAAAAGGGCGAAAATCTGGGTCAGGTTAAAGTGTGAGTAGTATAGTCACGAAGAAGTGCTATGGAAAGACTGGGCTCACAATGTTGTCTTATTCTTCATCCAGGCTTCGTGAAATGAGCTGAAAAAGGATGGAAATCTGGACAAAGTAATGTGAATGAACTATAGTACAGCACTCTCTTAGTTGAACAGCATGAATAAAATAAAGGTTAAGGTTAGCAATTTTTGGAGCATTTTAAGCCTCCCGAATTTCTAATACTTTCTGTGAGGAAAAAAAGCTACCTGGGTGAATTAGTTTTTGGCACAATGGGAGAAAAAATGCGTGTGTGCAACTGCAAAGCGAAATGAAATGACTGGTGCTTTGCAGTATATAAAAAATATTATGCATACATTTATTTCAAGGCACGGATGCATAACTAAACATAAATACATTCATATCGGCAAAGCTTTTCTTTTCTATTAATGCTTCGTTTGTGCGCTTGTATCTTTGGAACGAATCGTTTTTGATTACACAAATTTAAATGAGGTGTGAGTGTGTAATATTTGTCCAGATGTGTTGAGGTGTGAGTGTGTAATATTTGTCCAGATGTGTTGAGGTGTGAGTGTGTAATATTTGTCCAGATGTGTTGAGGTGTGAGTGTGTAATATTTGTCCAGATGTGCTGTTAATTTGAACAGGAAAACGGAGGGCAAAAGCTACTGTAAATATAGTGATAAAAATAAATATATCTTTAATTATGAATCTTTATGACTTTGATTATTCAGAGAAATAGAATAAAGGTAACAGAGGGAAGAAGGGAAATGAAAGGTATAGCGTAGGGGATTTTTTAAAGTGCTGAAATGTAAAGAAAATACTGTAGAATGGAGGGAATTTATCGAATAATAGGAAGACAGAGAAACAGGGAAACATGTATAGAAAAACCAAACCCAAGATGGCGATCTGTAGGAAAAGAGAAATAGCAAAGTGAGAGGACTGTGTGGAAAACGAGAACTAGAGATAAGAGAACTAAGTATAAATTTGACAAGTAAAGAAAAACAGAAGATTGACGAAACAGGAATAAAGAGAGAGAGAGAGAGAGAGAGAGTAAAGTAACCCTTGCAGGCAGCTGTACATTAAAGTTAAATAGTGGTAAACCTGGCATTTCTAATCAATACCTTAAACATCCATGAACATAATAACAGCAGAGATAAAACTAAGTACAAACCATCAGCAATCGTCCCACGACTCCCCTCCCATTACAAGACTAATTACTTTGGAAATTACCTGATGACATTTTTAATTAGTTTATATTAATTTGCTTATTTGTTTACTTTATTTGTTGACGGAAAACTTGGACGGCAGGGAAATTGATGTCCACATTTACTTTCTCTTTCTCTTCTTGTCCTCCTCCTCCTCCTCTATTTCTTCTTCTTCTTCTCTCTCTCTTTCTCTCTCTCTCAGTTTACCCTTGCCACTTAGGGCAGGTGGTGATGCAGGAGTTAGCATCGCCAGCCTGCAAGTTTAAGGACCCGAGTTCGATTTTCGGGCCGGTCAGACTCTTAGCTACAGTTTGTTTCCCCTTGTCCTTGTTCACCCAGCGGTACAATTGGGGACCTGGATGGAACACTGACTCTCGCGCGTCATATCTAGGGGAAAACTGGAGCCTCCCTAACACTTCTTCCTTAGCTATTTATTTCTAGATATGGCTGGTTGATGTCCTTTGCACGTTATTTATGCCGATTAAGGCGATATTAGAAGGATTTATGTAACAGACGAGGACAGTAAGATGTAATAAACAAACTAAACCTCTTAGAGAAAGGTGTTAAGGCGCGTCCATAATCGACGAGAATACGGGCCTTAATGATCCCCGTGAAGTCCATAGGCATTACTCCCAAGCCTTTGTTTCTTTCTTCTTCTTGCTGTCATTTTCGGTTTTACCCAGATCGTAAGAATACTCCCATATCGAAGGAATAAATGAAGACTTCCGGCTATGTAATCCCTCAAGTTAACAAAGTGTCTTCTAAGATCAGCAAATGTATAAGAAAATAGTAAAAAATAGGAGGCGAGTCATGGGACTGAAGTGGTTAATTATCTCGCAGCAATACCCTACCTTCAGGATCTTACAAAGGCTCTTGTTAGATGATTTAATTAAAAAAAGGACTTGCTGAGGGAAAAGTTTAGAAGCTCTCTGGATTTCTGCCCTGGCTGACCATTATTTGTTTCAGTGTCATTACTTTTTTTTCCCCACATCATAGCTTGTGTCAAACTGGGCATGCCATCGTCTTTTTCCAGGCGGATGATGATAATGAAGAGAAGGAGGTGATGGTGAAGAAGAAGAAGAAGAAGAAATGATGATGAAGGATGAGGATGAGGATGAGGATGAGGAGGATGAGGATGAGGATGAGGATGAGGAGGAGGAGGAGGAGGAGGTTAGAATTAAAAGCCTAGGAACCGCCACACACAAAAAAGGAATTTTAGGCTATTTATGGCATTATTACAGAAACCTTTTCAGGGCTAGTATGGAATAATTATTTGCCTTTGCTGTAACTATCAGCTTCTGAGTTTCATATAGTCGGCTGCGCATTGGAGCGGCAGAGTTACAGAGCTCGTGTTCTTGCCGCATCCAGATGGTTGTATGCAGTTTAAGAGGCCTCTCCTGGCGATGGCGTTTACTAAGCTTATATTAAGTCTCTGCAGTTCCAAAAGTCTCTCTTAAGCTGGATGATATAGCCAGTGACTTCTTTGTTGTTACCATTATAATTACGTTTCACTTTACGATTTCTCTCAAAACCATCATTTTTATTCATTTCCACATCCATTTAAAACACCAAGAAACAAACAAGACTGACTGTATTTGTTTTAAGATCATCGGAGCAATACTTGAGAGAGAGAGAGAGAGAGAGAGAGAGAGAGAGAGAGAGAGAGAGAGAGATTTTTCTTAGTATTCACTCAGTTCTTCACCCTCCTCCCCGTCATCATCATTATAGTATTCACTTCTCTCTATTCTCTTCTTCTCCCGTCTTATATTGGACTCTTCGGGAAAATAATCCTTGTTCGTCGACTCCCTCCTCTCTCTCTCTCTCTCTCTCTCTCTCCTTTTATGTCTTACATTGCTCGCACCGCTAAGTTTGTCAGTGTTGTGTTTTCAGTGGCATTTCTTGTCTCTGTCATGTTTTCTTCAACATTTTACTTTCTTCCCTCTGTAAATAATTTCTGTCAATCTCTGGTCCTCAGGTCTCAAGGCCATGAATTCTATGAAGTGTTTTATATTTCGTTCTTGCTGCCACCTGGCGATTAGGATGGTTTAGAGAATAGCTGGCATTAACCCCTTCCCTGTCGGCCTATTCTGAATATAAGGCTCGCCTGCTTAAACCTCAAATAGCAAAGTGGAATGCAAAACCCTAATTATTAACGGTTCTTTCTGCAAAGCTTGTGGCTTTTCAGTATGGTCAGCCTGCATCCCATATAACAGAGTGCAGTCAGCACCCATAAGGAAAGCCAAATACGTTCCATCATTATCAAGTACTTCAAAATTTGTCGTCAGAGTTTTGGGATCTGCATCCCACTTTTCGATTTCAGGTTTACGCATATGACCCTAAGGTTCCTATGTTTAAATCTCTAATCCCAAAGTGCAATGCAAAATTCAAATTTTTTACTATAATTTCTGATGCACATGAGGAAGATGGAACATATCTGGCCTTCCTATATACTCGTAGTTGCTGAATGTACCCTGCATTGTGGGATGCAGGCTAACCAAACCTAATAACCATAGACATTTCCCAAATCACTGTTAAAAAATAGGCATTTGGATTCCATTTTGCGATTAGAGCATTAAGCAGACGACCCTACGCCTCTTGTTGTACCATTAGCAAAGTTAAAACTACGTTATCGTCGTGAAAGGAGTTAATATTTTCGTTAATAATCATTTTTTTCGTACACGTTTTTCAGTGCCTTCTATTCTGTATCTTCCTTTCTCCCTCTCCTCTTTTATTCTCTCAGACCTGTCTGTGTTTTACTTTTGGTTGGCTTGTTCATCTTTCGTCTTTCGTTTCTTTCTTTCTTTTTTTTCTTGCTCCGTCTGCATTATGGACCGTTGGCTATTTCTTCCACTGGATTCACATACAGATGCAATACACATATAGATATTAATACACTTGCAAATCAGATGCACATACAGATATACTCGTAGTCATATCCAGAAACAGATGCACACACATACACATGTAGAGATAATAAAAACATTTACAGACATATAAATATACAGACATATTCAGATAAACATACATGCATACATATGCAGATACACATACAGATACGAGTACATACACAGAAAACATACACATGCATATGCAGATTAATACATACAACAGATACATATAAAACATCTATCTATCTACCTATCTATTGCCAGACGCCATTATCCCGTAAGGGGTGGCCATTTGACTCTGAGTTATTTGTTTTACAGGGAGGGACACTAACCTTCCACCAACCCACTTGTTGACACGTAGGGAGCACGTATGGTTTGGTTATATGGTTACCACCCAGCGTTGTAAATGGTTTCTTGGCTTACAGGAAACTATTTGGCTTGTCCCTCAATGTAAAGCCACCTGTAAAGGAAAGAAAAGGAATAAGAAGTGACAGTAAAGATGGGAGAAATAGGAAGAGAGGAGGGCAGGCACAGAAAATGAATGATAAAGGCTAAGGAAGAAGTAGGCAGCACTACATCAAGTGAGTGGATGATGGTCGCAACCACCTACCACTAATATACATACAGATAAACATCCAAAAAACACAGATATACATAGAGGCAGCGATACACATTCACATAGCGATGTAGATACGTATACACATGCTCTTACAATAAACACATTTGTCATTATATAGGTATTTTATCCATTGACACTGAATCCCGTGATTTATGTTCAAAGATAAAAATAACATTTAGTGTAAATAATAATAATAGTTATCAGATTTCTCCTACTTCACAGAATATAAAAAATACTTTCGACAACAGATTAATCTGCCAGAACTCATTTCATATAACAAGAAGAGTTGATAAAATGTGTGTGTGTGTGTGTGTGTGTGTGTGTGTGTGTGTGTGTGTGTGTGTGTGTGTGTGAGAGAGAGAGAGAGAGAGAGAGAGAGAGAGAGAGAGAGAGAGAGAGAGAGAGAGAGAGAGAGAGAGAAGCCAGCATCATGCATCATGTCTGGAACACAATACTAAAGTTATCTCGACTATGAAGGGGTAGATGGGGGAGGCGGTGGCTCAATCGGTAGAGAGGTGGCCTGCAGTCCTAACGGACCCAGGTTCGAATCCCGGCTGGGGCAGGGAACAGGTTAAGGATTTGAATTTCATTGAATCAGACTTTACTGATCTACCAGAAGACCCGCCGACATGTCGTAAAAATACCCCCGCTAATACCAATACACCAGTCCTGTATGAGACAGCCCTAGCATGTATTCAATATGGACGGTGGGTGTTAGCGCCGAAGTGGTGACATGTAGAGGTGTATGGTATGTAATAGGACTGCTGGGCCTTGATAGCAGGCTGTGAAGCCTATGCCCAGAGTCGGACACACACACACAAAAAAAAAAAAAAAAAAAAAAAGATACTCTTATTACCTCGGAATCCCATCAAACTCTCAGCTTAATACAGTCATTTGATGCTATTGGAAGTAAAATAATAGAGCTGTGCCAACCGTGAAAGGGTTAGTGGCACCCGTATCAACACTGAGCTAAATATTATAACATGGGATTAGCTGGAATACAGAACTAGAGTTGTGCCGACATGAGAGGGTTAATATTGCAAAGCCCCATCCATTCAACAAGCAAAGCGACAGATGTTTGCTGATGTTATTCTTGCTTTCATCAGATGATGTTAATAAGCCAGGAACTGTTGTTGCCTTCAGTACGATGACGTCTGATTGTATTACATCCGCGCTGGCGAATTGAGAGAGGTTATGTGTGTGTGTGTGTGTGTGTGTGTGTGTGTGTGTGTGGAAGGGGGGTTAAGGGCCCAGAGAGAAGACGAAAATATGAAAGAGAATGAAAACGATTAACAGAGAGAAAGAGTAGTGGTTTAAGTGAAAGAAAATGAGCTACGAGCGAGGGATGAGGTTAAGAAGGGATTAAGTGAGAAAAAGACAGTGGGTTAAGAGAGAGAGAGAGAGAGAGAGAGAGAGAGAGAGAGAGTAAGTGAAAAAACGAAGGGGCTAATAAAGGCGGGGGGATGATGAGAGAAATGGGGGATTAACAAAGAGAGAAAGAGAAAACATAAGAGAAGGATTAGGTGGGTAGAGGGTGGAAGGAATACTGGGGAAGGGATTGTGGGTCTTTATACCAATTTATTCTTCGTCTAAGGAGTGTTCAGGTGATTTCTGCCACACTGGAATCTGGGAATTAAACACCCGTAGCAGCGACAAACACAAATGTACAACTGTGTCTGTTCTGGCTTTTTTTTATCGAGTTCAGCTCCCTCTCGTAACGAAGATATAAGAACAAGAGACATGGGTGACTTCTTCATTTCCTTGCCACTGAAGAACCTAAACACACACACACACACACACACACACACACACACACACACACACACACACACACACACACACACACACACACACACTAGTTTCCCGCCGTTGGTCATAACAGTAGTAAAAATAATGTTGGCAACTGTGCGGGCTTCACATAAAAAGTCACAAGGTCAGGAAAAACGGAGGGGAAAAAATAATTAAATCATGAGGGGCTCAAGTTAAGAGGGAGCTTAGGGAGACACACAACATCACGGCTTGTTAATTTTAGGGATGGGGCAAGGGACGGAGGGGGAGAGGAGGGTTTGGGAAGGAAAGGGAAGAGAGGAATGGGGCTGTGAGCAGCTTAAGAAGGCCAGAGAAGGGGAAGGAAAGTTTGGTGTAAGAGAAAAACTGCTAAAACAACGAAAGTACCACTCTTAGGGCCCATCCACGCGTGTTTTCAAACTTGTGTTGACAACACAGCTCAAAACGTTTTTAGATGCATGTATGCATTAGTATTTAGACATGTATGCAAACAGGCTTCAGTGCTGCCATAAACTTATGGGCAGCTGAGTTGGTGCAATGAGTGTACCCATACCAGCCCGTTGAGAGTTCATCATGATGTTGCCAACATGATCTGGACGTTGCTTTTCCAAGAATGTTTGCAGTTTGTTCGTTATTGTGCTGTTTACATGTTGCCAACACTTGTTCGAGCGCACGTGAGGTCGGATAGGATGGGATGAGGCGAGGCAGTAAATGCTGGAAATGGGATGAAGTAATGCAAAGTGGGGATGTTGCAACTTAAACGACTAGGTGGGGTGGATGGGAGGGTGTAGGAGGGGCTAGATGCGATGGAACGGGGTGAAGGATAGTAGGAAGTGGGATGAGAGCATGAGAGAGGATAGCAAGGGTTGACAGAGAGAGGTGTGAAAACAGGAATTAAATTAAGGGTATCGTAGTTAGATGAGGTGGGATAGATGTAAGATGGAATGGAATGGGATGGAAAATGAAGACTATGAAACGCGGTGGATAAAAACGGACAGGAAAAGAGGTGGCAGGAGATAGTTGAGGAGTACTGCATTAAGTGGAATGGACAGGGAGAGAAGGATGTGGACAGAAAAGGATTAGTTGGGTTGGAGATAGTGAAAGTAACAAATGACATGTGGGTCTGAATTAAGATAGAGTTTACATGAGGAAAGGTGTTCGAGGAGGTTAGTGGAAATTTCATATGCTTAGTAGAGAGAGAGAGAGAGAGAGAGAGATGGTTCTCGCTGACTTTAAATGCACCGTCAGACAGATGGGATGGTGGGTGAGTGATTGTTTTTACCCCCCCCCCTCCCTCCCTTCTTTCTTTCTTTCTCTCTTTCTCTCTCTCTCTCTCTCTTGCTGTTCTTCCTGCTTGTCGTCTTGGTGTGCAGTTTGCCATCTGTCCCTGCCCCGCAGAGAGAGAGAGAGAGAGAGAGAGAGAGAGAGATGAGCAAGTGTGAAGAAAAATAACAAACAAGATATGAGACGGAGACCGGGGAAGAGGGAGAAAAGTAGGAGAAAAAGGAGAGAATAGGTGAAGAAAAGGAGTAGAAAGGAGTACAAAGGAAAGCAGACAGCAATAGACTTGTTGATCTTTTCGCGGCTGTTTGGTATAGGGAAGGTTATAACTAACAAAACTATTCTCTCAGTTAAGGACAAGGACAGAAAAGTAGGATGGCTCCCCTTGCTCCCAGTCACCAAACCTTCCAGCTGAAGGTGGCAGGAAATAGTGAGAAGAACCGCCATGCCGCATAGATTATATTATTCAGGAGTGAACATATTTAGCTGGGGGTTAGTAGACAGATACTCATCCAAGCGATTTTTAAATGTTAGTACTGAATCACAGTTTACTACACTGGAAAGCAGTTTGTTCCAGATATTTACAGCTCTAGTAAAAAAAGAAATGCTTAGCTTCGTGTGACTGAAATCGCTTGCCGATAATTCTGTGCCCATTACCACTAATGTAATTTGAGCGATCATATGTGATATATTTATTGATAGCCAAATTATTATGTCTTTTGAATATTTCGAATATTTGAATTAAGTCTCCTAGTAACCTGTGTTTAGTTATGGTAGAGATTCAGGGCTTCTACACGCACCTCTTATGATTTGTTTCTCAATCTAAGTACCATCTTTGTCACCCTACGTTGTACTCTTTCAAGTTTATATCTTTTTGCAATGAGGGGCTGTGAGCAGCAATACTATAAGTGTGGGCGTACTAAAAAATTATACAAGGTGAGGGTGGTATTTTCTTAATTATATTCGAATGATCCACAAATTAATCCGATAAGTTTTGTTTGCTTTCTCAACAGCTTCTGTGCACTGTTTGCTTGGTTTAAGATAATTTGATACCATAATTCCTAAGTCTTTTTCTAGCTGAATATTGTTCATAGTGTAAATGACTGTTTCATTTCTATTTACAATGTTTAGCACTTTGCATATACTAATATTAAAGTATACCTGTCATGTATGGGCCCAATTAAACAGTCGTTCAGGTTACTTTGAATTACCTGCCTCTGTAAAGATGTGTCTGCTTTTTTCCCAACTTTATTTCCATGAGGAAATATGGATATTTTACAAAAAGAAACCATTATCTATGTCACTTATTTATATTAAAACCAGAATTGGACCGAATCCCAAGCCCTGTGGCACCCCACTTGTAGCATCTTTCCAGTCTGATTGTTTACCATTCATTACGGCTCTGTTTACGTAGTGTGAGCCAATTATCGATGCACTCGAGCACATTGCCTCTAAACCCATGTGCCTTCAATTTCAGAAGTAGTCTTTTATGGGGAACTTTATAAAATGCTTTATGAAAACCGAGATAGATAATGTCGACAGATCTGGTCTCATCGTACATACTGAATATTTCACAGCAGAAAGCCAAGAGATTCATAAGGCAAGAGCGATTATTCTGAAAACTATGCTGTGAATCTTTAAGCAAACTGTTTATTTGCAAGTGCATAACAAACCTATCTTTGATAATAGTTTCCAACAACTTGCACATCACTGAAGTTAAGCTTATTGGTTGATAATTATCTTGTTGCGATTTGTTGCCTTTTTTAAATACTGAATTTACATTTGTTAGTTTCCAATCATGAGGCACCTTAGTATTTCTTATGAGATTTATTGAATAGCTCAGGTAATGGCTTAGATATTTCATTCACTGCTTCCTTCAGAATGCGCGGAGATATTTTATCCGGCCCTGATGTTTTATTCACTAAGTTTACCAATGGCAAGTCGTACAGCATTCTCACTAACAGTAATGTCGCTAATTATGTTACTCTTTTCTAAGACAACAGGAAAAACTGGTGAAATGGAATCAGTATTGTAAACTGCAAATAAGGATGCAAATAAAGTGTTGAGAATTTTAGCCATGAATACATAATCTCCTCCAACTTCTGTTGGCGTAAGTAACGAGAGAACATAACAGGAAAAATAAAAGAAATCAGAGGAAGGCGAAAAACAGGAAGGATATTTAAAGAAGAGAAGAGGATTAGAAAAAAAGGAGAGGAAGAGGAATGGAGAGAAAAAACTGAAGCCAGAAGAGGAAGAGATGAGAATGGAGAAATGAGAGTATAAAGACAAAGAAAGTTGGGAGTGAAAGGAAAAGACAAATGAGAAAACAAAGGAGAGGCATAGACAGTGGAAGAAAGAAGGAAGAGAAAGAAGAAGACAAAGAGCAAAAAGAATAGGGAGTAATAGGAATGAGAGTGAGCAAAGAGAATATAGTGTTCGCCAACCCACAAGGCTTATCTTAATAGTCCAACTGTATATAAAGTAACCGGGGAATGACGGAGCACGGAGGGGAAGAGCGAGAAGGAGGGAGGGAAGGAGTGAGAAGATGGGATGGAAGAGGGAGAAGGAGGGAGGGAAGAGGGATAAAAAAGGGAGGGATGAGGGAAAAGGAGGAAGGGAAGAGGCAGAAGGAAGGAGGAAGGGAAGAGGCAGAAGGAAGGAGGAAGGGAAGGAGTGAGGCGGAGGGATGGAAGAAAGCAGGGATCAGGAGGGCAATAGGGAGGGAGGACAAGGAGGAAAGAAAATGAGAAAAAAAGGAAGAGATAAAAAGGGAAATGACGTTGGAAAGTAGGAGGGAAGGAAAGAAGAGAAATAGGGAAGAAGGAATGAGCAGACAGGGAAGGAAAGGAAATGGAGGGAGAAATGAGAAAAAAAAAAAGAGAAATGAGAAGCAGGGCGAGAGAGAGAGAGAGAGAGAGAGAGAGAGAGAGAGAGAGAGAGAGAGAGAGAGAGAGAGGAGGGGGAAGAGAGAATTTTAGGGCAAGGAGATTGCGAAGAAAAGGAGAGGGAGCATGAGAAAGAGAGGGAAGTAAGAGGAGAAAGAAAGGGATGGAAGTGCGGAGAGGGAGGGAGGGAGGGTGGGAGGCACGGAGAAGGGAGGAGACTGAGAAACAGGGAAGACGAGAAAGAGGGCTAAGATGTAGGCGGGACAATAACATAAGAGCGGGAAGAAGAAGGCGGGAAGAAAACGAGGAAAACAAGGGGGTAAGCAGGAAATTAATAGGGAATTATTAGAGCAGAACAGAAGGGAAGTGGGAGGAAGAGAAGGAGAAAGGTTGGGAAGCGATAGGTTTTAGTGCAAGGCAGAGAGTGAGAATGTATCTGAAAAAGAATTATGACAAGGATAGTGCAGATAAAAAATGGGATAGACAAATATTACATTGAACCATTCCAGAAATTCCTCACTGGATGTGCATCAAATGAGACTGAGACAGAGCAAATGGCCAGCAGCTGTCTAATGATACATACCTGGGCACCTAATGATACATACCAGGCTGAAGGGAGTCACGGATTTATTATGAAACATTAGATCACGAAGGAGAGTGTAAGCCCTCAGTTTATGTCTTTGCTGAAACATAAAATGGATAATATATAGGTCTGACATTTCTCTCTCAGCAACATGTAAAGGGGGGTGCTGTCTCACTATTCCCTCTTTCACAAAATTGATCGTCATAAACTTGGGACTTGCTTACACCTTACCTACTCAATTTTAAATAGTATGACCGTCATGATCCCTTGACGACACCAGGAATAAAGATTCCATCAAGGAAGCCGAAGTCAAAGAGTTGACCCACCAGCGCCCCCGCGAGCTTCTTGTCTCAGCTTCCTGCTGTTGGGACAACTTGCCAGCCCTTCCGCCGGGGACAGCTTTCTGACTAAGACAGCCACAAGAACAAGCCTCCTGTCTCTCCACCAGAATGGAGAACACCAAGGAGTCACTGTCAACGCCCGCGCCATGGGTACTGAAAGGAATATAGGACAACCAACTACAGAGAACACCTCAGCTCTCTCCACCACCGGGACTAACCTGCTAAGTTTCGGTGAAATAGACAGCCCCAATCTCGGCGGCCTGTGGCGGCTATTGAGGGACGACCTTAAGACGCCAACGACCATGCACACAACAGGAGCATTACTGCTGTTAAGGACGACCTTCTTACCACCCTTAAGTTTGTCAGCACCTTTCAGCACTGTCTTGCAGGTACCACCAAACACCCAAATGCCTTATCCCTGGATATGATTGTTTTTGTGATACCTTTGTTGTTATGGTCCCGGGTTCATCTGAAAATTGAACTCAGTGAGCAGTAGGCTGTCCTCTCGGTGGACAAGAAAGGTTAAAAGCGTGTGTGAGTAATGGAGCCGCTCACTTAAATCAATGCTACTACATGATGAGGCCACACTCCCTCGCCTACTGTGTCTCTACCAGCCTGAAGTAAGTAGACAAAAGCCTGTTTATCAATAAGTTTGAATTGATCTGTGATGGTTCACTTTGGCGTTGTTCTTCTGAGGTGTCCCTAGTTATGGCACAAGACACCCCACCACCGCCACCACATTACTGTATCAGGAGGTAAGCTGAATGATTCACAATACTCTGTCATGCCAACAAAGGCCAGGCTCCAGACACAATCGTTATCTTACTTCATCAGTAGGAACAAAGGGCAATCTGTCTTGATCGTCATGTGGACAGCTAAGACAGGACGCTGTCGCATCAACACTATACGAATCCTACCACCAAACACATATAAAGTCATCTAATATAACACCAGGTCACCCAAACTCCCTTCTGGCTTCGACACCAACAAAAGTTTTGAGTGATCTATTTAGTCAATCATCTCAGCAGCCAAATGGTTCAATCGGTAGAGAGGTGGCCTGCAGTCCCACAGGACCCACGTTCAAATCCTGGCTGGGACAGGGAACAGTTTGTGGATTTGAAATTCTTAAAAATCAGACTTTACCGATCTACCAGAAGACCCGCCGACATGTCGTAGAAATACCCCTGCAAATACCAATACACCAGTCCTGTATGAGACAGCTCTAGCATGTATTCAATATGGACGGTGAGTGTTAGCGTCGAAGTGGTGACATGCAGAGATGTATGGTACGTAGGAGGACTACTGGGCCTTGAGAGCAGGCTGTAAGCCTATGCCCAGAGTCGGACACATAAAAAAAAAAAAAAAGAATGTCAACACACTACTGTCAAGAGAAAGACACGGTGACTCGCCTTGCCCAATACCATGACAGCCCCGTGTACAGTGCAAATTCATGGACTGTTTGTGGGCTTTTCAATGGGAAAGCTCCTACCTTGCTGTATTTCCATACGTTTTGATGCTGGATCATCATATATATAACATCGTTACTGTATTTTCGGCAGCCGCTTTCAGTCAGAGCAATACAAGAAGCTTTATTTCGAATAGGGAGGACACGAAGGTGGGATGATAGAAGGTGGAAAGAAAATACAAGAGAGAGAGAGAGAGAGAGAGAGAGAGAGAGAGAGAGAATAAATGAAGAATAAACAGGGAGAGGAGTGTAAGAAGACAGATGGAAGGCAGAAATAAAGAAAACTGAACGAGGTGAGATGCAAAGAACAAAACAATAAGGGGAGAGGAGGCGGAAGAAGGAAAAAAGGCGATGGGATAAAAGAGGAAAGATAAATGGAGAGATGGAAGAGGGTCATGCACAGGATGGAAATAAAGACGAAAACAGAAGCCTAAGAAAAGGAAGCAGGTGAAGAAAGGAAGGGGGAAAAGAGGTAAAGGGAAGAAATTACCAAGAGCTGAGAAGAAGAGGAGACATGCAGAGGCTGAAATACTGAAAAGAATTAACGCTAGAGTGAAGAAACATAAGAGGGGAGGACTTAATGGAGAGATAAGGAAGGGAAGAGTTTGAAGGAATAAAGGAAAGACGAGTAAGAAAAGGGAAATAACACTTAATCAAGAGAGAAAAGAAAATAAAGTTAGCCTTTTCGCGACCAGGAGAACTTTTTCATCAAACTACCACCAGACTATTTTATTCTGCGATCTTTTTCAACTCGGCAGTGAAAATGCGGGTTGATTAAGGCTACATCTAACTCTTCCAGTCTGGAAATTCTCCGCATAAAAATCGTCCAAAGATAAAAAGAATAAAGTGGAACACACCATCCTGCCAGAGAACTTTTTTTTTTTTACTACTTATTTTGTTGCTATTGTATCTTATTCAGCTTACAGTAGAGTACAATGTTAGTTAAGTGGTAAATAATAGCCTTATTAAACACTTCCAGTTCGAAACCTCTCTCTAAAACATAAGAAAATATCAACAAAAGTTAGCACAAAGAAAATGGAAAAGATGACATGAAAGTGAAGGACTTGAGAAAGAAAGACGATTAGCAAAGGAAGGAAAGGTTGTAAGGAGAGTGAAGCAAACGTAAAACAGAATGTAAGAAAACGAGGAGGAAAGGGGAAAGGAAATTCTTATGCAAATGACGGGAATTTATTTTGGCAGAGACGAGGAGGAAAAGAAGGTAAAGAAGACGAGAGTGAAAGTAATATGATTTAATTGAGAGAGAGAGAGAGAGAGAGAGAGAGAGAGAGAGAGAGAGAGAGAGAGAGAGAGAGAGAGAGAGAGAGAGAGAGAGAGGATTTATTTAGTTAAGTAGGGTAGGTATAATTAACATCCTCACAGGTGATCTTTCCCTTGACTTAAATAAAGCCCAGATGATCCTCAATATACTAATTGCTATCATCAATAATACCTTCCAGCTGTGATTCGTTAACTTCAAATGATTATATTCAGATCTGGAAATTTCACTGTTGGTGAAGGTTACGAACGATTTCCATTATCCCTTCTGTACGACGACCTCCTATATAATAATCTTACTACCACCAAACGGGCAATCTGTAAGATGTAAAGTGGGGAGGCGAAAAATGGATATGAAGTACTATCCAGAATATGGCTGTGCTGTCATCAGTCGTTCATTTTATTTTCATCGTCGAAACCCATTTCTCATCTAAAACTTTCATCAGAAACAGTTCACTGCCGTTCGTATTCCCCCTTCAACCGTTCTTTCCATCTCTAACAGCAGGCGGTCAAGTGTCATTAACCGCTCTTAACCGTACACAGACATCACTGACCTTCGTTAACTGTTGCTGACCATAAGCAACCGTTCCCAACTATCATCAGTCCTCCCTATCTGTTCTTGTCCGTCATAAACCGGCTTTAACATTTGCCAAACGTGGCTAACCATCCTCAACCGTCCTTGCTTGTCATCAACAGTCCTTAACCACCATCAATCATCTTCAGTTGCTACAAACCACCCTTATCCATAATTAACCGTCATTAACCGTCATTAACCGCTCCCAGGCGTTATCACTTCCGTCCTTAACCGCCACCAACCGTTCTTGACCGTCCCTAACCGTCGTCAGCCACCATCAGCGTCTGAACAAAGTCATCCCAACCTCTCCTCCTCCTCCTCGCCCCAGCTCTTTCCCCTCCTCCATCCACCTTTTCCGATAAATTCCTCCCTTTATATTAGTCTCTGGCTCGACCCTGAAGTTTCTCTCTTTTGTCTCTCCCTCTCCCAATATCGTCTCTTTTCCATTCCCTTTCATTTCACTTGATTACCTCTCCCTTTTTGTCAATGTCAATCCATTGTTCGTCTTAATTTACCGTTCTTGTACTCTTCTTTTTCCCCAATATCTCTTTCTTTTTTTCACGTTGTTTTCCAGTTCACCTCATTTTTCACTCAATGTAGTGTTCCGTTCGGGTGTTTCTACGCTGAATGGCAAGCAAAGTGGTTTCCTGTTTCCAAGGAAACCATTTACTACGCTGGGTACTACTATATAACAAAATGGTACCTAGTGGTCTAGGAGGTTAAGGCGCTTCAACCGGATGGGACCAGCAAAGTTTTCCATGTAAGGGGTGTTTAGGGGTTATTGCTTACATACAGCCACTCAGGCGAAGGAGAAGCTGGTCTTATTCACCTTAATGTCAGGAGTAAGTAGCCTGGCTCCGGGCTTCCACGCTAATAATGGGGCAAAATAGCATGGGATGATACACAGAGCAGGCTTCCCAGTACATTCCATCATGCTCCTCTATTGTCAGTCTCAGACTGCAATGCTTCCCCCACTGAAGAGAAAAGCACCAGTTGCAGATGAAGACCTTTTTTTTTTTTTTTTTTTTTTTTCCCGCCACTTAGACCTTTCAGAAATACCATGTAATGTGCATGTCAGTCTATACTTGTATGCCCAGCCTTTAGGCGACCAGTGACAAAACAATAATAATAACGGTACACAGCATATTCAGGGACCAAACACTTTTGCTCAGCGTTCTGCACAATAACATACAAGTGGTTTAGATAAAGTACAGATGTTTTTATTCTTTATATCAGCAAACATCACTTAATACTAAATACACACACACACACACACACACACACACACACACACACACACACACATTGTATATATATGTATAAGCATGATTTTTAAAATCATCTTTATTACTTAGGAAATAGTACATATTAAAGATTTTAAAACATTTCTTGCAGGTTTTTGCATCATCATCATCATCGTCGTCATCATCTTCCCGCCTTTTTTTTTTTTTTTTTCCAACTATCAGGTAAATTAAGCAGGTTTCAGGAAGCCACGAAGAGGAAAGAATATGTTAGTGGGAGAAATACCGAACAACATGCTCAATGCAATAATCTACACACCCATTCATTCATTCATCATTCAAGCCCCTAGAATCCTGGCTCCACCTGATAGGTACAATTTTCCTTACCTAACCTCATAATTACCTATCCGACAGAGTAATTATGAAGGTTATTAAGTTAAAACGAAAGTTCTAAACCCTAATCTTAGGCGGCTCCGTACGAAATTCATTACACCAGCTCGACCTCTTGTTAGTTCCCTAGCCTCGTTAGCGCCCATACCTCCCTTTCTCTCACAGTCGTATATAATGTCTAACCATTTTCTTTTTTGGCGACCACGCCTCCTTCCACTCTCAGATTTGCTTTATACATCCTTTTCACCACCCTATTTATATCCATCCTTTCCTGTTGACCATATAATCTAAACAAGCTCTCTTCAAGTCTGTTATCCGCAGGCTTCCTTACTCCACGTCTTTCATAAGGCACATTATTTCTTGTCCTAGCCACTCTCCGCACTCCACACAATTTTCAAAAATCCCATCTTCACTGTTAGAGTTTTTGTTTTCATGATACATCAAAGTCTCACACCCAGTGTTATTGTGGGCACAAATACTCCTTCATGGAATCCTCTTACAGCTGCCACGCTCAGATATCTGTTTTGTATCAAGGTCTTCATAGCACCAGACACTTTCCTTTCCTGCACCACTCTACACTTTCTTTACACATCTCTCTCTTCTTTGTGTCACTGCATCCAGGTACTTAAATTCTCTCACCAGTCCACATCTCTGTCGATTCAGCAGATACCACATAGGGAGCCACACTCTCAAGAACCATCACTTTACTCTTATCTACATTGACTTTCTAGGCTCGACGCTCATAGACACCAACAAAACTTCTCACCAATCTGCATAGTTCCTGCTCACTATTAGCCAGCAGCACTGCACCATGTACAGTAAAGAGATTTGCAGTACTCCACCCTTCACCATTCATTACTGTTGTCATTCCACTCTTCAACGCCCGAGTTATTATTTCTCTCATAACTCCATCCATATAAATATTGAACAGCCGTGGGGTCATCACACTACCTTGCCTAACTCCAGCACTGATGTTAAACCAGGCTCTTAAGCAACGGCCTGCTCTAATTCCAATTTCACCACCATCATAAAAATTCATAACAGCAAGCAGCAGCTTTGCCTCTACACAATACAATCGAATAACTTTCCATAAACTCCCTTAGTTTACCTTGACGTATGGTATCTGTAGGTCCATAAATACCATACATATAATACAGCCTTTCTACAAGCTTCCATAACACTCAAAAGTAGCGCTAGGCAATTAGGCCATCTCTTCGAATCCACTAGTTAAAAAATGTGCTGTTAAGGAACTCACGAACAACTAGAACACACTGAATTGGTGCACCATCCTGCTTGAAGATGACAGTTGGGTAGCAGTGTTCAAACTGTGATATCACAAAAAACTCCTGACGTCGACATAACCATATGCCGAATTGGTGTAAAGATAATTTGTGGACACCCTTTCTATCTATCAGTCCATCGATCTATCTGTATATATATATATATATATATATATATATATATAAATATATATATATATATATATATATATATATATATATATATATATATGTGTGTGTGTGTGTGAATAAAGAGAGAGAGAGAGAGAAACCTTTCAATTCTATCACTGACACATTCTGAGGCACCAGTCCAATTTACCATCATTGTCACCATTTCCACTCATCTTTTTTTATATACATTCTTTTTTCTGTCTGCTCCTTAATTCAATTCCGATTGGTGCAGTTGTTCCATTTTCGGTCTTAAATTTTCCCAATTTTCGCCACATTCTCTTCTATATTTATATAATCTTTATTTTTTTCTCAAACAGCTTGACATATGGTATTCTCAAAAGCCTTCTTCCTCCAAGATGTAAAATGAGAAGGAAAATAGAAGAAAGAATGAATGGAAAAGGTAGAACGACGAAAGAAAAAGGAAAGAAAATGTAAAGGGAAATACTCACGAAACGAACCATATTTTAAATTCCTTCAGTCCGAGGATCTGATATTTATCATAATTTTGCTGCTGCCAGATGACTTTATTCAACTTACGACAGGCCTCTCGTACTGAAGGCTTTTTGAAGGCTGTATTCCACTCCGCCCGTTCTTAGCATATCACCTAAGCGACACAAAAGCCTCTGAATGTAGCAGGAATAAAATGAGAAAGACGGCATTGGAGGAAAGTGGTTAAGAGACGATTTTCATCCAGCAAGATGGAAGAAAGAAAATAGAAAGATAGAATATAAAGAAATAAGGAAGGAGGGAAGGAAGGAAATGAAGTAAGGAAAGAACAAAAAGAACTGACATACTAAAGAGACGAACACGATGATGACCTTTTCATTTCATTCATGTTGCCAGACGATTTTGTTCACTTTAGGAGAGTATTTCATGGCAGAGGAGTTAGATCTGTCCCCTGAGTTAGATCTGTCCCCTGTTGACCCTTTAAGTATGAGAGGCATTTGTTGAAATTAATAAAACTGTCTGAGATTAGCAAGAATAAATTTGCTGAAAGAAGTAACCATTTTGAAGAGGTTTAGAGACTTTTTTCTCCTGTATGATGAGGCAGGGGAGGAAAAAGTGAAGAGAGAGAGAGAGAGAGAGAGAGAGAGAGAGAGAGGGAGGGAGGGGGGAGAACCCATCTTCCCGAGAGACCTTTTGCTTCCTCCCCCGAGACGAGAGAGAAAGAATGACTTGTTGGAAGTTTGCTCCTTCTTCCTCTCCGCTTACTCTTTTTATTTGTCTCCCGTCCAGTACAATTACCACACGGCCATCCTGCTGAGAGAGAGAGAGAGAGAGAGAGAGAGAGAGAGAGAGAGAGAGAGAGAGAGAGAGAGAGAGAGAGAGAGAGAGAGAGAGAGAGAGAGAGAGATGATAATGATGAGACAGAGAAAACCAGGCAGACAACCAGAGAGAGAGAGAGAGAGAGAGAGAGAGATGATGATGATGATGATGAGACAGACAGAAAACTAGGCAGACAACCAGAGAGAGAGAGAGAGAGAGAGAGAGAGAGAGAGAGAAAGAGAGAGAGAGAGACCAGAGGTGATAATGATGAGACAGATGGACAGACAGAAAACCAGGCAACCAGCCATCCAAACAAACAAACACAGACAGCCAGACAGGCAGATAGACATATGAACTAAATAGTTACTCTATTCTTAGCTTTGGGAAGAACAGAAAAAACACTCAACAAACAGCGTATGGCTGCACTTGTTAATTTAAAAGAGAAATGTTGAAAGCCTGCAAAACTTCTGCCTTGCAAAAAATGCCGAACATCAGAAAACTAAAATATAAAACCGTTCATTTCGAAATTCTTTGTCGCACTGCGTTTAAAAGAATGAAATTCATGGATGGTGGCAAAGACACACGGAGGACGACAGTTCCAGAGTTGACCAGCTGTGTACAGAAGGAACTGCAAATACCGATGACCACTTGCGTTTAAGAAATGAACAGAACTCTGAGAGTCTGACTAAGCTTATTGCCAGCAGCGAAAGAGGGGTCGTTACAGAGTAGGATTAGAAATGTCTGGAGGTCATTTCATCGATATTACCCCTCACAGGACGCAGAGCCCGGCAATATATCCACAAATGGAGAGGATGTTCTCCCCGGAAAACCTACGAAAGAGAACATTACACAACGGAAGGCACTGGAGCCATGATGTAACCAGTGGAACTTGTGGGCAAAATGTTGACAATTAATTCTGTACTGAGGAGTTAATTGGTTCAGGCAAGGCTTACGAAACTATGGTACGCAGGACAGTTTCCAAAGGGTACTCTCAGGTCTGGACAAATTTGTATGGCAATATTTGTTCAACATTCCAGAGGATGATAATTACCTTGCTGTATATTTGCTGGATAAGATTTGTTTGAACCCTGTGGGATCAGCAGGTTTCCCTCAGAAAAAAAAAAAAAAAAAAAAAGGCAAAGCATATCGACGCGCATTCTTGCTGGGTAAGGAAGCACCCAGCACGTCCTCCTTAACCAGTCTGTTTCTAGACATGCCACGTTAATTATCATGATTTTGTATATTACTTACGGGATCTATGTCAATACTGGAAAGACAGACAACGTACAAACGAATATCGTGCAGTTTGAAAAACATTACAAAGGAAGAGGTGCTGGTGAGCATCTTACTATACCGACAGTCGGAACTGTAGTCATAAGCAAAACTTGGTCATACACGAAACTCAGACCTGATGCGAACACTGTGAAGGCTCCCTGAATGTGACTGTATGCTCGTACGAAGACTACTCGTATAATACAAGAAGGTCATCGTACGGACGGATGTAAGATATATCAGTTACATAAAATTCAATATGTAAACATTTTTTCCAAAAAAAAAGATTCCATATTATGTAGATAGATACAAAGGTAGATAAACTAATATTCGGAAAAAAGAATGTAGGCTCAAAGAACCCAAATATGATCATTATTAGTATACAGGTACTGGATTAAAAAAATACAAATTTAGCAGTTTTGTAAACACACACACACACACACACACACACACACACACACACACACACACATACACACACACACACACACACACACACTCTCTCTCTCTCTCTCTCTCTCAACAGAATGACCGTGTGGTAATTGTACTGGACGGAAAACAAATAAAAAAGTAAAAGACAGGAAGAAAAAGCAAACTTCCAAAATGTCAGTCTTCCTCTCTCATCTCGGAGGAGGGAGGAAAAGGTTTCTCGGGAAGATGGTTTTCTCTCTCTCTCTCTCTCTCTCTCTCTCAACCCATTCCCGTCCAACATGTTCCTCGTCTTCAGCAAGAACATTTTCACGGCCAGCAGTTCTTCCTGTCGTATCCTCCTTACCTCATGCCTGTCCTGCCCTTTCCTTTTTCCTCTCTCCCCCTCAGATCCCCTCGACTTTACGCTACGCCCATTTCTTTTACGAACCGCTCTGGCTTTAGGTCCATCATGGCTACAGTAACTGTCATCCCAGCTTCACTCTCCTCTCCTCAGCTCTTCTCTCCTCGCCGCTCAGCTCTCTATCCTCAGTTTTCCTCTCCTCTCCTTGCTTCAGCCTCCTCACCTCCCCCCCCCCAGCATTCTCTTCTCCTTTCCTCATCCCTCCTGCTCGTCTCCGCTCTGCTCTCTACGTCAGCCCTTCCCTCCTTCCCCCTCCTCATTGCTCCTCCCCCTTCCTTCACCAGTTCTCTCTCTCTCTCTCTCTCTCTCTCTCTCTCTCTCTCTCTCTCTCTCTCTCTCTCTCTCCTATAGCCATCCCATCTCTCGCACCTCCCTGTCCTATCTTCACGTTACCACTAATTCTTTCATCTCCTTCCCCCAGTCCGTTCTACTCGTAAAACCCAGGTGCTCCTTCTCGTCTCCTCTCCTCTCCTCATCATTTCCTCTTTCCTCGTCTTCCTCTCATTTCCTTTCCGCATCATACCCTCTTTCCTCGTCCTCTTATCCCTCTAACTCCTTTATCATCATCCAACTCTTATCTTCTCCTCCCCCTCTCGTCCCTCTTCTCGCTCCTATTAACTGATCTAATTGTTACTTTCTTCTGTGTACACCAATTTAGTTGGCATGCCAGGTTCCTACAGCATCACCACCTCCCCTTATATCTTAGTAGAACCGTATCTACCATCTCTCAGCAGCACCTTCACTCTCATCTCTAAATACAGTAGCACCTCGCTCTCATTTCTAAGAAGCACCTTCTCTCATCTCTAAGTTGCACCTTCACTCTCATCTCTTAGTAGCACCTCTCTTCCCTCTAAGTAGCACCTTCTCTCATCTCTAAGTTGCACCTTCACTCTCATCTCTTAGTAGCACCTCTCTTCTCTCTAAGTAGCACCTTCCCTCCTACCTCTCAGCAGCACTTTCTCACTCATTTCTAAGTAGCACCTTCTCTCATCTCTAAGTTGCACCTTCACTCTCATCTCTTAGTAGCACCCCTCTTCTCTCTAAGTAGCAGCTGCTCTCATCACTAAGTTGCACCTTCACTCTCATCTCTTGGCAGCACCTCTCCCCTCTATAAGTAGTACCTTCCCTCCTACCTCTCAGCAGCACTTTCTCACTCATCTCTAAGTAGCACCTTCTCTCCCATCGCGAAGTAACACATTCTCTCTCATCTTTAAGTAGCATCTTCTCTCCCATCTCCAACAAGCACCTTCTTTTCCATCTCTAAGTAGCACCTTCTCTCTGATCTCTAAGTAGCACTTTCTCTCCCATCTTTAAGTACCACCTTCTCTCCCATCTCTAAGTAGCACCTTCTCTTTCATCTCCAAGTAGCACCTTCTTTCCTCTCTCTAAGTAGCACCTTCTCTCCCATCTCTAAGTAGTACCTTCTCTCCTCTCACCAGGTAGTACCTTCTCTCCCTTCTCTATGTAGTACCTTCTCTCCCATCTTTAAGTAGTATCTTCTCTCTCATTTCTAGGTAGCACCTTCTCTCTCATCTCTAGGTAGCATCTTCTCTCTAATCTCTAAGTTGCACCCTTTTCTCCCATATCTAAGCAGCATCTTCTTTCTCCCCAGTCAGCTTCTCCCTTCCCATACTTCACATTGCCCTTCACCTCACTATCCCTCATACTGCATCATCTCTTTCCACATCACCCTACTTCCTCTCACCCTCAACTCCATCACATTAAGTCTATACACCCCAACTCCTGTCACATCTCTCCTTGCACACTTTTTCCCTTGTGGCCTCTCGTCTCATTATGACTCTGATGCAATCCACATACCGGAGTGGAAAACTCCATAATCCTCTTATCCCACTCACACCTGTTTCTCCCCACTAACCTACCACCACGCCCCTCTCTTCCCCACATCTGTACTCTCCCCTAACCTCATCACGATACCAGATTATCTTACCTAACTTTCACTCCTCTTCTTGATATCATCCTCTCATCACCCATCGCCTCTCTTCATCACCCCCTTTCCTGCCTAATATTTCCCTCTCTCACCACCCCTCTCCCTTCATCACCCTTCCTGCATCTCCACACCACTCTTTCCCCTCAATATCCCTTTCCTTTCCACACATATCCTCCATCCCTCAGTACCCTTATTTCCCCTCACATCATCAATAGTCTCCTCATCCTACATAATTTTTTTCCCCAGTACCACCCCTCTCCCTATCCATCATCCCACCATCATCGCACCATCAATTCCTGCCCTTCACCTCACACCACCTCATCCTCACCCCTACACCATCCCTTGCCTTCCTACCCGTCCCCTCACACACTCATTAATCCCTTCCCTCACGTCTCCCCTCATGTGTAGCTCTGTCGACGTCAGAGCACAGAATAAAACTTCATAATCCCCGCTGTTACATCCACCACCGTGACCAGACTTGCCTGCCTCTCTCCATACCAACTCTCACAAATTTACTAAAGGATTAATAAGCTCCTTCAGTCCGAGGACGTCCCATGCATTTCACTCTCACTGTTAACAGACGATTATATTTGGCTGACGAGGGAAGCCTTGTAGTGAAGGATATAATGAAGACAATATCCATCCCCTCAAATTCAGAAAAAGTCTTTCCTGATTAAAATAGAATAGTTTATAGACTTCCAAACTGAAAGAAACATATATGTTAAGGCATTATATCAATGTCCCATACGTACTTCTCGCACATATTATGTCTGTCTGTCTGTCTGTCTGTTTCTCTCTCTCTCTCTCTCTCTCTCTCTCTCTCTCTCTCTCTTTTCCCCCCCCACACTTTTTTTTCTCATTCTCTTTCCCATATGGTATTTCTAAACCCTCATTATTTCAGGAACATTATCCTTCTCTTCATCCATGTCATTCTTCCTTTCTCTCTAGTTCTCCTTTTCAGTAAATTTTCCTATTTAAACAGCAATAATATATCTGAAGTATTTCTCAGACCTTCATTCAGTGTTCCCCAGCCCCCTTTCATAGTATATAAATTATCTGCTTCCTTTCTTCTTCTTCTTCTTCTTTTTTTTTTTTTTGCACTTCCTTTCAAACTCCTCTACCCTTTTCCCCTTCTCTCTGGAACTATTTCAAAAGCTTCACTCTGTTCTTTGATGGGTTTTGTGACAGGTCTGTTCTACCGGATGCCTCACAATACAGAGGCAGCCTTTTATTTGCAATACTGTTTCGAGCTGTATACTGCAATGCTGTTTTTATTTCAATCATTGAAACTATAGTATTATTTCGAAACTTACCTTGATATACAGTTTTGATCTCTAGAGTACGCTAATAGTTTGAATACTGCCCTAAAGCACTGTTTCAGACTCAGCCCTATAACTCTTTTTCAGACCCTACCCTACAGTTCTGTTTCAAATTCAGTGATGCGATACTGTTTTAAATCCTTCCCTACAGTACTGTTCCAAAGTACTCTACAGTGCGGTTTCAAACTCTGCCCTGCAATACTGTTTCAATGTTTACACTTCAGTGCTGTTTCAAGTTCTGTCATACAGTGCTGTTCCAAGTTCTGTCATACAGTGCTGTTTCAAGTTCTGTCATACAGTGCTGTTTCAAGTTCTGTCATACAGTGCTGTTTCAAGTTCTGTCATACAGTGCTGTTTCAAGCTCTGCATTACAGTGCTGTTTCAAGCTCTGTCATACAGTGCTGTTTCAAGCTCTGCATTACAGTGCTGTTTCAAGTTCTGTCATACAGTGCTGTTTCAAGTTCTGTCATATAGTGCTGTTTCAAGTTCTGTCATACAGTGCTGTTTCAAGCTCTGTCATACAGTGCTGTTTCAAGTTCTGTCATACAGTGCTGTTTCAAGTTCTGTCATACAGTGCTGTTTCAAACTCATCTATGCAACTTTATTCCGTGTCTAATTCAGATCCTACTGTTTTAATTTCTAAAATGCTGTCTCGAACTCTTTTCTGCAATGAAAATTTTCATATCATCCTTACAGTGTATTTTCATTGCAGTTTTTACCACACTGTTTTCGCCTATAATTTACACCACTGTTTTCATTGCTACCCAACACAACTGTTTTGAACTCTATCGTATACGGCAACAACATTGTTTTGAACTATACAGTACCATACATTACTGGTTTGAACTTCACCCTACACTGCTGTTTAAAACCCCACCATACACTGCTGTTTTCAACTCGCTTGTACTGCAGCAGATAGTCAGAATAGAGCAGAAAAAAACATCATCTTACGTGGGGTGGAGGTAGGCCTAAAAGTAGCTAAATTCATTCTCATTCCGCCAAAATTAAACCAAGCCTCCTGTACTCACCCCTACTGTGGTACTGTACAGTACACTAATATGTTCTCTACCTCGCTGTACTAAGAGGTGCATTACTTGCCCAGAAATATAATCAGCACCATCAGCTGGACGACACAGTTTGTATTTCAGCCTTGCTATTTCCAGACGATTTTATTCAACGAAGGAAAGCGACATTTGTATAGAATTTAAAATCCTAAAACACGATAACGTCCTCATTACTGTAACTACACTGAATTTGACTGACTTTTTATTTTTTTAGTTTATTCACGCTGCTATAGTTCATCCACATAAACCTGGCCGGGGTTTCCGTCCTTTTGCAGCTTAAGTCACGTCGCTCAGTGGCTGAGAAAGACAATATCACGTCTCTACATCCATTCCATGGAACTTCTTCCTGACTTGCTTCATATTCCAATGTTTATCTCTTGTTACAACTCAGCATTAAAGGCGAATATATGGCAATTGTAGGTCACATATGACAGTAGTGGCATGATTTATGTACTACAGAAGAGGATAGCAAGGAGTTTGAAACAAAATAAATACCTTAACCAAAAAGAATACAGGCCCAGGGCTCTTCACCCATTCCATAGCGATTCTTCATGACTAGCATCATGTTTCATTGCTGATCTACTTTTACAACTTAGCATACAAGATGGAGAGATGGTGATTTTAGGCCATGATGGGGTTAAATCAGTATAAGTCCTCAGGGGTAGGATTCTCTTTTATACTAAAGATTAATTCCCTGTTCAACTTATATACTTTTACAGGAAGAACAAGATAAAGGATTATATTTTTCCATTCCCTTTCCCTGATCGTCCTGCAGAAAATATTTATAACCTGCATCAATTTTCGCTCTGCAACTAAGATTTTATGGAGTTGGAACAGGAGACAGACAAAGATTCGAGAACCTCCTTGTCCTTCCTGCAAATAAAAGCCTGAGTTAAGACACTAAATTGATCGTGTGTGCGTTTGTGTATCCCGGTCCACCTTCAAAATTTTTGTCTTAATCAGAATAAAAGCACCGGGATATGGCAAAAATAACATGATAAGGACATCCCTGGGTTTAGCAGGCTCAGATCACCACTAGACGATTTAACTCATCCAAGGAAAGCGTTATTCATACCGAATTTTGGTTAATGTCTTCTAAAATAACACCTTCTGTATTTCATTTTTACTGTCTCCAGCCAATTTTATACAAACAAGAGAAAAATAATACTTGTTTAGAACTTTGACCCACCCATAGAGTACACCTACATCCTCAGCTTTCTACTCAGGCCACCACCAGACGATTTTGTTCAGCTTATCGAGATCTGTAATGAAGTGGTTGATGAAGGCTGTATTTTTCCTTTGTTCCAAAGGCTCTCTTAAGCTAAACACAAATATCTGGTGGCAGAAATAATTATGTATTTAAGATGGCATCGCACTGAAGGGGTTAGCCTGTACAGCACGTTGAGGTCATTTGTATGGTATCTAAAGACAAGTTTACGCCGATCTAGAGAGAATTTTCGAACTTGATAGGTTACATAGAGCTTTAATTTACCTCATGCTAGATGTCTCCCCAAAGCTTGATAAAATAGTACAGCAGTAGCGTGAGTATATTGAAAAGTACAAAATAATAATTTCAGAGAAGGGGTTAAAAATGAAAGTGAAGAAAAAGAAAAATGTGACGTCCAAAGACCATTCTACTTGAATACAATTGCCAGAGGGATATAATAATAGTAATAATAATAATGATGATGATAATAATAATAATAATAATAATAATAATAATAATAATAATTATTATTATTATTATTATTATAACAGCAACAACTAGAATTCTAAAATTGCTAAAGCAATATTCAAAGAACTCCACATTCCAGATGAAAATACTTTTGTTATCACTGTAGGCCTCATTTTAAGGGACTTTTAACGACTCCAAAAAAATTGATGGATTTTAACCTGTGGCCATGAGATGAAGGTCAAGGCCATTTATACTATGCAAATCACGTTCACTCATGACCCACTACATTTCGACAGAGTTTGGTCAAACGCAGCCAAAAACTTTCTGATTTAACGCTTTTAGGCATGAGGCGGCCATTTTGATTTCCCTCAATATCTCGAAACGTACTTGGTGGATCTCAATATCAGTACCCAGGTGCACTAGTATATATTGAAGACTACATACTGGAACATTTGCAAAGCATTTAATTCAGTAGTTTTTGCTGTGCAGGAGAGCTGAAATACAATAAAATAACAGAGGGCGCTCGTGCGGCGCTCGTGCTAGGAAAAAAAAAAAAGTGCCAAAAGAAGCCTGTAATCAAGATACATCACTCCTGAAAATTTCAGGTCTCTATCTCGAACGGTCTTGGAATGCCAGCCTTCTAGATCTTCTCCCCCCCCCCAAAAAAAAAAAAAGGAATAATATCTACAGTATCATTATGAACTCCACAAAATGTGGAGTCCTTAAAAATAATACAGATAATTCCTCACGTCCTGGGAGACATACTGGAGTGTGTTATTAATACTATGACGGTGAGAAGACCACACCAAAGCTGAATAATCTAGTCTGGCTGTATTATGAATGGAACAGTTAAGGATTCACGCAGTTTGAGAGGCCATAAATGGATTAAGGATACCTTTTTCACAAGGGTTGTGAAAACAAACTGTGCTGTAAGACCAAATGTTGTGAAGGTGTGGAATGTGACGGTATGGCAACAAAGAATATGGTGGTGTTGGGGACTTTGGAGGCTCCCTAGCACTACTTCTTTACCTGTTTGTCAGTGAACAAATAGTGGATCAATAAACAGGTGTATAAACAGACCAACAGTGAGACCAAAATGAAGTAAGTAAAGAAAAATAAGTACAAATATATGAAAAACTTAGGTGACAACAGATAGGATACACATATAAACAAGAAGCGGTGCCAAGGCACAGCAAACCCGTCACCGGCAGTCATTTTAGTGCTGACGTATAAATACAACAGGATATCAAGTCAAATATGTCACAGATCAAATTTGAAGAAAATCGGGTGAAAACTGACGATTTTATGCCCATTTGACATTCTAGTCCCGACCCACCTGACACTGACCCCCCTACCGTTAACTGGGGTGACTCCCCTGGTGTAATGAGACATGTTATAGGATGCAGATTTGAAAGATGCACCTTTAGGTTTTGGTTTCATGTCGATGTGAAGAAATTGAAAGGAGTTTTGGCGAAGAAAACTATTTTTTACATTTTTTTTTTTTTTTTTTTTTTTCCGGCCTACAGCCTGGGCCTTGGCCCAACTTGGCCCAAAATTTAATCAGGTGATTAGAAGGTCATAGCCCATCATCCCTGCAATGTTATTCAAAATCGCTCCGGTAGTTTTAGCATCAAGTTGTTAAAAGAGACAGACAGACAGACAGACAAACAGACAAACCGAGTGAAAACAATACCCGTCCCCAAGCCCCTCCGGGACGGGGACGGGTAACTACAACGCGTTCCAAGAGCGCACGTCGTCGCCAACGCCAATAAAACTTTATGACATACTGATGTAATTCCTCCTTCCTACAGTACGAATACTTTTACGGTCTCACATAGCCAATTAATTTTACGGCCATAGTCTGCACTGTTACACAAGAAACATATATCTCCGCCAACACCAATAAAAATTATATATATATTTATTTCCTGCATCCGGATCTGGATCCACCTCAGATTTAATCAACTCTTCCTTTACCAGTGGCCACCTATCCATCAGACTTCGCTGAAATCCGATAGCACCTTTTTGAGACACCTCGTACACAAACAGACAAACAAACACGGATGAATAAAACTCTTCATCCAACTTCGTTGGCGGAGGAAATAAAAATGTAGTGGCACGTTAGCTAGCATGATCTGTTCAGCAAAGTCGAGTTTTGTGATTCTTATTCCATTCACTCTCGTATGTGGCTGGAAAATGTAATCCCTCCTTCCTCTTCCTCTTCCTGCGATCCTCTCTTCCCCCTCTCAAATCCCCTTTCTAATCTCTTCCTATCCCCTCCCACTTTCTTCTCTTCACTTATGTCTTCCCTCTCCCCTCCTCCATTCTCTCCCTCTCCTCTTCTCCCTGCAACCGTCCGTCTCTTATCCCCTTCTACTAGCACCCCTTCTTATTAATCATCACTTTTCTCCCTCTTGCCTTTCTTCTTCCATATCTTTCCCCTCTCCTATCCCCTCATCATCCTCTGCCAATCCGCTCCCCCCCCCCCGTCCCTTCCGCCCTCTAATTCCTCGCTCCCCCCTTTCCCACTCCTCTCTTCCATACCGTTCTTTCCATGCTGTTCTCCTATTCCCTCCAATCCCTTCCCTCCTCTTTCCCTCCACCTTCTTCCTCAAATCACTCTCTTTCCTATCCACCTCTCGCTTCATTAGTACTCGTTCCACTTCCCATTCACTCTCCTCCTTCCAGTCTCCCTCTCTCCTACCCTTCCTTTCCCTTCGCCACAGGTCCAAGCTTTTCCACACACCATCATACCGTAAAGACAAGGAATTACTCGGTCATCGACATCTTACATTCCTTCTTTTCCCCTTTCCTTCCTTTCTGTCCCATCCTTTTCCTCTCCGTGCACTCTTGCCTTACCCTTTCCCCCTCCTTCACTCTTGCAAGACTGACAGAATCCCTTTCTTACCCCAACCGAGGCACACCTTTCACCTTTCCTCCCCACTGACACCTTTCCATTTCCTTTCCCTTCACCCACGCCCGTTCCTTTTCATCTCCGCTACCCCTTTACTCTTCTCTTCCCCATTCACGCCTTCCCTTCTCTCTTCATTCATTCAGGCTCTCTCCCTTCCTTTTCCTCTACCCCCGTTTCTTCCTTTCCTTTAATTATCACCCTTCTCCATTCATCCTTTACCCTTCCTTTCCTTCCTGTAACTCAGAACCACTTCTCCCTCCCTATTCCCATTCAAATAACATTCAATTATTTCCCGAAACAAACCCTTACTTTGGTCTCTCTCTCTCTCTCTCTCTCTTTTTCTCACACACACACACACACACACACACACACACACACACACACACACACACACACACACAGCTGCCTGCACCCATGATAGTAGTGAAACGCAAGTGAAGGTTCAAAGATACAATCAAGAGCCTGAGCTACACAAGGTATATACCGAGCGAGCATTCTACAGCACTCAGCTAAGAAGGCTTAGTACGTCCTCTTCGTTACCTGCTAGTACAATGCAGCATAAAATAAACAACAGTATTTCAGGGGTTAATGTCACTTGAAGAAGTAACCTGGCAGGAAAGGTGCTACACATGCTGGGTGGGAGAGAGAGAGACAGGCCGGAGTTTGAATTATTTATTTCTTCTAACGTTTCACGCTACACAGAACTTCGCATTAGAGAAAATAAAGTATTCAAGCTGTAACCTGTGTCTCTCCCACCCAACATTTTCCACTTGCCGCAATGTATTATCTACAGGTGCCACACAGTTTGTTTACCTGACAAGAATGCGACACCAGGCCTTTGTAGTTTTTTTTTTTTTTTTTTAATTCAGAATACTAACCTATTACTGTCATGATGTCTTAATTTATTCTTGCTCTTCTCTGACGATTTTATTCAGCTTATGAGAGATCTTTCGATATGGAGGAGTTAGATGAGATACGGCATTTCCAGTGTGCCAGTAGGCCTACTAGTGGAATGGTGGGAGACGAGGCGGTGGGATGGGCTGGGATGCTGGTGGTTGGCGGGGGGAGAGCACAACGAGGTAAATATATCCTGTTAATCTGGTCTACTGTAACTCGGTTGTCAGTCACGACATTGATTTTTATCATATTCACGACATCGGTGAAGAAATGGGTGACATGGGTGGAGAGGAGCTGGTGGGATAGGCTGGAACGGTGTTATTGGTGGTGCTCACTGGGAAAGTATTATGCTGTGGAGATGGGTGTTGTTGGCAGGTCGGTAAGATGCATGTCAGAGGCGACGGGGGGAAAACGGGTGTGGTGGGCGGAAATGAGTAGGTGGGATCGGGTGGGATGAGTTATGATGGTGGTGAATGGAAGGCCCGAGGGGATCAACACACCCTGTGAAGTTGGGCGTTGTATGAGGGCTGGCATTAGCGGGGGGAACGAATTTCTTCTGAAAGTTTGTCGTGGGGGAGAGATGGGCAGTGGACGAGTTGACATGAAACGGATGGGCGAGAGATTCAGTCATGCAAAAATGGGCATTGTATTGTTGCGATCAGAAAAATTTATCCATTCTTCAGTCGAACAGTTTTGAAACTCTTATACCATAGTACTGAAAGTTTGTTGGGCTCCTAAGGTCACATTCCTGGGTTTCGAAAATCATTGCTCACTGTTTCGTTGTTCATCGCGTAGTAGTGGATTGATATTGGTGTCCGTCATAGGACGCTGGTAAGTATGGGTATTACTAAGGCTCCGTTCAATTCTTTCTTCAAGCATAAAAAGGCAACAGCAACAGATTAAGCACGCTGCAGTCTCATAAACCTTGCATATCACGACACAAGTACAAAGACATCATCACACGGGACCGTAAATAATTGCGATTACAACAATTTATTACGTTGTAGGCAATTATAGTCGAAGCTTAAACCATTTACTTATGCATGAAATTATATAATGTCTGAATTTATATTTGTGCCTTTTTAAGCAATTAATTTCTAACCTAAACGATTTAACATCTTGTTTTTCTCCATTTCAGGTAAGGTCCAGGGGGGAGGTTGCGAGGTTGCAAGATAAGTATGAACGCTGCTTTTTCCTGACTAAACAACAGAATATCTCTTTTACGGTGCATATATGAGAATTCACATCCATGTGCATAAACAATACCGAAAAATTATCTCAAGAAATACTTTTCTTCATTATATTAATCACTTTTATTATAGCTCTGTTTCGTAGTTGTTTTTCTATCAATGGAATGGATATGTAATAATTTCGCATATTATGTCTGCCCGGGAAAGAACTTACTTACCTAGATGGCCAGCGATGCAGATATTTTTCTAAGCTTTCCGAGGAAAAGTATTGCTTTTCACAAGATACCTATAAATTACATATTATAGTGTACTACTTTCGTAGAAATTTGAATTTCTTTAGTAAATACCACCACCACCACCACCACCACAATGACCTTTTTCACCTGATGATGAGCTAAAAATGGATTTGGAAATATAGTAGTGAAAATGTAATACGAAAGGGGGATAATTACCAACCTCATGACCTAAGAAACGGGCCACACAACCATTAAAGCACCGAGAATCCACTTCACAAGCCTATTTATCTTCACATATTTGTTTGTCTTTTATAAACTTCATGCATAATTATGCATGTATTTCTTTTCTCTGTAACATTATAGTCACTTTTTGCTTTCCCTACAGCTGTGTGATTAATGGATAACTTAACACCTTCAGCCCCAGGATGTATATTCCCTTTCATGTCTCCTAATTTCCCACTATTTTACTTAGATTATGAGAGATTTTCCAAATTGGACGGGACAGATATTGCCTTCGTTAACCCATCTGCAAAAATAAATAAATAAATAAGAAAATTAATCTCCCCATAATTAGGCTGGAAGTAAAGCAGCAAGAGTAGATTAAACAGTATATACTGTATATCAGGGGACAATGAGTAGCAGTAGTGGCAACCTCAGCCTCTTGTAAACGTGAGCACAGTGGCTGCAGGCTGAAGTTGCCCTCATCCTGTAACTCACCATCTTCCTTTCAGTAGATGGGGAGGGAGCTGAGGAACATGTGTATAACAGGCAGCAGAGCAACTCGGTTAGGGTATATCGGTGCCACCACATGAAGGCGTCCCAATCCAGCGCCGTCATGGGGTTGAAGTGGTTAAATAGAATGATGAGTTGATGCTATGGCACACTGACGCTGGCCACTCTGTCCATAAGTAGACTTTTTTTGTGTCATCCTTTTTTTTCTGAATCTGGATCATATTCATCCTATTTATATTATAACAGTAGGAAAGAAGGTTAAGATGATGATGATGGTGGTGATGATGATGATGATGATGATGATGATGATGAGGAGGAGGAGGAGGAGGAGGAAGGGGAAGAGAAGCAGGAAGAAAATGATTATGGAGAGGATGATAATGACTGAGAAGGAAATGATGATGATTACGACGGTGACAATGATGAACGCGAAATCTCTCTCTCTCTCTCTCTCTCTCTCTCTCTCTCTCTCTCTCCTTAGGCCTGTAATTCTAGTGTACAGTAAGTTGGCTGTACGTAATACTGACATACTGTAATATACGCCTCCCCCCCTCTCTCTCTCTCTCTCTCTCTCTCTCTCTCCCCTTAGGCCAATAATTCTAGTGTTCAATATGTTGGCTATACGAAATCTTGACATACCGAAATATACGTCTCTCTCTCTCTCTCTCTCTCTCTCTCTCTCTCTCTCTCCCCTTAGGCCATTAATTCTAGTGTACAATATGTTGGCTATACGTAACCTTGACATACAGAAATATACGTCTCTCTCTCTCTCTCTCTCTCTCTCTCCCCTTAGGCCAATAATTCTAGTGTACAATATGTTGGCTATACGTAATCTTGACATACAGAAATATACGTCTCTCTCTCTCTCTCTCTCTCTCTCTCTCTCTCTCTCTCTCTCTCTCCTTCCCCATACACGGTTTTCACTTTCGGACCCCATCTAAGAGTGATTCTTCTTCTTTTATCTTCCTCTTATCTCTTTCCTAATCTCTCCATTTCTCTTACATCACTCTCTCCCCTCCTCCTTTCCTTCCTTGCTCACATCCTTCTCTCCCAATGTCTTCCTTAAACGTCTCTTTACGTCAATTTCTGAATTCCATTTTCTTCTCGTTCTTCTCTCACTCCCTCTTCCATCCTTCCTTCTCTTCTCCCTTACTCACATCCTTCTACCTAATACTTTTAAATGACCCTCTTTATACTAGTTTAACTCTTCTTTTACCTTACCTTTTATTCCCCCTACTTCTCGCCCTCTTCCTCTTCTTGATCCCTTCTTTTTCTCGTTTCTTCTGTTCGTTATCATATGGCATATTTGTCGCATTTTTTGTGAATATAACTTAGAGCACTAGCCAAACATACCGGTACCTTTACTTATACCAAGATAGTCTTCTTACGCGCAACAGACGGCGCACACATCACATGTCACCGCCTGGATGCTGATAAACGCAGTTGCCCACATGACTCATTGGCACATTCAGAATTATAAACCACTGAAATGGCTCTCTGAAGTGTTTGAGCAGTGGAATTGAACTGTTTTATTTTGGGTTGAGACCCTTTCGGAGAGGTGTGTAGGAACCCATGTGGGCATTTGTACCATCTATACTGTAACGTGCTCTGGCTATCTCATTAGCCTAAGGACTTCTGTGATGGTATTAGCGGGGGATAATATTATGACATGCTGTAGGCGGACCAGGTAAAAGGTTGGTCAGTTAACAGTCCTTCCGCGAAACTCAAATCCTCAAGCAGTTTCATGGCCTACCTTGAGATTGTTCTCGCGTCCGGACGGTCAGCAGTCCACGCCTCCACTACGATGACCACCTCCAACATTCGTTCTACACCAGTCTCCCTGTTTACCTACGCGTGTCGGCTACAGTCTTGTGGTCTGAGGCGGTTCCCTGATCCCTCTTCCTTACCAGGTTATGTCTGAATATTGTACTCAATTGCAGAATTTTGAATGTAGTATGTAAACTATCTCGATGGATGAAAAATAGCTAAAATACAAAACAGTTAAGTGCAGAAAGGGTTACAGTAGGGTAGAAAGGTTGCTGATTCTTCAAAAGCATTGGTAAGGAATTGGGAAGTAAATATGGATTTATTAAAAAAAAAAAATAATAATAATAATAATTGCTGCATGACAGCACAGTCATCCCTACTGTAACGTATAGAAGCGATGTTTGGGCCCTGCTGAAAGGACAAAGTCAAGAGTTAAAGCAGTAAAAACAAGTTATCAGAGAGGAGCGTGTGAAGTTACATGGAACTCAGACAAACGATGAAGTGAAGAAGCATTGTGGTGTTGATGGGTATGTGACTGAAAGTGTTAGGAGAAATGCTCCAAGATGGTTTGTTCAGTTGGAGAGGATGGAAAATAAGACACTCGCTAGGAAAGTATAAGTGAATGAGATGGAGGGGGGAAGGGTGGGGAAGAGACCGGTGATGAGATGGAGGAGTCGGGTGGAGAGATAGATATATTTGAGAGGGGGGTGGGTGGGGTGGAGTGAGGACATCCTAATGACAGTGAACTAGGTGACTGAGGCGATTTGTTTTTGGCCACCCCTTACAGCATTAAGGAATATGGCTATAGACAGACACAAAACAACATAAGGAGTTCTATCTATCTATCTATTGCCAGACGCCTCAATCCCGTTTGGGGTGGCCACAAACAAATCGCCTCCAAGTCGCCCTGTCCCCCGCCATTTCACTGCCCTGCTCCCAACTCACACCCCCCTCTCTCATATACCTCTCCACCCCATCCCTCCATCTCATCCTCGGCCTCCCCCTCCCTCTTCCCCCCTCCACCTCACTCACATACACTCTCTTCGTCAGTCTTTCACCCTCCATCCTCTCCACATGGCCAAACCACCTCAGTGTGTTCCTCATAACGCTTCCTATCACATCCACATCCATACCACAACGCTCCTTTATATCCTCATTCGTCAGCCTGTCTCTCCACGTGACTCCACAGGCTCCTCTTAAATAACTCATTTCCACTGCTCTCACTCTTGACTTGTGTCCTTCCAACAATGTCCAAGCTTCACTTCCGTACGTTAGAGTTGGTATCACAATACTGTCATGTAGTAACTTTTTCACTTCCATGCTCACTTCCCTGTTCCTTATCACTGCTTTCAAGGAACCAGCAACCTTTCTTCCCTGCTGTACCCTTTCAAGCACTTCACCCTCCAAACCTCCATCCTTACTCATCACACTACCCAAGTACTTAAACGTACTCACATTTTCCAATTCCTCACCATCCAACCTCGCTGAACATTCACTAACTTCACCTCTCTCAAAGACCATCACTTTACTCTTCCCTACATTCACCTTTAGATTCCGTTTCTTACACACTCTCTCAAACTCATCCACCAAGCCTTGCAGCTCCCCTTCGTCTTCACTCAACAACACAGTATCATCTGCAAACAACAGTACAGGGAGTTTCCAAACACTATCCTCTCTCACCAGGGCCACTCCAACATCCACTACCCTACCTTGTACCTCTTTTATTACCCCATCCATGTACAGATTGAACAACCATGGAGACATAACACATCCCTGTTTCAAACCAACTTTCAAAGAGAAAAATTCACTTAGTTCACCATCCACACGCACTGCAGCCTTCGCACCATCGTACATACTCTTCACAGCATTCAACAACTTCCCATCTACTCCATATATTCTTAACACTTTCCACAATCCTTGTCTATCCACCCTGTCATATGCTTTCTCCAAATCCATGAAAGCCGCATACAACTTCTTTCCCTTCTCTAGAAACTTTTCCACTAAAGATCTAAGAATGAATATCTTATCTACACAACCTCTTCCCTTCCTAAAGCCTCTCTGTTCTTCTCCAACTAATTTCTCTGTTCTTTCTCTAACTCTATCTATAAGTATCCTACCATACACTTTTCCTATTATACTAAGAAGACAAATGCCCCTATGATTACCACACACTTCTTTTTCCCCTTTTCCTTTGTACAAGGGAATAATTATACCTGACTTCCAATCCTCCGGGACTCTACCTTCCTCCCAGGCCAATCTGCACATCTTCCACATCCATTCTACTACTATCCCTCCCCCATGCTTCAGCATTTCACCACACACTCCATCAATTCCTGGGGCTTTCCCCGATTTAACTTTCTTCATTGCTTCCACAACTTCTATCCTACTGATTTCTTCCTGTCTTCTCACCTCTTTCCTTCTCCCAGCCATTCCCCAGCCACTTATACTCGCATTACTCCCATCCTCTACGTTCAACAATTCCTTAAAGTGTTCTCTCCATCTGCTCACTTTTTCTCCCTTCTCCACTAGTAATCTACCATTTTTATCTTTCACTCCCCTGGTAACTTCACTTCCACCCTGTCTTACTCTTTTCACTTCTCTCCAGAACATTTTCTTACAGTCCCTCCACTTTACACTCAAATTCCTTCCAAATTCCTCATCCACTCTCTTCTTACTCTCTCTTACTAATCTTTTCACCTCTCTCTTCCTTTCCACATATAACTCTCTCTTCCGCCTCTCAACTTCTTCCACGCCCCTATTTCTCATCCATTCATTGTATGCTTTCTTCTTTTGTGCCACAGCCTGTTTCACCTCTTCAGTCCACCACGCTGTTCCTTGCACCCCCTCCGTCTTCTCTTCCTTCCACACACCACATCACATGCTGCACATATTTCTTCTGTAAATATCTTACACATACCTTCCACGTCTCCCATCTGCTCCAATTCATATTTGCCCAATCGTTCCTCCACTTCTCTCTTATACTCTGCCTTTTTCTCATCCTCTTGTAACCTTTCCACTCTCCTTGCAACTACTCCTTCCTCTCGTCTTTCCCTTCTTCTATTCCTCCATCTTACTTGCATCCTAATTCTGGCCACCACCAAGTAGTGGTCAGAAAGTCCACTCCCCAACCTCTATACACTCTTGCATCCTTTACACATCTTCGCATCCTTTCATCCACACACACATAATCAATCATTGCCTTCCTTTCATTCAGTTCACCACCCACCCTTCTCATCACTCGCCATGTATACCTGTGGATCATTTTATGCCTGAAGAGGGTATTGGCTATCACCAACCCCCTCCCAGCACAAATGTCCACTAACGCACTCCCATTCTCATCTATCTCAGCAGGCACACCCCACTCACCAACTATTCCATCCACCTTCACATTACCAACTTTACCATTCATATCACCAATCAAAAACACTCTCTCATTCCTTCCAAACTTTTCCATGCACACTTCCACATTTGTCCATAACTCTTCTCTCACTCTTCTAGCACGATCTTGCGTTGGCGCATACACACACACAATCGCCCACATTTGTATTCCAACTTTCAACTTTACCCACACAATCCTTGACCCAACTGATCCATACTGTCTTATGCTCTTCTTCCATCTTTTACTCACAACTATACACACTCCTTCCTTCGCCCTTTCATTCTCATCTACTCCTGCACATATACCCCATCCATACTCCCATTCTCTCACACTTTCACCTCTCCATTTTGTTTCAGTTATTCCACATACATCCACTTTCGCATCCTCAAGCACCTGGACAATCTCTCTCTCTTTCACCTCATCATTCGCTTCTCTTACATTCCATGTACTCATTACCAAGTCCTTTGTCCGGTCCTGGGTCGTCATCGTTTGGTCAGTCCTTGTCCGAGGCTTCTTGTTTGTTTTTTTAGTTAGTTGTTTTCCGGGGAGGGGCACTAACCCTCCGCCAACCCTTTTAGTCGCCTTTTACGACAAGCAGGGATACTGGGGGAGTATTCTTAAAAACCCCCCTACCCCCAGGGGGTAGTTAAGATGAGGCGCTGGTGAGCCTCCTGTGAACGAGAAAATACGTAAGCTCCTCACGAATCCGTCTTCCTCAATACTCTTATTCCCTTTCATCTCACTGTTTTCTCTTTTTCTACAATACGTCCTTTCTCAACTCTCATTCACACTGACATCCCTCACCCGCTTTCTTCTCCGTCTCTTCCTTTCTCTTCCTTCTTCCTCTCTCCTCCCTCTTTTTCTCTAACTTTTACTTCCGTCCTTCCACATTATGTGCTTCTTCATCTGAACTCCTTACATTACTCCCTAACAAACTTATACAATACCCCATTTCCTCTTTCATCTTTCATCCCCCCCCCCTCCACTTCCTCCTTTTATCTCCATCTCATCTCTGCATTTCTGCCCCTCTTTCCATGTCCTTTTCCACTTTATCTTTCCACTGAACTCACCTCTTCATTTCTGACTCCCCTTGAACGAACTATTACTTCTGTTGTTAATCTGTCCATTATTTCTTACTTTGCTTTACCTTTCCTCAGTTCTCGCCTATGTTTCTATACCGTCTGCCTTCCCTCCTTCTCCTCCTCTCTACCAATTTTTCCATTCCTTTCTTGCCTTTACCATATCCCGCTCCCTACAATTTATCGTTCTTTCATTATACTTCTTTTCTTTCCTCCTACCTCCATTTACACCTCCTTTACTTATCCGTTTTCTTATTTCGTATTACCTTTTAACATTCTTTCCAGCTTCCCGTCTTACAGTTTGACTTCCTACCTTCCTCCTCCCCCCTCTCCCTCTCTCGCTCTTCTATTCTCTTTTCATCTCTTTTCTCTTCTCTATTCTATCTTTCCATCTCTTTCTCCTCTTTCTACTACCCTCTGATGTTTCATCCTCTCTCTCCACTTCTTCCCATCTTTTCTTTCTCTCTCATCTTCCTCCTTTCATTCCTCGTCCTACCTCTCTCCACCCTTCCTTCCTTTCGTGACCCCACCATCCCTCATCTCTCCTATCTTCCTTTTCCCCCTCTCACTCCTTCCTCACATCCTCCAACTCGTACCTTACCTTCCTTTCCATCCATTATATCTCTCCTCTCTTCCCATTTCCTCTGTCCCACCCACTAACCTTTCCTCTTTTGTCGCAACCTCCAACCTTCCCTTCCTCCTCTTATCTTTCCTCTCCCATCCTCCTCCAACTTTCCTCTTATTTCCCTTTCTTCTCCCATCCTCCTCCCACCCTCTTCCCCTCTCCCTTTCCTCTCCCATCCTACTCCACTCTCCCACCCTTCCTCTCTTTCCCGTTCTCCTCCCCCTTCTCCATCCTCTCCCTTATCCTTTCTCCCACCCTCTCTGCCACCTTCATCCATAACACAAGGATGATCTAGTGGCCATCTGTTCCCCCTTGTGCTGTGGTCAATGGGAAACTGTTGATGTACTGGACACTCGATTGCCTGCCTCTGATTTACACCATACTCACAGAATTAATAGAAATGAATAACGGGAGAGACAATGGATAACCCAATCAAAGTACAGAGGATAGAAAATCAAGCACCCAATAACTTCTAGATTTCTAATCCCGCAGTTCATGCAAAGAGTCCTACTGAATGTCATTATTCTCTTCAGTTGCGGACTATCCAGGACCCGTTCCTTATCAGTTTATTTCTGTAAATGTTAGCAGCCTTTTGCTAGATCTATCTATCTATTTATCCATCTGTCTATCTATGAAACTTCATATCTATCTATATTGCCTATATTAAAATAGTATACGGGTAACTCGCCACAGACTCTAAATATCTGTCTATCTGTCTAATTATCTATCTATCTATCAGCTTATCTATCTGTCTATCTATCTATCCATACATCTTCCGTTCTTTCCTTCTTTCTATCTATTGTCGGTATTAAAATGTTATACCTGTAACTCACAAAAGAATCTTAAAGTAGTTTTTAACCGGTACACAAAACAAATCACTGATGAAGAGATGTTCTGGGGTTCGATTGCCGGCATAGTGGTAATATATTGGATGATTTTTCCTGCTTAAAGTACACGTTTCTCTCTTCTTTCTGACTTGCCGTAAGTGCTAGAGATAGATTAATAGCATCTACTTGCCAGAGTGCCAGGGGGTTGTCTCACCTCTTCAGGCCCACAATGGCGGCGGAGGGACATTGGTTACAAGACTGTGACAATGTGAGATAACTGTTACCTGGTCATGGCAGAGTGGATTGCTGCCTGGCTCTCACTGGGGAGTCTCGGGTTCGATTCCCGGCATAGTGGTAATATATTGAATGGGAAGGGGGTACTTTGTCCTCGAGTCTGACCGGCGCGATAATGTACAGTACCTCGGATTGTTCCAGTTGCAAGGTGGCCACGCACACCATCCACCAGCGGCTACAACGGATAAGGCAGAGGCAGCAGTGAAACAAAGCTACAACGTAGGCTGACAGCTTTAGTATGGCCCTCACAAGATTAATAGATTCAACTATACTCCTTTTACTCTAACTTGGCCTAAAATTTACCTTTGCACATCTTTAGTGCTTAGAAGTAAAAACAGATTGGCACTGAAGTGTGATGCTAGTCACGAAGTGCTACAACATATGTATAGAGCCATACTATTGTCTTATTCTTCCACAGAGCTACGTGGAATAAGCAGCAAAAGGACGAAAATCTGAGCCAGGTTAAGGTGAAAGGAATTAAGTGGTAATAGGAATTAAAAAAAAAAAAAAAAAACTGTACCGTACACTATAGGGGTACCTTTGCCGCAAGACCTATTTTTGTCGCCTTTATTCTGCCTGATTATTCCATGAAGATTAGTGAGGGTCCTCGAAGTGAGGAGGTTAATGAAGGCTGTACCTAACCCCTCTGGTCAGCAAAAGTCTCTGCTGAGCTGCATATTATCGTTCTATTATTATACATCGTTGGACTAAGTGAGGTTAAGGGAACGGGGTGGAAGGCGTGACGGGATTGGAGGGGGCGTGACTCCCTCATTGAAAGGGGAGCGGGGGCTGGTGGTGCACTGGTTAGCGCAATGAGCCCGCAACTGGAAGAACTCGAGTTAATTCTTCGGTGGGCCAGACTAATGGACTTACTGTGGTTGCCCTTGGTCCCTGTTCACCCAGAAGTGTACAGTAACTGGGGACTTGAATGTAAACAAACCACCTCGGCTCGTATTGCAGGGGGTGTATGAGACTCTTCAAAAATATACCATCTGCCTTAGCGACCCTCGCACAGTCGATAGGCACTAAGCTAAGGCCTTAGTGACCTTCGCACAGTCGATAGGCACTAAGCTAAGGCCTTAGTGACCCTCGCACAGTCGATAGGCACTAAGCTAAGGCCTCTTCTAATTAACCCCCTGTACTACGATGAAGATTTGTGTAATATACTGTACGTTTGTTACCTACAGACAATTTTATTCTGTACTGAGGAAATTTTTCTTTATGGATAGGTTAAGAAAAAAAAAGTCTGTATTAACTGTCAGTAAATGTCTTTCCTCTGTTGAATACAATTGTTGGGATGAAGCCGGGTGAGAAGAGAGAGAGAGAGAGAGAGAGAGAGAGAGAGAGAGAGAGAGAGTCAAAAAAGTCGTCATACAGAAGAGAATGTCTTTTCTGAAGTTATTATCATCACTCCTGAAAGTTACATATCGTACTCTTGTCTGTAAATCAGTCTGTTGTGCATTCTATTATACTCCTAATCCCTTCAGTTTCATGTCTTACATCTATTTATTACCCTATTCATGATCAGAGCAACACTTTTCTATTCCAGCCGACACCAGACGACTTTATTCAGCTGAGAGTGGGTCATAGGAGCCTTAGAGCCTAAATTCCCAAATCATTAACTCTTGGCTGCTCGGGACAACTCAATATCCTATTTATTCTAACTTGGCCTAAAATTGTCACTTCTTTATCTTCAGTGCTGAGTTGTAGCAATAAATTAACACTAGGAAATGATGCTAGTCATGAAGAAGTGCCATTGAAGGGATGTAGGGCCATAGTATTGTCCTGTTCTGCCACCGAGCTTCATCAAATACACTGTAAAAAGACGAAAATCTGGGCTAAGTTAAAGAGAACAGTAATTTATTCCAAACAACACCAGATGATTTTATTTACCTAAGGGTGGGTCATAGAAGCGTGAGTGTTTATACTGGTGCCATTACCTAATTCATGGTCAGGAGAACTCTGGTACCTTATCCTACTTAATATTAGATGATTGTATTCAGCTGAGAGGGAGTTATGGAGCATAATCGTAGTCTCTAATACTCGTAGTTCTCAGTTTTCTTCCTTTGTCTTCCTCACTCCTGATAATTGTGATAATTATGTTATTATTCTAATTATTCCACAGTTATCTTACTCTTCACCATTTAATATCATCATTATCCTCAGCCATTATTTTACTGTATACTGACCATTAAAACTTTCGTCTGGCTAGTGAAAGATTATTTTACTTACCACTGGAAATTCACCTGTGATCTAAGGGCTAATTGTTCTTCGTTTTTATTGTCAATACCCTATTGGTATTTTTCTCGACTCCTCTTCATTAATTATTCTAAGTTTTCTCAACGGCATTTTCAGCTTGCTTCAGTTTCATCCATATTCTCTAAAATAATAATTCACCTGTATAAGCTCTCCTTCCTCTTACATTATTATCAGCCTCACTTCAGTTACTTCTCTACTCTTCTTCATGAAATATTCTTAGTTGTACCCTTATATTACCAGCCCCAATTAAACCAGGATATTAATAACCTGTATTGGATTATTTGACAGCTATTATTAGTCTTTTTTACCTTTACAAATACTTCCTTAATATCAGCCACTCATCAAATAAAATCACCTCCCTTCTTTATCAACCAGTTCTTGGCTAATTTCTATATTCCAAGACACTCTTATAGCTTTGAGTTGTCTATCCTCATCTACGTCTTTTACTCAGTCAGTTATACTTGGTTCTAACACCGATATTTTCAGCAGGCTCAAGTTGTAAAAACTGCTCTAAAAAATCATGCCCAGTTCAAATTTTGCATATTCTTAATGTCATTTTTTTTTTATTTTTTGCCTTATCACCTCACTTGTTGGTGCTTTCTTAATTTTTGTATTTTTCTCTTATACTCAGCCGTTGGTGTAAATCATTCTCGGTCCACTTGCCTTATTTCTCTCGGCTTACGAGCTGCAAGACAGGAAGAGAATTAGAGTAATATATTCTCTCCGATCCTCGCTATGGAGAGAGAGAGAGAGAGAGAGAGAGAGAGAGGGTGCGCTGCTTTACAGATACACAGACCACACAGACCCATCGAGATAACCCGTCCTAATCACTAATGAACAAACATTAAACCCAATCACAAATATATAAGGAAAAGATAGGCAGTAGGTTTTCTTCCTATCATTTATAACTCATGTAATTTTTTTTTACATACAATGTAAAATAACTGAAATTTGTACGGTATAAATATTCAGATTCAACAAGCATATGAAGCCATGTTCTGATCCAACAGCCATATCGAGGCTGTGCTTTCCTTGATGTCGACTTTTGGATTTTTTTTTTTTTCCCAGAAAGAAAGATGTGTGTTCAGTGAGTTGGAATGGGGTTAGTTAGTGAGGCAGGGTGGGAGGATCCAGCATTGTAGGTAGGAAGGCAAAAACTTTTCCTAGGAATAAAAATGGCAGGCAAAACTTAAGAAAAAGAGCAAGAGATAGATGGGTAGGATGGACTGGGATGACGATGGGTATTGGATACAGAAGGGGAATATACCCTGAGGAGACTGGTGTAGTTTGGCCGGTAAAATGTAAGTCATGACTTTCACATATATACAGAGATGGAATGATGAATAGGATACAGTTAGAGGAATGAGTTTGTATGCTAGTTAGTGTGTCAGGATGAAAGTACCGCCTATGAGAACGAGCACTGTAAAATATATTGGGTGGTGTTAGCGTGGGGAAGGTTTAAGTAATTTTTTTTCCCTCGAACTTTAAGGTTAGGAAGCAGAAACTATGATGGCTTGGCGAAGAGTGTGTGGGACGGGCTGGGAGGGTTGTGGGTGGTGGGGCTGGTCGGGAGTAGTACACCCTGTGAACAAGGACATTGTGGGCTGGTCAGTGGTCGGACATTGTGATAATTAGCATCAATTTTTTTCCTATTAACAACAACTGGAAGAGAGAAAAGGAGAAAGAAGGCGAAAAGAAAAGCAGAGAGAGAGAGAGAGAGAGAGAGAGAGAGAGGGCTGGTTGTGAGGCGGAAATACATAAAAATAACTTTGTGGGTATTGGTGTTTCTGAGCTTCTTTGTGAAAATGGTTGGGCGTCCCTCCCCCCCCCCCTCTCTCTCTCTCTCTCTCTCTCTCTCTCTCTCTCTCTCTCTCGTGCCTGAGCCTCTTCTTTGTTATTACTGTTGTTCTCACGGCCATCACCACCAGCGTAGGGGGGGGGGGCCACCACAATTGCTTCTCTGCTGTCTTCACTGCCTACTTAAGCCCTTCAGCTAGTTTTTTTTTTTTCTTTTTTATTCTTACTACCACTAAAGTCAAGACGATTTTTCTCAGTCTTAGAGAGGATTTGCCAACTGGAGGTATTAGATGTCGCCTCCATTAGCACCTTCACTACGGGACATTTTTATACTGAGTATAATCGCCCAGTAGTAACAAAATAAAATCATAATTACATCGTAGTAAATGGGTTAAATTCTTCAGCCTTGTGACTCTCTCTCTCTCTCTCTCTCTCTCTCTCTCTCCAATTGGTGGCGTCACAATGAAGGAAATAATGGTGTGGTTTGGTTGTTATTACTGTTTTCATTATTACACCTGTGCACGCTGCGCGGTACCACCAATGGGGTGTATTGTTTTCAGTTCTGTGTTTCAGGGAGAGACAGAGAGAGAGAGACAAAGAGAGCTTCTTAATATTTCCTTGTACGTTGTTCACGAAAACCTCTATGACAGTATTAAAATAAGCATAAATACCACACAAGAGAATTCCAAGACACAACGTGTAAAATTAAAGACTACAAGCATTCCCAAGGGAATGGAGAATGGTTAAAATAAATAAAAAGATAAATAAACACTAATATTGTTAATGTTTATGGTTCATGCACCTGTTAAGCTCAGTACCAAGTCTGGCTATGGAAGTGGTAACAGATGTGAAGACTTCGTTGGTTAGCATTAACAATGGAAAAAGAATCCAAAAGAGCCTCGAAGGACTGCAACACCTGCGACCATCAACTGGTCTAAGGATCGAATATTTGACTTTGCCCTGTGACCTTGACCTTCCACAGATTACTCTCAAAGCTAAATTACTTCTTTTTTGCCTTACTCTTAACCCGTCCACCAACTTTAGTTCAAATCAGGTCAAATCTAAGTTGACTTTGTCTTGTGACCTTGACTTCTGACCTATCCCAGTGACCGTGACCTTTGACTGATTGTTCCTGAAGTTGAATCTCTCTATCCATGTTTTAACCTGTACCCATCTATAAAGATTTGTCTACATCAGATGAAAGCTGTTTATGTTGATCTAGTAATGTAACCTTGACCTTTGATCTATTATTCTAAAGAAAATGTAGATCAACCTTTTGGGTGATCTTTAACTCATCCGCCACTAGGCTGCCCTCTTTCCAACTCACACCTCCCTCACGTATACACCAATCCATTTCGCCCCTCTGTCTCATCCTCGGTCTTCCTCTTTTACTCCACCCACTCATCTCACTCACCCTTACCTGGTCAATTATCATTATATTTATACAAACACCACACGACAGTGTTCAGTAGAGAAATAAGAATTTTTAAAGGGCCAATGGAACAGGGGCTAACAAGCAGAGAGGAACTGGGAGAGAGGAAGGAGTTGGATGAGAAAGAACGTTTAGATTTATGGCTCTCGATCCTACTTACTCTCCTTCCTTCCCTCTTTTGTTCCGTCTCTCCCCCTGCCCCTCTTTTCTCCACCTCAGCCACTACCATCTCTCTCTCTCTCTCTCTCTCTCTCTCTCTCTCTCTCTCTCTCTCTCACACACACACACACACACACACACACACACACACACACACACACACACACACACACACACATATTCTACCTTACCCACTGCTATTCCTCCTTGTGTCCTTCCCATCCCAGCAAGTGGCCACAAAACTAGGTAAATGTTGAGGCCTAAGAGTGGCCGGAAGGTGGAACTGAGTGTAGTGTGTCTATTTCATCCTACCTCTTTTTCCATCTGTCCTCCTTTCTCCTTCCCTTTTTTCCCTCTCCTTGCTCCTTACCTAAAATTTACTTTACTGTCTTTAACTTGGCGAAGATTTTCGTCCTTTTGCCATCTATTACCTGTAGCTCAATGCCAGAGACTGCTACGTCTCTATAGCCTTTCCACAATACCTCATCGTGACTATCACCATATTCTAGTGTAATATCTTGTCACGCGTTAGCATTCAGATGGAAAGATGGCAATTCTACGTCTAGCTAAAGTGAACAGAGTTCGGGTGTTCCGCAGGGGTGAGGGTAAGGGTCAGTGTGGCAGTAAAGTGGAGAGGACAGAGTGGTGCAATCTCCGGCACACGCATTACCACAATGACTTATAGCTGCTGAGGGCGAGGCAGTAGGGGGTTGGGTGGGAGGGTGGGTGAGGGGTGGAATGGGTAGGTGAGAGATTGTTGTTGTTGTTGTTAGTGTGGCATCACGCTCATCTGAAGATGAACCCGATGGACTAGAGGCTGGTTTCCCTTCTCTAGTCCACCAACTTCCTTTCGGGTAATAGGGAGTTGAGGGACGTTTATAAAACCTGGCAGCGGAAAGGCGTCCCTCTACAGCCTCTAGGTGAGAAGTGCAATGGGTATTCGGATGGTGGAATACGTGTGTGACACGTTCAGAAACATTCTGCAGTTTACGTTAGTTTCGAGATTGCTGCTCTGTACTTCCATCATTACATGCACAGCTGAAAACGGTTTAGAACCGAAGCAAATATCAACCACATAATCCCAAGGCGTCTCTCCTCACATTAATATTATCTGGCGTTAACCAGAACACCATGTGGGGTATTTCCCGGCCTGAAAAAGTTTCAGTAAAAATATACCAACAATCAAAATAATTTCCAACATATTTACCCGCTTCAACACGAGGGCATCTTTTCATTCTGTTCTACGTAACGTTAAACGATTGTAGTGTACTTGAGAGAAGCCATACAAGTGAAGGGGTTAATGAAAACTATATCTAATTCAAGTCGGAAAAATCTATCCTGGTCTGAGTAAAACATTCCGTACGCAGGAAGAACAAGGCAGTAGTAGTGAGGGTACTGAGGCTCGCATCTAATACTCTTAGTTCCAGAAGTATGCCCTAATCTGAATAACAAACACAAAAGTACTAGACACATGCGGGACCGTAAGGACAGTAAAGGGCAGCTTCGATAAAATCTACGGGAATGAATTATCTTGAATAAGAAAAAAACAAGTGAACGACAGATGGACAGGGCCACTCCCAGAGATGCTCTAAAAATAGTCTGGAAATAGCAAGGAAAAAAGAAGTTAATGAGAAAGGTCAATGAAGGCTGCTTTTAATCCGTCCAATTCGAAAAGTCTGTCTTAAGCTACATATTATAACTTAGAAACAGACAAATATTGTATAAAATAGTCGTCAGTGTACCGAGGGCTGTACGATCCTTCCTAAGTACTTGTCAGGCCTCACTGCTCATAATCAATACTGACGAGGTAGGTTCCGCTCCAAAAGATGCGACTTTGGCTCACAAGTTTGGTGGCTGTTGGAGTGGACTTTATTTTTGAACACTTCTGTAACTTGAGCTTTACACATGGGCTGTGAATCACCTACTTTACAAAATATGTCTGCTCATGTTAGATGATTTTATTCAGATCAGGGAAAAACACCCACCCACCCACCCACACGCACGCGCGCGCACACACACACACACACACACACACACACACACACACACACACACACACACACACACACAACACAAAATGAAAATGATGGTGATGATGGATGACTGATGACCGAAGAATGATGGTGCTTGTGGTGGTGATGATGATAAATAAAAAGACAAATTAAAAAATAATATATATAAGTTTAACCCATACGTGCCCAGCGTCCTCCATATAGGACGGAAGTAAGCATTTTCAAAGGATAATAAATGAGTGCGGGGAACGCCGGGATAGGGAGCTATGAGCTTCGCGACAATGAGTCGATAGGCGGAGGGCGGCATGCGCAGTATCCTTCCCCTACAAGCACCCTCACAGGAGCACTATGTACAAATGGCTTGAAAATGCCACGATGATCATAGTGGATAATAACTATAAACTCTGTATTACCGAACTAACGAGAGAGAGAGAGAGAGAGAGAGAGAGAGAGAGAGAGAGAGAGAGAGAGAGACTTATTAGGCTCAGACTTTATACAAAGTACGGAGCACACCTCCCAATTTTAGTACACAATATAGTTTATCCTAGAGAGAGGGAGACGGGGGGGGGGGACATATTACACAAGAAAATGGTCTGGGAAACAAAATTAATAATAGAAAAAAGGACGAGGAGCCTTGGAGGCCATGGAGGTAAGAAAATTGAAATATGAATGGCATGGAAAAACAACATGAAAGCAGGAGGCAATAATGTCATATAATTCAGTATTTTATTTATTTATATATTTTTTACATTTTTATGCATATTTTAAATGCTTCAGTACCATGATGTCACTGATATATTTACCCTTTTTCTTGCCATAGCCGAACGATTTCCGTCGGTTGAGAGACTTCCAGTAACGAAAAGATTAGAAAAAGTTTACATTTACAACAATCCCCATTTAACACATCGTACTCTGGTCCGTATTTTTAGTGGCATGTCAACCCTCGGAACGCCCTTTTCTGTGAGGTTTAGTATGCCAGCTATTCTTGATAATTCCGTTTTGTGTTATTCTAATATCGATATAATTTGCCATGGTTACGTTCAGCATGTGTAATTTGCGAAATACATGGGTAGGAAAACGGTGCTGCGACCCTTCCTATCTAGTATACTACAATTGTGTGTGTGTGTGTGTGTGTGTGTGTGTGTGTGTGTGTGTGTGTGTGTGTGTGTGTGTGTGTGTGTGTGTTTCTAGTGCAGTCGAAACTGGAAGAAAAGAGTTCGCTGAAACATGGCAGGATGGTCGCAGTGGGTCACAGGTGGGTCTGTATCAAGTTCATGGCGACTGATATTTTTCTAAAAGGGTATTTTGACCCAAAACTGTTCCCATTTGTTTTACATTCAACGGAATGCAACGGAGAATTTTCGTGGAGTTGTCTGCGTCGACCCATATCTTTCAGCTCTTATATCTTGAACTTGTTTTCTCTTTCCATCTCTATCTCATTTTATATCTTTATCCTTCTTTCTCTGGCCATTTCTGTCTTAGGCTCAGTAGGTTGCCCGTGAGTGCTCATTTACGCACGCACGCACTCATGCACACATATATGCACACATACATGCACACACACACACACACACACACACACACACACACACACACACACACACACACACACACACACACACACACACACACACACACACACACCAGGCACGGATTCTGGGTAGGATGGGGCGTGGGGGGTATGCCCCTGTAGTTTTGGCAAACCTGTAAATATTTATTATAAATGAACTATGACAAAATATAAGTATTAAGTATTTTACAAAAATGCTTTAATGGAATCATTTCGATGAAAAGAGGGATTTGGTGATATTTTGTGGAGGGTCTGACAATGAGTTATCAAGAATTCAATCTGTAAATCCACAAAGAATCATGCCACAGTTTTCCAGAGTGCTGCATCCAGCTCTGACCAACCCCCTTCCACATCCACTCCACCCCCCTCCCTCCAACACCCAAACGTAGGTCTCCTCCCCCCCACCCCACGCACAATATCCACGCATATATTTCTTTGCGGTCATATGATGCTCTTCACTGCTGCTGTTTCCGTTGCGCTCTGCATCTAAAATCCCAGCCTCTGATTGGTGGAGGTTGGACCCATTTGTTCCTTGCACATGTATTAAGACTTCACACCCTCAAGTACGATGACGTCTAATTATTTTATTTGCTCATTATTAGTACGATTTTACTTGGTAGATTTATTACTGGGTGTTCAATAATAATACTGAATAAACCCCTGCCATCTTGAGGTCATTCGTGACTAATATAAGATTGCCTGGTGGTAGTCATATTATCACGTAATCATGATGAAGGGAACACTGTTATTTTATGGAACGCTTATCCCAAAAGTACGAAGGGTGATCAGAAAGTAATGACAGTTCGTGCTATAACATGAAAACCTTGAATGATGGGAGGTAGGGGAGCAAGGAGAGTGCAGAGTTGCCTGTCCTTACGAGTTTGAACTTGTCGCCGTATGCCTGACTTTTCTTGTTTTATTGTTGTGAGTGAATGCTTCACTCTTGTTTTTGCTCTCTGGCCAGAAACATGGATTACTCGAAAGAAGGCTGCAGGTTCTACATTTTTACGAGGTGGAAACTGGGAAAGAAAGCAACAGAGATTCGAGGGGAATTATTACAAGTTTATCCAGACACTACTCCTTCCCTGGAAACTGTTTTCCGCTGGATTCGTGCTTTCACAGCAGGAAAAACTGAACTGAAAGATGAACAAAGCTCTGGACGTCCCCGGACATCCGTGACCGAAGCAACAACTGTCCGTGCACGGTCCATCATTGACGAGGATCCAACTGTAACTCTTAGGTTCTTAGCCTTGGAGCTTGATATCAGTTATGGGAGTGCATATGACATCGTGCATGAACAATTACACCTGAGGAAGAAGTGTTGTCGATGGATACCCCATTTGTTGACTGATGAGCAAAAGGCTGAACGGGTGAGGATTTGTCATGTCTGGCTTGCTGAATTTGAACCAAATGTTCCAAAACGGTTCTCAGATGTTGCTACTGGAGATGAGTGTTGGATTTCATTCTTCACAACCCGTGACAAGCAGTCAAACATGGTGTGGTTGGGCGATGAAGACCCTCGACCTCAGATTTTGAAGGAAGGATATCGCAGCCGGAAGCGCCTTTTCACCATCTTTTTCAATTCTCAAGGACCAATATGCGTGGATGTGACGCCTGAAAAGTCCACTATCACAGCCCAATACTACACAGACCAGGTCCTTCCACAAGTCTTGGAACACAAGGCCAACACCGCACCAACCCGCCGTCGGTCTCGCCTTTTGCTGCACCACGACAATGCTGCACCCCACAAAGCTCGCCTCACTATGCAGTACCTGGAACAACAAGGTATAACTCTGCTCCCCCACCCACCCTACTCCCCTGACCTGGCTCCCTGTGACTCTTGGTTGTTTCCAAAAATTAAATCTGCCATCGCTGGGAAGCAATTTCATCGCATCCAAGACTTGGCACGGACCGTCAATTCAGAACTTCGAAGTATACCGTCTTCAGAGTACCACGCTTGCTTCATGAAGTGGAGAAAGAGAATGGAACGCTGCATAGAGGTTGGAGGGGAGTACTTTGAAGGAATGTGAGTCATAGTTTGATAGTTCTTCATGCTAATAAAAGTTTATGGACTCACTGTCATTTCTTTCTAATCACCCCTCTTATGATGCTGGATGTCGGTTAGGGCAACCACTGTCTTCGTATGTGGTCGTCTTTGGGTATTGAGCCCATGACCTGTTCTCTGTCTAGTTATTATAGTATTAAAAACCACAAGCACTGATACTTCTGGTCGTCAATAAAGTAAGTGGTGCCCATAACTTCTCATCTACCAGTTGAATAGTAGCACATGTGGTAACGACTTATATAACGAGAAATAAGCACACGAGTTTTTTTTTTTTTTTTTTTTTAATATTTCGACTCAGTGATGATGAAAGGTTACCTTGTTAGGTTTTTATATTATATTGCGCTACCATCCATTATGATGAGAAGATTCTCTGACTCTGGGGCACGTAATACCCCGAGAAAACCTCCCTGACTTCCTACAGTCTGATCTTATTCGGTCATGGAGAGCTTTCCGGGTCTGTCGGGTTCAAACTGTCTGTCTCTCTCTCTCTATCTTTCTATCAGTCTGCCTGTCTGTAGCCAGACGTCGTAACCTCGTAAGGGATGACCACAATCAAACCACCTGCATTTCACCCTGTCCTAAGCCACTGTGCTCTTTTTTATTTTTTAATCGAGGCGAAGATGCACTTGACAGGTTGCTGATGATTGGCTGAATGCAACATGTCCGAATAACGTTTACTAACCCAAATTTCCCCCTCAGATATATGTTGTCAATTAATAAGGCTAACGAGTAAAGAGATTATGAAGCATATAACGTTGCATTCAATCAATCATCACCGACCTGTCAAGTGCATATTCGCCTCGATAAAAAAAAATAAAATAATAATAATAATAATAAAACCGAGTATAGGCTGCCCTCATTCTAGGTGACCTACCCCCCATCTCCTTCTCTCTCTCCTATATCTCTCCTTCCCATACCTCCAACTCTTAAACATTCTGTCTGGTATGTGTGAGAAAGACTGTCCTTTGCCATAAGGCTGCCCTTCCTCCAACTCACCCTTCTGTCACCTTTATCTCTGCACCCCATCCTTCCAACTCAGAAACATTTTTGTCTGTTAGATGTGGGAAATATTTACTGTTTTACTCTTGCTACCGTGACACGATTTCCTCTAACCCTGGAGTGTCTTCCCATCCTGCACCAGTTAAAATATAGTGTCCAGCAACCCTTTCAGGACGACAGTGATCTTAGCTACTACTCTCTTGCTTCTGTCAGACGATTTTATTCAGCAAAGGATCTTTACTATTACTCTCCTGCTTCTGTCAGACGATTTTATTCAGCACAGGATCTTTAGTATTACACTCTTGCTTCTGTCAGACGATTTTATTCAGCACAGGATCTTTACTATTACACTCTTGCTTCTGTCAGACGATTTTATTCAGCACAGGATCTTTACTATTACACTCTTGCTTCTGTCAGACGATTTTATTCAGCACAGGATCTTTACTATTACACTCTTGCTTCTGTCAGACGATTTTATTCAGCACAGGATCTTTACTATTACTCTCTTGCTTCTGTCAGACGATTTTACTTTGCACAGGATCTTTACTATTACGCCCTTGTTTTTGTCAGACGGTTTTATTTAGTACAGGATCTCTACTATAACATTCTTGCTTCTGTCTGACGATTTTATTCAGCACAGGATCTTTACTATTACACTCTTATCAGACGATTTCATTCAGCACAGGGTCTTTACTATCACATTTTCGTCAGACGACTTTTTTTCTGCCTAGGATCTTTACTATTGCATTCTTGCTTCTATCAGACGATTTTATTCAGCACAGGATCTTTACCATTCCACTCTTGCTTCTGTCAAACGATTTAGTTAAGCACAGGATCTTTACTATTGCATTCTTGCTTCTATCAGACGATTTTATTCAGCACAGGATCTTTACCATTCCACTCTTGCTTCTGTCAGACGATTTAGTTAAGCACAGGATCTTTACTATTACATTCTTGCTTATGTCATACGATTTTATTCAACACAAAGTCTTTACTATTACATTTTTGTCAGACGATTTTATTCTGCCTGGGATCTTTACTATTACATTCTTTCTTCTGTCGGACGATTTGATTCAGCACAGGATCGTTACTGTTACGCTCTTGCTTCTGTCAGACGATTTTATTCAGCACAGGATCTTTACTATTACATGCTTTCATCTTTCAGACCCATAACTCATCCACATCCTTTCCATTTTCCTCCTACATTCATTCAGGCCCTTCATCCTGTCTCACACCACACATCCACACCCTTCCCGCTGCCCCCACTCCATTCACCCACCCCTTTCCCTATCCACCTCACTCACCTATACCCTTCCCATTGCCCCAGTACACTTACCCACATCCTTCCCTCTCCTCCCCACACATCTACATCCTTTCCCGTCCACAGCATTCATTCACACCCTCTCCTGTCCCGATATACTCATCCACACCCTTCCTTGTCCACACACACACACACACACACACACACACACACACACACACACACACACACACACTTCCACGTCCACTACACCCGCCCACACCCTCTCCTGTCCCCCTTCACTCACCCACACCCTACCCTACCCACACATCTTCACCCTTTCTCGCCCACTGCATGAACCACCCTTTCCCCTCTACCCTCACTCAATCACACCCTTCCCCATCTACCCTCACTTAACCACACCTTGTACCTCCCTCTGCTGTCACTCAGCTTCTCCCTCTCCCACCCCTATGCACCAAAATCCTTCTCCTTTCCACTTCGCCCACACATACTCCTCCATCTCTCTCCACTCACGTACGCCCATCCCCGTCCACTCCACCTCATCCACATCCTCCCCATTCCACTCTCGAGCCACTCATTCCCTTTCCATTAATGATGATGATGATGGTGATGAAGATGATGATGATGATGATGATGGTGATATGATGATGATGATACGTACTTTGCTTGGACCTAAAGATAACTGAGTTCCATGATAACTATAAGGAAGTTATTATTAGAAGACAGAGAAGAAGTTTGTTTATTACGAGGAACCCGTAATCGCAGTCACGCCAGTTGTTATAGCTGTATTATTGTATTATCTTGTTATGTGCTGATTTGTCCAGAATATTTTGCTCTCAGTAGTAATTTGACATAGTTCTCTTTAATTTTCTGTACGGATAATTGTAAAAAAAGTACTAAAAATGCAGGTACTCTTAGCAGAAGTAATTCGGTATCTACTCATTGTGGCCATGGGAAGTCTGGTTGGAGTGGGTATCAGCATATGGGAGTCCAGGGTGGCGGAGGAGGCACAAATCATGACATCCCACATTAAAAGTATTTACAATGCACCCTCGGCCTGGACCCTGGACGTCTGGGGCCGACGGGTCCCTCTTCTTCGTTCCTTGCTTTCCGACCCATTCAGGACCGTCGAAGGGGTCTGTGGCGATCTGCCCCCCGTCCACCACATCCTTCCCTTGTACTCAGTTTATTTTTATAATAAGTACGAAATATGTGTCATGGATTATGCACAAGACGAGGAGCAGAGGAGGAGGGCCACAGCGCACATTTGGGGATTCTATATCGTGCGCCCCACCTTTCTCCTTATTGCTGTAATTCTCCTGTTTTTACCTTATCTGAAACAGCAAACACGGCGAACCACATCAAGACAGAAGGAGTCGGGTGTTAGATGGAACTTACAAGTTCTGCTTCGTTTACTATGCCCTAACTTATGCTTATTATTACCTTTTATTTTACTGTATCTAAAGCAGTGACGTGTACAACGAGAGTAGCGGTGGACTGCTTGGACTGTTTTATTTAAGCACTGATTTGGGCATATTTAGTTCTGCCTTGTGTACGTATCCTTAGCTTGTGTTTCTTATCTCATATTTATGATTCTGTATCTGCAGTAGGCCTATAAACTGCATCAAGAGAGGTGGGGCTGGATGTTAGGTGGCTTTTTTTTTTTTTCTAAGTCACTTTTTAGGTCCATTAAATTCTACTTGGCCTAACCCCATTCATGCCTGTGCTTTTATCCAAACATCGCTGCTCCTGCTGTTCAGTGATTTTCTCCCATTAATAGCACTGCTTCCAAACCTTTGAATGCATGACGAGCTTAGGGCTAGACATTACGTGGAACTCATACTTTTGATTCTGAAGTAAGGCGGGTCTGGGCATTACGAGGAACCTTTATATTCTATCCTGTTCTATCTATCTATCTATAGCCCGACGCCCTAATCCCGCAAAGGGTGGCCGCACACAAAACGCCTTCAAGTCGCTCTGTCACCTACCATTTGACTACCCTCCTCCCAACTCACTCCCCCCTCCCTCATATACCTCTCAACTCCATCCCTCCACTTCATCCTCGGTCTACCCCTCCCTCTCCCTCTCTCCATCACACCTACGTACACCCTCTTAGTCAGTCTTTCATTCTCCATTCTCTCCACATGTCCAAACCACCTCAGCGTATTGCTCCTAATCTTCTCCACCACATCCACATCCACCCCACAACGTTCTTTCACTTCTTCATTCGTCAACCTGTCCCTCCATGTCACTCCACATGCTCCTCTCAGGTAACTCAATTCCTCTGCTCTCTCTCTTGACTTGTTCCCCTCTTGCAAGGTCCACGCCTCGCTTCCATACGACAGGGTAAGGATCACAATACTATCATGCAGTGACTTCTTAACTTCCACACTCATCCCCCTATTTCTCATCACTGCTTTCAGTGAACCAGCAACCTTCCTTCCCTGCTGTACCCTATCACCCACTTTATCCCCCAAAGTTCCATCCTTACTCATCACACTACCCAAGTACTTGAATGCAGTCACATTTTCCATATCCTCACCATCCAACCTCACTGTACATTCTGTGACTTCATTCCCCTCAAACACCATAACTTTACTCTTGTTTACATTAACTTTCAGATTCCTCTTCCTGTTCTAAGGTGATATAAACGCTTCCCCTTCATGCACTCTGCCTTGGTTTATATTAATGGTCTGCTGGTTATTACTGAATATAAATCTGTTACCTGACCTGCAGAATGACAGAAGAGGATGGACATTACGGGGAACCTTTGTTTTAGGCACAATTTCCAGACTATATATTAAATTTTACGGTACTTGATCTGCCCTGTTCATAGCTGTGTTTTTCTCCTGTTCATTTTTCTGTGTCAAAATCTGTGAAGGGCATTTGAAGTAGGTTTTGACGTCTTGTGGACTCCTACGTTTTCATAGTTTATTGGATGTATCTTAGAATCAACTTGGTCTACCCTGCTCAGGCCTGTTTCTTTGCTCTTATTTATGTTTCTGTTTCTCAAACGTGAAATAAGTGACAAGAGGCAGGGCTATAATCTTGCTGAGTTTATTATTAGGCACTGTTTTAGGCCATATACTTGGTTTTACTTGCTCTCCCTTGCCCATGCCTCTGTGTTTCCACTTTATATGTTTCTCTATCAAACCTTTGCAGTCACATGACCAGAGGAGAGGCTGGATAGCTCGTGGAACCTAAATTTTAGACAGACACGCGAGAATGTAAGAACTTGGATCCTATACTGCATAAAATCATTTGACAGAAGCAAGAATGTAAGTTCTTGTGCGGATTAAAATCGTTTTGCAAAAGCAAGAATTAATAAGGAGCAGTGTTAAGGCAAAGCAAACCCGTCCTCGGCAGTCATTTTACTTCTGACATATAAACACAACAGGATATCTAGTCAGAGATGTCACATATCAAATCTGGAGTAAATCGGGTGAAAACTGACCATTTTATGCTCATTTGAAATTCTAGGCCCTACCCACCATTGCATTGGCCCCCCTACCACTAAGTGGGGGGTGACCCCCCTGATGTAATGAGGCATGTTATAGGATGGAGATTCGAAAGATGCACCTTTAGGTTTTGATTTCATGTCGATGTGACGAATTTGAAATGAGTTATTGTGAAAAAACGATTATTACTCGTCCCCGTGTTTTTACATTTTGAGGGGCCTACAGCCTGGGCCGTGACCAAATTTGGCCCAAAATTTAATCAGGTGATCAGAATGACTCCCATCTTCCCTGTAATTTTAGCCAAAATAGCACCAGTAGTGTTCGCGTAAAGTTGTTAACGGAAGGACAGACAGACAAACAGACAGACAGACAGACGACCCGAGTAAAAACAATACCCGAGGGGCGGGGACGGGTAAATAGTTGAGATCTGTCAAGCCCTGAGAGGAGTAATGGAGTAATGGACGAGTTTCACCAGAATCAGACTGCCTGCCCCAGGGGTTCCTTGGGATCTTGAGAGAGAGAGAGAGAGAGAGAGAGAGAGAGAGAGAGAGAGAGAGAGAGAGAGAGAGAGAGAAGGGTTATGGCAGTAGAGAGAAAGACAGTGGACGAGAGGTGAGAGTTGGCGAGATAGGCAGAGAAGAAGAGATTGAAGGAAGGGTACAGTTTCCATCATAAACGTCGCATCCACTTCCCACTACGACCCCCGCCCGCCAGGTAGACAACACTCCACTCTGTACGCCGCTTCGCACAGCAGGAAGGAACGTTAACCCCTTCACTACTGAGACTTTTTATTCTATAGTAAATTCTTGAAAGGAACAATAACCCCTTCGGTATTCCCACTTTTTTTTTTTAGTTCATTCTTGCTGCTAAAACACTATTCTTTTTCAGCTTCAGGAGAGCATTTTGTTGGTGACGAAAACGCCGTGAATACGAGCGACGTCCTTTTGAGCTCATTCTCACTCCGGGCAATTTATTCTGGTTAGGAGAGATATTTTGAGCTGGAAGGATTAGATATGGCCTTAACTAATCCCTTTCCTGCCAAACGTCCCCACTAAACTGGAATGAAATGATCCTTAGGTGGTGAGAATAAAATATAAGTGACGTACTTAAGTTCTCTTTCTATAGCCAGACGCCTTAATCCCAGCAAGGGGTGGCCACAAGTGAGTTTCCTCCATGTCATCCCTTCCTCGGCCATCAAGCTCCTATCTATCCATCTCTCCTCACCTTCCTTCGTATACTCGTACATCTCTTCCGAATTCCCCGATCTCATCCCCGGCCTCCCCCTCCCTCTACCGTCATCCACCTTACACACACCCACATCCAAACCCCCCCCCACACACACACACACACACACACACACACACACACACACACACACACACACACACACCTAGTCAAACTTTTATTATCTATTTTCTCCACATGGACGAGCCATCTCAAAGTACTTCTTATGTTTTCCAGCACATCCACAGCAACACCACAAAAATCCATCACTTCCTCGAGCCGGTGTTAATAGTGTGGACGTTGCCAGCTCAGAGACGAGCTTACTGTGAATAAATGAATTAATGAATGAATGATTAAATAAGTAAATGTAAACATATAATTATTATGAAACGTAGATTAGGTCATTTCTAAGCCAATAAAAAACATGTAGGATGAGAAACAATCAACTGGGCAAAGTATGCTTAATAGAAATGCCAAATAGAATGTATAAACAGAAAGAAAAGATGCCTTGTAAATGAGGGAGAGGAGGCTGGAACATGGAAGGGAGTTAAGGGTGACGGAGAAGGGAATTGCAAGATGCAAGGAGGGAACTAGTAGATGGAAGGAGGCTGTGGGTCAGGGAGGTGGTGTTTAGGGGGCTACTCTAAGTCTTCAGAAAATCAGATGAATTTGGAATTTAGTAAGAATATTTCCCAGTCATTTACCTCTATTATCGGATATCATATTTTCTGTTTCATTCTGACTCCACAAAATTATATTCAGATTTATCCTGGAGTTTCAGGGCTGGTAAAGTTAGCCTTCTTTAACCTCTTCACAGCGACGTTATAGTATGAAAGACTTTACAGTATTTTTCCCTAGTCTACAAAACATAATATCGTAGAGGCAAGTATTTATTTTTCTAGCCTGCAGATCATATCAGTCCCAAAGGCAAAGCATTTATACTGGGCTTAAAGGTGGTTAAAGGTAATGGTGAGAGGTTTTAGACGGGGCTTGATATAATAGTCATGCTTAATGGAAATGAAAATGGAAAAGAGTGGGGAATGTTGGCTATTAAGTTTGGAGGCGTGGAGAAGTGTCTTAACCCTCTCAGTAATGTGACAATTTTTTATCTTGTTGCTGCTGTCTTCAGATTTTATGGCGACTAGGAGAGCGCCCTGTGAGTGAGTGGGTTGATAATGGCGATATATATGGATATCTGCAGCTATATCTACATCTACATCTATATCTATCCCTGTGAGTGAGTGGGTTGATAATGGCGATATATATGGATATCTGCAGCTATATCTACATCTACATCTATATCTATCCCTGTGAGTGAGTGGGTTGATAGTGGCGATATATATGGATATCTGCAGCTATATCTACATCTACATCTATATCTATCCCTGTGAGTGAGTGGGTTGATACTGGCGATATATATGGATATCTGCAGCTATATCTACATCTACATCTATATCTATCCCTGTGAGTGAGTGGGTTGATACTGGCGATATATATGGATATCTGCAGCTACATCTATATCTATCCCTGTGAGTGAGTGGGTTGATAATGGCGATATATATGGATATCTGCAGCTATATCTATATCTATCCCTGTGAGTGAGTGGGTTGATAATGGCGATATATATGGATATCTGCAGCTATATCTATATCTACATCTATATCTATCCCTGTGAGTGAGTGGGTTGATAATGGCGATATATATGGATATCTGCAGTTATATCTATATCTACATCTATATCTATCCCTGTGAGTGAGTGGGTTGATACTGGCGATATATATGGATATCTGCAGCTACATCTATATCTATCCCTGTGAGTGAGTGGGTTGATAATGGCGATATCTATGGATATCTGCAGCTATATCTATATCTATCCCTGTGAGTGAGTGGGTTGATAATGGCGATATATATGGATATCTGCAGCTATATCTATATCTACATCTATATCTATCCCTGTGAGTGAGTGGGTTGATAATGGCGATATATATGGATATCTGCAGTTATATCTATATCTACATCTATATCTATCCCTGTGAGTGAGTGGGTTGATAATGGCGATATATATGGATATCTGCAGCTATATCTATATCTACATCTATATCTATCCCTGTGAATGAGTGGGTTGATAGTGGCTATATATGTGTATATCTGCATCTATATCTATGTCTACATCTATATCTATCTGTCTGTATCTGTATATCTTTATCTATCCACCTTCAGTATCTGTCTTATCTATCTGTATGTCTATTTATCTGTCTGTGTCTGTCTATTTGTCTTTATATCTATATCTATCTGTTGCTATTTATCTACGAGTATGTCCGTTTTATTTATGTTGTAACCCAGTTAGTATGATTACTTTTTTTTAATTTAACCTTGCTGTTACCTTAAGATTTTATTGCTACTTGGCAGTATCCTTTTGTTAATGAAGAAGTTCGTTAAGATTACTTCCAGTTCTTAGGATAAAAGTCTCAGCCCATCTTAATTCAGTCGTCTAATGGTGACAAGAAGGTAAAAAAAAAGTCTAAGGGAAGTAATCGTACTATTTAGAGGAATGTAAAATGAAAGGAGGAGGAAATGATGGTTGTTAATTCAGCCAGCGAGGAGAATTGTTTTAAACAGGCGCAAGATTATGCCTGAAATTCGAGTGCTTCATTTGAGAGGTCTTGTGTGTGTGTGTGTGTGTGTGTGTGTGTGTGTGTGTGTGTGTGTGTGTGTGTGTGTGTGTGTGTGTGTGTGTGTGTGTGTGAGAGAGAGAGAGAGAGAGAGAGACGTCCTCTGCCTAAAGGGGTTTAAACCAACCCCGTTTCCTTCCTCTCTTCATCCTTTTCATCCCTGCCATCTCCCTCCCTTACCTCCCTCCACCGCCTACCCATCTCCCCAGTACCGTCCCCCGCTTCCCCAGTTCACTAAACCACTTCAGCCCGCGAACGTCTTTAATAATGAGTTCTTGCTATCTTCAGACAATTTTATTCAACAATCTCTATTTAATTCCATCTCCTCCATTCCTCCCTTTACATCTCTCAACCCTTCAAACCTCCCTTTCACCTCACCTCATATCACAGCCACCCCAACCATCAGTACTCCTTCCCTATATTTTCTAGTAATTCTCATCCCTCCATCTTCCTATTTCTTTTTCTCTTATTCCCCCCCCCCCACATGTCCTTCACCCCTCTCTTCACCTTTTCCAGCACCTCAAACCCTCCCTTTGACTTCACTCCCTCCCTCTCCCCTCTTATCTTACCCCCCTCCCCGTTCTCTCCACCTCACCCCCTCCCGTACCCCAACTTCTGTTAACTCCCACCCACCTCCTTGCCTCCTCTCTCTCCCAGGAAATATGCATAATGAGTATTAATCCCCTCGGACTCTCTCTCATCTTGCTTTAATGAAGCTGAGCGAGCTTAAGTCAGATTTCTACAATTAACGCCGGGTTAGAGGTGACTGGCTTAAGGGCATTAGATTAGGTCTGAGTGATTTTTTTTTTTTAAGGAGAGATGCTGGCAAGGAAATTATATATATATATATATATATATATATATATATATATATATATATATATATATATATATATATATATATATAGATAGATAGATAGATAGATAGATAGATAGATAGATAGATATATACCTAGGCTGCTTCCCCCAAGGAAAGGGAGGTAGCCGAGACAGGACGACACACTCCCCATTTACTCATCCATTCAAACACATTCATTCGCATCTTAGCCCCAAAGGGGAGAACGGACAGATCCTCACCGCACCACACTGCACAAGGGTCAACTGCGCAATGCAATCAGTGACATCCGCAGCAGGGCCCGACAGCAGAGCTGGTTTACCCCTGCCACATTATAACAGACTCATTCCCTTACCCGCACCTGACCTGAAATAGCTGATCAGACCAAATGCGGGAGAATATCCCCTCAGGGCTGCGTCATCACTTATTCGCAATTTCTCTCCACCCATTTCTGTCACGCACAGCCACTCTTCCTTGCTCAACAGACATCTCTCTCGCATCCAGCGCTCTCTTCACACTGTCCATCCATCCTATTCGTGGTCTTCCTCTCAGCCTTACACCTCTCACATCAGATCTAGTTATCTTTTTCACCAATTGCTCATTATCCATTCTCTCCATATGCCCAAACCATCGCAACACCCTCTGCTCAACTCTACCAGCCATCTCCCGAACAACTCCAGTTCTCCTTCGCACTTCATCATTCCGCACTCGATCCATACGCGTCACTCCACACATACTCCTCAGACACCTCATCTCCATTACATTCAAACTTTTCCTCTCTGCTACACCTATATTCCATGTTTCAGCCCCATACAATGCAGTCGGTACCACAACACCCTCATACAGCCTTCTCTTTACATCCATTCTAAGCGAACGACATCTAAACACTTTTTTCATTCCTCCCAGCACCTTTCCTACTTCATTTATTCTAAACTTCACTTCTGCATCTATTCTTCCATCCACAGCAACATGTGACCCTAGATATTTAAAACACTCTACCTCCTCAAGCAACTCGCCATTCAAAACTATATCCCCCTACTATCTACCAACCTAGTACACTTCATCACTTTACTCTTATATATATATATATATATATATATATATATATATATATATATATATATATATATATATATATATAAATATATATATATATATATATATATACTGTATATATGTATATTGTCTGAAAGTACTAATTACTGTTATCCCATCTCTTACACGGAAACAAGATCAAAATGATGATTAAACTTGGTAAGACCTCCATCATCACCCAATATACTGTACAGTACCTGAATGACTTGTTTTCTTCACGCTCAATCTTGTGTAAATCACAGTCTCTCTCTCTCTCTCTCTCTCTCTCTCTCTCTCTCTCTCTCTCTCAGGTCAGACATGCTGAACTGATTTCTTGCGTTATTTAATCCTGCTTGGCTGCTGACCCTGCATGAGTTTCTTTCATCACACTGTGGAGCACAGCTCTTTATTTTATATGGATGGAGTCAAAAGACATTTCGTCTAATTTCTGCATCTCTGAATACAGATTCCCTTTGGTATCTTTGTTTTCGCCGCAGTGCATTATCACTCTGTTATTAGCAACGCTATTATACCAACTACCGTTTTCCTAAACTATCTGACAGCGCGTTCTTCCATTAGGGAGGGCATGCAACACCCGTCTGTCCATGACTAGAGCACAAGTTACCCGATATACTTAGTCCTACACGTGCACTTCTGGTCATCTCTGGAACAGTTATATTCTTTCCGCTTTTTGACTCGATCCACGATCTCAAATCTTTTCAGCTTAATATATGTTCAATGTTCACGCATCTCAAAGTGAGCGAACTGGATTTTTTGTACGATTTTCTTCGAGAGTGACGCTGTCAAAAGACTTCCAACCTTTGGTTACAATACTGCTGCAGAAAAAATGGGTGTCTTTTTAACTCCCTGTGACTGACAGTCAGTTATGTAAACTTGCCTGTTGTCAGCAAAACAGAATACTGGAGTTTTCCCGATCATGAGAGAGTTACTTGTGACAGCATTAAAGACTCCTCTGATTCTCTCTCTCTCTCGCTTACTAAAATTATTTGAATATCAGAGTCGTGTCGACCATGAGTGTAAGATGAGATTAAGTGAAGGTAGTCGGTGTGAAGTACAGTGCCCCATAAACCCCTGTGAGGCCGAGAACGTACCGGTAATTTTTATTTTATTTTTGATATTCATTGACGATTAATTCAAACAAGGAAAGGGACCTAAAAATAAAAGTTAAGAAAGACTATCTGATTCCTACATTTCATAAAGTCTCTCCTTGGCTTAATATAGTCGTGTACAGGAAAAGCAAAGATAAAATGGGAAAAAAAAAAAAACCAGTTCAAAAAGTTTCCCTTGAGCCCAATAAAAATTCTCTGGCCACAGCATTAATAATATATGAAACAGATTAATGATGCTGCAGAGATATAATGGGGGTAATATAGAGGCTGAGTGTGTGATATTCATCCATCCAGCCATCATCCAATCCTACACTGCCCCATGAGGAGCGTAGGAGCCCGGTGCTGGGCAGTTGGTCCTGACATTTAAGATAAGAGTGACCAGCCTCACTCATCCCCGAGTAGCATTGCATGAGCAATCAACCCCAACCATCCCTTGGATATAAACCTTCACAGGCTGAATCCGGTTGGAGCGCAATAAGTACCCACTAAACCACCAGGGGGCAAAATTTGGTTATATGGTTACCACCCAGCGTAGTAAATGGTTTCCTGGTGTACAGGAAACCATTTGGCTTGTCACTCAGTGTAGAGTCACCCGCATGCAGAAGGAAGAGGAAAGAATGAAGGAAAGAAAGGCAGAGGAGAGAGTGTAATGTCACCCGTAGGCAGAAGGACAAGGAAAGAATGAAAGAAAGAAAGACAGAAGAGGATAGAAGGAAAGAATGATGGAGGAGAGGAAAGGGCAGACACCCAACAGCAGCTCTACATCGACTGAGTGGATGGTGAGCGCTCCCACCTACCACAAAATAATACTGTAATTTTCGAGGAATACCGTCCCCAACTATCCGAAATATAATTCTTTACCACTATGAAATGAAGGATAGTATGAACGATGAAGGTGGGGTTATATGTATGGGAAAAGCCCATTTTGAAATAAATGGTGTTATATGAAAAAGGGTGTAGTGGGGCCTATATCGAAGGGAGGGGGTTTCATATAAAACGGAAAGGTACTTACAGTATATAAGAGAGACAGGGATTTTTATGATAGGGAATGGGTTTATATGAATGGAATGGGCTTACATGAAGGGAGAGGTTTCTATAGAATGGAGGGGCTTATATGAAGGGAAGGGTTTAGATAAAAGGGAGGGGCTTATACGAAAGGTAACAGGTCGATATGAAAGGGGGACTCATATGAAAGGAAAGAGTTTATATGAAAGGGGCCTTATATGAAAAAAGGGCTTATATGAAAGGGAGGGACTTATATGATACGGAGGGGGCTAATATGGAAGGGAAGGAACTTATATGAAAGGAGGGAGGTTTGCATAACTGAAATGTCATATGAAAGGTAGAGGGCTTACATGAAAGGAAAGAGCTTACATGAGAGGGAGTGGAGGTTATTATGAAAGTAAGGGGTCTGATATGAGAGGGGGGAGGGGAAGCTTATGTAAAAGGGTGACATTCCATCTTTCCTTTAAAAAAAAAAAACTCCAACATGTTTGGATGCGTCTGCCTTGGTCTCCTAATGATGGTTCCCCGCGCTGGTCGATCTCTGGCAGCCTCTCTGTTCATTCTCCCATCCTTGAAGTCACATTGTACTGTACGACCTCGTGCCAGGACTTTTTCGGTCTGCCTCTTGTAACGCTACTCTCAACGTTCGCACCTCACACCCTCTACACTTAATTGTCATCCTTTACCCTCTAAACATACCCAAACCATCTCCGTCTCTCTTTTTATCACAACACTAATACGTTCAAATTCAGCTTCCCTCTCAACTTTTCATTCCCAGCCCAAACCCCCTAAGGCCTGTCATTCAAGGACACATTACACATCCATCTATTCATTATCTTTTCTGTTCGTTTGAGCCTACGAATATCCTCTTCTTTACTGTCCAAATCTCAATGCCGTACAGCATTACACTCCTAACACATGCTACATACAAGGACCCCTTAATACAGAGAGAGAGACCTCACAGTGTTAGGAGAGCTAACAGCTCCTCGAACTTTTTCCAACCACTCCGCACCCTAGCCAAAGAGTCTCACCTCCAGCACACGTCTTGTCCTCCAAATAACATAACTCCTCCACACACTCAAAAGACTCCAGCAAGGTCAATCCTTTCCCGTCTCACTGTCCCTGAACGCTCTCCCCTACATGCAGCACACACTGATTCAGCATTTCGAAGTCTACCTCTGATACCGCTACACCTCTTATACACCCACTTATCAGAAGCACTGCAGTTATCTTCGCACACTCTTGTGGCAAACTGCACATGGTCACACTCGCTCTGCTCTGACAGTGCCGCCACCAGTTCTACGTATCATCACTTTTGTTTTATCAGCGTTTACCCTCAGACTCTTATGCTCCACTACACCTCTCCACTTCCCAAATCTTTCCTCCGCCACCTTCTCACCATCCGCAATCAACACCAAGTCATCAGCATACAACACCTCCCATGGGAATCCAGTTCCGACGTCACGGGAGACAGCTTCAATCCCCGTGATAAACAATAAGGGGCTGAAAACTGACCTTTGATGGACGTCAGTATTCATCCCTAAAACCTCCTTTCATTCTCACCTGGGTGGGAGCACACTCGTATGTTGCCATTACCACTTTAAGCAGCCACTCCTCTACCTTTATCTTTTTCAACTTCACCATCTCCCTGGGAACTCTAAGTCCTAATCCAAATCCACAAAGTACAACTCTACTTTTCTTCCTATATACTTTTCCTGAAGCTGTCGGACGATGAATATTTTATCTGTGTTCCCTCTGCCTCGCATAAAACCTAACTGCATCGCATCAATATTCACTCTTTCCCTTACCATAACTTGCAGGACTCTCTCCATTACCCTCATTATCTTGTCCAATATTTTTGTGCCTCTGTAATTTCCTTTTTCGAAGCATCACCATTCCCATTATGGTATTCATATGAAAGAGAAAATATCTTATATATAATGGAGGGGATCTTATATCAGAAGGAGTTACTTATATGAAACTCGAGAGGCTTATGTAAAAGAGAGATGTCTTATTTAAAAGTAATGAGGTTTATATTAAAGGGATGGGGCTTATACTGAAGGAAGGGGGCTTATATGAAAGGGAGGGGGTTTACATGAAAGGGAGGGGGTTTACATGAAAGGAAGTGGGTTTACAAGAAAGGAAGGGGGGTTTCCATGAAAGGAATGGGGTTTATATGAAAGGGAGGGATAACATGAAAGGGAAGGGGTTTACATGAAAGGGAGGGGGTTTCCATGAAAAGGAAGGGGTTTACATGAAAGGGAGGGGGTTTAAATGAAAGGGAGGGGGGTTACAAAAAGGGAGGTGCTTATATGAGGGGCAGAGGGTTTATATGAAAGGGAGGGGGTTTATATGAAAGGGAGGACCTTATATGAAAAGATGGGGTTTATTGGAAAGGGAGAGGGTTTTATGATATGAAAGGGAGAGGGCGTATATGAAACGGAGGGAATTATATGAAAGAAAAGGGGTAACATTAAAGGGAGGGGGATATCTGAAAGGGAGAGGGTTATATGAATGGGAGTTGTATAAAAATAGGGCAGGGTACAGAGGCAGTTCCAGATGGGGAGATCAGGGATGTTCCGTTTACTGCAATTCTGTCTGTCTGTCTGTCTGTCCGTCTCACACGCACACACACACACACACACACACACACACACACACACACACACACACACACACACACACACACACACACTCTCTCTCTCTCTCTCTCTCTCTCTCTGTAATAAGGTGACCAGAACTGTACAACATACTGTAAGTGTGGGTGTACTAAAACATTATACGAGGTGAGGATGATATTTTCCGACTGATATTCGAATACTCTACCTATGAATCCGTCTAATTTGTTGGCTTTCTTAGCAGGATGTGACTGGGTGAAGTTAAGGAAGTAAAGGAAAGACTGTGCAAGTTATGATGTACGTCTGAGATTGATACAGTGTGATGAGGGAAGTGCAGCTAAGAGTTTGTGAGATTAGTGTGTAGAAAGGTGTCATTGGAGGTTTGATATGGTGATAAGAAGGAAGGAGACGGTGGTTGTGTGAGCTTGAGTGTGTTCGAAAAGTGGAAGTTTATGCTTGGTAGGGTTTGGTAGGGTGAGAAAGGAGAAGGTAAAGGCTACGATGGCTTATTGTGTATGGGATGAAATTATGTATATTAGGTGTGTGTGTGTGTGTGTGTGTGTGTGTGTGTGTGTGTGTGTGTGTGTGTGTGTGTGTGTGTGTGTGTGTGTGTGTGTGTGTGTGAGTAAAACTGTCTTGCCTTTGTATGCTTTGTGTTGATGGTATTAGATTGTCTTCTGTGTGGCGAGGATGAGATCACCAAACATTTCCAGTCCCTGTACACTGGAACTCATCCCCAACCCTTCCCCACTTCACTTCCTGCTCACATTTACCCCACCCTCACATCCCCAGCCCTTCCCCACTTCACTTCCTGGGCACATTTACCCCACCCTCACATCCCCAACCCTTCCCCACTTCACTTCCTGCTCACATTTACCCCATCCTCACATCCCCATCCCTTCCCCACTTCACTTCCTTCTCACATTTACCCCACCGTCACATCCCCAACCCTTCCCCACTTCACTTTCTGCTCATATATACCCCACCCTAACATCCCCAACCCTTCCCCACTTCACTTCCTGCTCACATTTACCCCACCCTCACACTGGCCATTATAAAAACCAACAATGTCCACCGCTCGGCCAATTTCGGAAACCCTTATTTGGCCAAACCTTAAATTGAACTGGACCTTCCACTGTGGCAGAGAGAGAGAGAGAGAGAGAGAGAGAGAGAGAGAGATAATATCCTCTTTCTCCCTGATCACCCAGCAGTGCAACTGGGGCCTTGGATGTACAGTAAACCAATCACTGCATCGTATTCTTAGGGAAGATTGTGATTGTTTGCCTTAATGACCCTCGTGCAGTTGATAGGCATTCATCCCATATATATATATATATTTTTTTTTATCTTACCAGCTTTTCAGAAACGATATCATGAACTGGTCAAACGCTGTGGGTCTCGATGTTTTGTCTTCTTTGCAGTTATACAGGCTGGCCCGTAAACAGCGCTTTACAAGAAACTCACCTGGGGCATCTTTTGTGTTGCGGGGACGGCTCAGGTGCGTGGGTGTGGTAGTGGCAGTAGGAAATGAATAAATACTGCACGGTAGATATTGACGTCGCTGACTAAGCCGTCCCCGGAACACACGAAAAATCGCCCGACAGAGTAGAAGAGGAGCGTTACACATGGACCATCCTGTATAACTAATGCTGAGAAAATACTCATTTTGTTTACTGTACTTAATCCTTTATTTGGTTTAGGCGTCTAGCGATGGGCAGATAGATAGACTTTCACTTTACCGTAAAATATGCTTTATTTGAGGCAGCAGAAGCACCTTACCAAATTAGTTCTTCTTCGTGATAGTCTGTTATATTTTCGGATTATTTCTGGGGTGGTATATAACCGTTTCATGCGAAATTTATTTATTCTCCCGTTGTTTTTAGCAATGTTCCGTTGTGTCAACTCGTTTGACTTGTGAAGTGAAATGGCGGAAGTGGTGGAAGGGATTGTCATAACCTGTGTTTAACGAAATCTAACCTAAACTAGCTTAACTGTGCCTAGTAATTTAATCTAATCTAATCTAACCTAACCTAACCTAACCTAGCATCCAGTTGAGAAGCTGAGAAACGAAATCCAGCTTTCAGTACGTTGAGTAAGATTCTTCCATAACGCCGTAAACAAACAACTGTAGGTACGGCTTAAGGAAAGTGATGATAAAAATAGTGGAAAGACTTCCATGAGGAAAATGCAATTTCCCACCCTGAAAATAGTCAGAAAAATACAGAAAACAAATAGAAGGAATATGAATTGTATTGGTAGGATTCTTCTACTGCCTCAAATAAAGTGTACATTCATTTTTACTCCATACTGTTGCATTTATTTGCATTTAGGGAGAAACTTGAAGGAAAACATACATAAACCTCTGTTTACTTCCCCAAAAAGAAAATAAAATCTGTTATTGCTAATATGTTTTCAAAGACCAAATTTTAAAGAATCTTGCGAGTAAGCCGCCAGAAATGAGAAACAAAATCAACAGCTGCAAGCTGCGTTGGGAGCATTAAATCAATTGTGTTCGCACGCATCTGAAGCTAGGATAATGAGGCGGAATATCGCAAATGGACGCGACCAGAAATAGTGCGTTCAGCGGGGAAGGGGAGGGGGAAAAAGAAAATGTAGGCTATGTCTGAACTAATAGGCCGTATTCTAAGTGGAGCTGGATATTTCGTAACACCTCATCTCTAGCGATTTATTCTGCTCAATACACCTAACTGTCTGCTTGTATGCTATTGATACATACAAAGTATATTCTTAAAAAGATATAAATGACAGACAGTAGAATGTTAAGGTGCAATATGCAACATAAACCGCTAAGAGAGAGGAGCTACGAAGCCTCCTATACAACGTGGAATAGGATCCTTAGCTATTTCAGATTGAGGGGGGGGGGGTAGTATTAAAAACACACTAGGCTAGCAACCGAAAAGTAACGGGTTCGATTCCCGAGTCTGAGATTTATGGGCAAGGTCATTACCCCAGCATGTCCGTATCCAAACCGGAAATAGGGATCTGGACCGTAAACTGGACGGTTGCTAGTTCATTGTACTGCTGAGAGTAACATGAACTGTGAATGTATTGCTTATACCAGTAACTCTCTCATGGCTGGGACAACTCTGGTACTGAACCCCAACTACCACCAGACGTTTTTGTTCCGGTGAGAGTGACCATGGGAGCCTGAGAGTGTCAATAATATCTTCTCTTAGTACTGTGAGTGGCAGCAGGACATCCACAGCCTCGGGTCAAGGATAAGGAGTATTGAGTTTCACCTTCTTCTTCCCACAACGTCACCTCCTTCCTGTCTAGTCATACGTGCCCAAAGATTTACTGCTACTAACACCCAGGCTCCTGCGACTCACTTTCAGCTTAATATAATCGTTTGGAATTAGCTCAGGTAGAATGCGTCCGTAGTCTCGATCATACAGGGGATAATTATAGCATTATTAATACTCTCAGGCTCCTTTAACTTAGTCAGCTTAATTAAATCGTCTGACGTCAGGTGGAACAGAATCATTCCGTCCCGACCATGAAAGGGTTAACTAGTACACTCCGATAAGGCATTTTGTGTATTATTTTTGTTATTGTCATCTACTTCGACGCCTTCTTGCAATTGCACCGATGTAACAGGACGGCTCATCTGCCTGGTTATGCAAAGGCCCCAAAATCCTCTCCCCATTCCCCAAGAAGAGGATCGTAGACTGCAGAAAATGGGCAACTTCAGCCTGCAGTCCACCGGGTTGACATTCAGATGAGCCTGGGGTTGCAACTACTACTATTACTCCGAGGAAGTGGTTTGCATTATTCTTGTTACTACCAGACTGTTTTCTTTCAGCTTAACGAGGGCTTATGGAACTGCATCGGTCTGCATACAACCTCTTCACTACAAGACATCTCACACTGATAATAATTATTCAGGGGTAATTAGAATAAACTAAAATAAAGCGTCATCTTGGGGAAGAAAACAGAGGCGCTTTCACACTCGGTGCATTTTGTTATGATGGGAACCAACTAAACCTTCACTCCATTGTTTCCACTTCCACAGTCACCTTAGTGATGCTGGTGTGTGGATGAACCATTAACATGAGCATTGTTAGAAGGGTTACCATGGAATCTCTAACAAGTGTCATACATCCCCAAATCAGCTTACCAAGTTGACGATTGTTTTCGTGAGGCTGCAGACAGAACAACCGTGCAAGCGATCCTCAAGTCGATGTCGGATTTTCTGTTTGTGTACTCTGCCTTTGTGCTAAAAGCAAAATACTTCTCTGAAAGTTGCCAAAAAAGGGAGAGAAAGAGGCGTAAAGGCAGTGTGATGAGGGCGGCTCAGGTAGTTAGGAAAAGTTGGCCTACTATTTCACTAAGGTTACCTAACACCTAGGGCATGTCTATCTGCCACAGAAAAAGATAGGAAAGCAAGAAAGAGGGGAGGGTTGAGACTGTGGAGAGAGAGAGAGAGAGGGGATGAAGAGGTATGGATGGAAGTGGGAGAGGGAGAGGGAGTGATTAAGGGGAAAGTGGGGTGGGAGATGGAGCGAAGAATAAGAGGGAGGGTCCGTCACTTTCCTCCCCAACGCATCATACAGAGAATCATACGAGTATATGCGCAGAAAAACACACTAGGCGTTTCTTAGCTTAGCGATAATAGCCAGGTGATGAAAGTGGGAGTACAGGTGATACTGGGGCAAAGTTTGGTTACCAACAATACAAAAACAATGAAGTGAAGGTGATAAGGGTGCTATCCCACGGGGATAGTATGAACACCTCCACTACGGGAGGCGAAATTTTGGTTGTATTCTCCCTTTTTTCAGACGGTTTTATTGAGTTCAGCAGATAATTTTTGAGCTCTGAGGTGTTCTCTATCTATCTATCTACTGCCAGACGCCTCAATCCCGTTTGGGGTGGCCACAAACAAATCGCCTCCAAGTCGCCCTGTCCCAAGCCATTTCACTGCCCTGCTCCCAACTCACACCCCCATCTCTCATATACCTCTCCACCCCATCCCTCCATCTCATCCTCGGCCTCCCCCTCCCTCTTCCCCCCTCCACCTCACTCACATACACTCTCTTCGTCAGTCTTTCACCCTCCATCCTCTCCACATGGCCAAACCACCTCACTGTGTTCCTCATAACGCTTCCTATCACATCCACATCAACACCACAACGCTCCTTTATATCCTCATTCGTCAGCCTGTCTCTCCACGTGAATCCACAGGCTCCTCTTAAATAACTCATTTCCACTGCTCTCACTCTTGACTTGTGTCCTTCCAACAATGTCCAAGCTTCACTTCCGTACGTTAGAGTTGGTATCACAATACTATCATGTAGTAACTTTTTCACTTCCATGCTCACTTCCCTGTTTCTTATTACTGCTTTCAAAGAACCAGCAACCTTTCTTCCCTGCTGTACCCTTTCAAGCACTTCACCCTCCAAACCTCCATCCTTACTCATCACACTACCCAAGTACTTAAACGTACTCACATTTTCCAATTCCTCACCATCCAACCTCGCTGTACATTCACTAACTTCACCTCTCTCAAAGACCATCACTTTACTCTTCCCTACATTCACCTTTAGATTCCGTTTCTTACACATTCTCTCAAACTCATCCACCAAGCCTTGCAGCTCCCCTTCGTCTTCACTCAACAACACAGTATCATCTGCAAACAACAGTACAGGGAGTTTCCAAACACTATCCTCTCTCACCAGGGCCACTCCAACATCCACTACCCTACCTTGTACCTCCTTTATTACCCCATCCATGTACAGATTGAACAACTATGGGGACATGACACATCCCTGTTTCAAACCAACTTTCAAAGTGAAAAATTCACTTAGTTCACCATCCACACTCACTGCAGCCTTCGCACCATCGTACATACTCTTCACATCATTCAATAACTTCCCATCTACTCCATATATTCTTAACACTTTCCACAATCCTTGTCTATCCACCCTGTCATATGCTTTCTCCAAATCCATGAAAGCCGCATACAACTTCTTTCCCTTCTCTAGAAACTTTTCCACTAAAGATCTAAGAATGAATATCTGATCTACACAACCTCTTCCCTTCCTAAAGCCTCCCTGTTCGTCTCCAACTAATTTGTCTGTTCTTTCTCTAACTCCGTCTATAAGTATCCTACCATACACTTTTCCTATTATACTAAGAAAACAAATGCCCCTATGATTACCACACACTTCTTTTTCCCCTTTTCCTTTGTACAAGGGAATAATTTTACCTGACTTCCAATCCTCCGGGACTCTACCTTCCTCCCAGGCCAATCTGCACATCTTCCACATCCATTCTACTACTATCTCTTCCCCCATGCTTCAGCATTTCACCACAAACTCCATCAATTCCTGGGGCTTTCCCCGATTTACCTTTCTTCATTGCTTCCACAACTTCTATCCTACTGATTTCTTCCTGTCTTCTCACTTCCCTCCTTCTCCCAGCCATTCCCCAGCCACTTATACTCGCATTACTTCCACCCTCTACGTTCAACAATTCCTTAAAATGTTCTCTCCATCTGTTCACTTTTTCTCCCTTCTCCACTAGTAATCTACCATTTTTATCTTTCACTCCCCTGCTAACTTCACTTCCACCCTGTCTTACTCTTTTCACTTCTCTCCAGAACATTTTCTTACAGTCCCTCCACTTTACACTCAAATTCCTTCCAAAGTCCTCATCCACTCTCTTCTTACTCTCTCTTACTAATCTTTTCACCTCTCTCTTTCTTTCCACATATAACTCTCTCTTCCGCCTCTCAACTTCTTCCACGCCCCTATTTCTCATCCATTCATTGTATGCTTTCTTCTTTTGTGCCACAGCCTGTTTCACCTCTTCAGTCCACCACGCAGTTCCTTGCACCCCCCCTCCGTCTTCTCTTCCTTCCACACACCACATCACATGCTGCACATATTTCTTCTGTAAATATCTTACACACACCTTCCACGTCTCCCATCTGCTCCAATTCATATTTGCCCAATCGTTCCTCCACTTCTCTCTTATACTCTGCCTTTTTCTCATCCTCTTGTAACCTTTCCACTCTCCTTGCAACTACTCCTTCCTCTCGTCTTTCCCTTCTTCTATTCCTCCATCTTACTTGCATTCTAATTCTGGCCACCACCAAGTAGTGGTCAGAAAGACCACTCCCCCAACCTCTATACACTCTTGCATCCTTTACACATCTTCGCATCCTTTCATCCACACACACATAATCAATCATTACCTTCCTTTCATTCAGTTCACCACCCACCCTTCTCATCACTCGCCATGTATACCTGTGGATCATTTTATGCCTGAAGAGGGTATTGGCTATCACCAACCCCCTCCCAGCACAAATGTCCACTAACGCACTCCCATTCTCATCTATCTCAGCAGACACACCCCACTCACCAACTATTCCATCCACCTTCACATTCCCAACTTTACCATTCATATCACCAATCAAAAACACTCTCATTCCTTCCAAACTTTTCCATGCACACTTCTACATTTGTCCAGAACTCTTCTCTCACTCTTCTAGCACGATCTTGCGTTTGTGCATACACACACACAATCCCCCACATTTGTATTCAAACTTTCAACTTTACCCACACAATCCTTGACCCAACTGATCCATACTGTCTTATGCTCCTCTTCCATCTTTTACTCACAACTATACATACTCCTTCCTTTGCCCTCTCATTCTCTCTTACTCCTGCACATATACCCCATCCATACTCCCATTCTCTCACACTTTCTCCTCTCCATTTTGTTTCAGTTATTCCACATACATCCACTTTCGCACCCTCAAGCACCTGGACAATCTCTCTCTCTTTCACCTCATCATTCGCTCCCCTTACATTCCAAGTTCCAATTACCATGTCCTTTGTCCGGTCCTTGGTCGTCATCGTTTGGTCAGTCCTTGTTCGAGGTGAGTTACAGCCTTCATTAGCTCCTTCAATACTAGGAAGTTTATTTATGCTGAGTAAACTATCAGGAAGCAAAAATAAAGCATTGAAAATATGCCATCGGAGTGAAAAGACTAACCTCATCATATCCGCTAACGTAGAGACAGAGGGACAAATATCTTCCCCGAAGTTTGACGAACACATAGCGGAAAAATCGAACCATATGAAACAAGCACTAGTGGAGATAGGGTTTTCATTGTATTTTTTTTTTTTTTTTTGACAGAAGTGGGAAGATACTCGTATCCCTGTCTGTACTTTTCCTCATATAGTCAGTGCACGAGAACCCCCTGGTAGTGAAGGGGTTTATGAAGGCTGCATCTAACCCTCCTGTTCCTAAAATCTTTCCTAAGCTGAATAAAATCGTCTGAGGTTGGCAAGAATGAAATATGTCATTGGATTGAAGGGGCTGCCACTTCAGATTGTCTTATATTTTATTCCTGCTATCTCCAGACGATCTTGTTTTGCTTGAAGGAGATTTATATTACTGGAAGGGTTACATAGAGCCTTCATTGAGCCCCCCAACACGAGATAGATCCTTCACTACGCTAAATAACACGTCTGGAGGAAGTAGTGCTAAACAAAATTGATATATATTTGTACTGAGGGAAGGTACAGAAATGAGTGACATGTAATCGAGATAATGAAGGGAAATGACAAAGGTGAAGGGACGCTGTTGAGAATATGGTATGAGAAAGAAGAAAAAAAGATGGATATGTTCCCTAGGATATTATCCTCTTCGGTCTGATAACATTATTTATAAAATTTTGTAAATTCTTGCTAATATCATGCTACTCTCTTCAGCTCAGAGGGGATATTTTGTAATGAAAAAGACAATGATGGCTATATCTAATTTCTGTATTTCAACATGTCTCTCCTAATCTTAATATTATAATGTGGATGAATTTAGAATAGGTTAATATATCACCTCAGTCTAGGCAGGTAATGGAAAGAGTGGAATGTAATCGAGAGTACGTTGGTAAAAAAACAGTGGATAACAGTGTTACGGGAAAAACGGTGGATGAGAAAGAAGAAAATAAAGTGAATATGCTTTCTGTAAAATTAACTGAAATAGCCGAGGGAAGTGAACTAACATGAGTTTTATATATATATATATATATATATATATATATATATATATATATATATATATATATATATATATAGAGAGAGAGAGAGAGAGAGAGAGAGAGAGAGAGAGAGAGAGAGAGAGAGAGAGAGAGAGAGAGAGAGAGAGAGGATATGAGTCTCCCTTCGCCTGAGAACGTATTCCTATTAACTCTCACAGTCCCGTCTTACAGATTCATTATCTCAGCTATCGTCAAATATATATTTTTTTCTATCTGAGAGTAATAGGATCCTAAGGGTGTTAAGAGTTTTAATGTATATTCTTGCTGTTCTCAGACGATTATCTTCAACCTCAGGGAGACATCATGTAAGTACGCTGAGGGGAGAAATCTTGCAAGAACATGTATGATGAAGGCTACACTTAGCCATTTTCGCGAAGTCTCTCATAAACTGAATGAAATCGTCTTGGATGGGCAAGAATAAACTAAAGACGTCATCATGGAGAAGGGTCAGTACAGGACATTGAAGATAAGGATGTTAAATAAACATAAAGTAGAGGTGATCCTTTCACTCTGATGACGCCCTCTTATCGTTCATTCTCGCGCCCTCCAAGCGATTGATTTACTTAGGAAAGCCGTCATACACAGCCGGTGAATGAAGGCTGTAATTAACACCGGTAGTTCCAAATGCATTTCCTAAACTGACTAAAATCGTCTTGTGCCAGAGGAACACGGTGAATAATCCTTGGATTGATTGGATTAACCACTTTACTACGATTATGTAATACTGTACTTGTTAAAGCAAACAAACGAGACGAGGGAAAACAGAGCATTGGTACACAGTCAAAGTTTGCTCCTCAGGCCAGCGAATGGGTAGGGGTGTAAACTGGGGTAGACTCTAAACGGGGTGTAAATTGGGGCGGTCTGTAATTGGGGTGTAAACTGGGGCAGCCTGTAATCGGGGGTGTAAATGGGGGCAGCCTCTAATTGGGTGTAAATTGTGGTAGCCGCTAATTGGGGTGTAAATTGGTGCAGCCAGTAATCGGAGTGTAAATTGGGGCAACCTCTAATCGGGATGTAAATTGGGAAAACCTCTAATTGGGGTGTAAATTGGAAAAGACTGTAATTGGAGTGTAAACTGGAAAAGCCTCTAACCAGGGTGTAAATTGGGGCAGCCTCTAATCACGGACGTAAAGTGGGATAGCCTCTAATCGCTTTGTAAATTTGGACAGCCTCTAAGGGGTGGGGGGGTGTTAACTGGGGCAGCCTCAAATCGGGGGTGTAAATTGGGGCACTCTCAAATCGGGAGTGTAAATTGGGGTAGCCTCTAATCGGGGGTGTAAATTGGGGATGCGTCGAATCATGCAAGTGTGTTGATATATTGTACTTACAGATATCAATTACACTGTTCTAAATTCCTCATGAAAAGTGCAACAGCCGCACAAACAGTTCCGGCGCTAGTCACAAGCCGTGACGTGCTATTGCATATTTGAGGAAAACAAATAGCAAAATGAATATCGCGTCAGCCAAAGCAAAATGTGAAAATACATTGGAAACTGTTTGATCATCAGCGCTTAATATAATTCTCGTCAAAAGCTGCTCAATTCAAACACATCCCTCTGGGAAAAATATAAATCATTCAGCACAGGGGATCATCCTGTTAAATAGCTATTGAAGGTTAACTATCTCATCTAGCTGAAAAGTCGCTCCTATGTTAATCAGGAGGCGACAGGAACCACATGAAGAAGAGGTCCTTGTGCTGAAGGAGTTCTCCCCAGGAGCATTCACAGAGGCTCTCAATGCGTTCAGCTCGAGGACGTATTTTTCTATTATTCTTGCTACTTCCAGACCATTATACTCTGCTTAGGAGCAAGAAGGGTTACATATAACCTTAATTAAGCTCTTCATCAAGAAGGAACTTTGCTCAGCTGAATGGGATAATCTGGAGGTAGCAAGAACAGGTTAAAATAATGTCGTTGTCATCGTTCTGAACGGGCTATAAATATCTTGAGGCCATTTCAGCTCCCTGACTCTATGCGGCCAAGTTAACATTTTCTGAGCTTTTTACCTCCCTTCTCCAACTCTTGCCATTCCAGCCTCGTTGCCTCTCCACTTGAACCAAACTTGTAGACCACGTCTCCAGTATTTACAACCTCACTCCCCCTTGACTGCCTGTAAGCTTTGTTCATCACCTCACCCATCCAGCGTTAATGTTAATATCTATGACCCTTTCTTGACCATATCATTTCCAAGTTTCCTTCACCACGTATTTTTTGCGGTCGTTTCTCACGTTTGCTATATAATTGTTGCTTTTTGCCTTCTTATATCAGCTCTTCCTTTAGGCTTTTCCTTTCTTTTTCTTTATCTCTCCTTTTTGACCGTTTTTCACTTTTCCTGCTCGTTTCATCTCCTTTCATTGTGTTCGCTCTTCTTGTCTGCTCTTCTTTCAATCTTCTCGTTTCTCTTTGTTCATTGCATTTCTGCTGCTGTTTCTCACTTTTCCTACACTTTCATCACCTCTCTTCTCGCACTTTCCATGTATAGTCATTTACAAATTCATATATGTCATCTCTGTCCACCAGTTCACTACACCATAGCTAATATTATACACATGGTCCTTTCTCTTTCTTTTCTTCCTCTTATCGTCCCAGGGTTATCTTCTCTTGCGTAGATTTTTCCCTCTCCTCTCTCATACCTTCCTCTTGTTCCACTCACCTTTTTTTTTTTTTGTTACTAAGAACTACGCAATCTGTTCAGTTTTTATTTATATTACAGGTTTTATTTTTATTTTTTTGAAGGGCGGGGGGAATCTAGAAGGCTGGCATTCCAAGACCGTTGGAAATAGAGACTTGAAATTTTCAGGAGTGATGTATCTTGGTTGCAGGCTTCTTTTGGCACATTTTTTTTCCTAGCACTGGCGCTGTAGTAGCAGCGTCTGTGTTATTTTCTCGATTTTTGTTCTCCAGCGCAGCAAAAAATACTGAATCAATTGCTTTGCAAATGTTCCAGTAGGTAGTCGTCAACATACATTAGTACACCTGGGTACTGATACTGAGATCCAACAAATACTTTTTGAGATATTACGGAAAATCTAAATGTCGCCTCGCACCTCAAAGTGCTAAATCGAAAAATATTTAGCCGATTTTAACTAAAGTCGGTGGAAATATAGTAGGTCATGAGTGAACACGATTGCATTGTATAAATGACCTTGACTTTGATCTCAAGGTCACAGGTCATAACCAGCGAAAATTTTTGAGTCATACAAAAACTCCCTTAAAGTAAGTTTTACAATGAAAACAAAAGGATTTTCATCTGTAATGTGGAATTCTTTGATTACTGCTTCAGCAATTTCAGAATTCTAGTTTTTACTTTTGTTTTCTTTTTTCCTTTGTTTCTTCCTTTCATCTCATCTCTTGCAAAACTTTCTCATGTTTTGACATTCTGCTTCTCTCTTTAGTGTTGATCTCGCTTCTTTCTCGTCTCTTTCTCTTACTCTCCCCCTTTTTCGTCTTTCTTCTCCCCTTTTCTTCCTCAAATCTTCTCCACTTTCTCCTCCGTGCTTTTTTATTTTTTTTTTTATTTTTTAATAGAAAAGCCGGGATATTTCGAACTGCAGAGGTTGCATATAGCCTTCATTACTCCCGTCAGCTCGATGACGCCTTTATTATTTCTCTTGTTACTACCAGATGATTTTATTCAGTTTGGAAAGAGTTCTAGTAATGAAGGGGTCAATATTAGGGTTTATTGCTCACGTAGTGCCACTCAGGGATGAGTGAGGCTGGTCACTCTCATCTTAAATGTTAGGACCAACTTGCCTAGCCCCGGGCTCCTACGCTCCTCATCGGGCGACATAGGATTGGATGATGGATGGATGGACTAATTCCTCTAGTTAAAGAATTCCTCTAAGTTGAACAAAACAGTCTGAAGGTAGCAAAACTAAATTTAAAAAAGACGTCTACATAGTCCCTGTTTTCTCCCCAAAACACAAGAGGTCTTTTGTACGTTGACCAAATCGTCTGGATGGGTTTGATGAAGTTTGTTGTGTCCAACCGCACCCAGTTCGAAAAATCTCTCGTAAGCTGAATAAAACCATTCGAAGATTGGAGAATATAAAACAAAAGAGGTCCTGGGTCTGGAATGGGGAAAAGTTTTCCAGTTTCAAAATTTCTCTCTGTTTTTCCTCCACGATTCTAATTGTCATGCGAGCTCCCTTTCTTCTCTCATCTCTTGAGCTTTAAGTCTTCCTTCCCTCTTGCTTTTTTAATTAACTATGGCACCACACATTACAAACACTCTTAATCCTTTTTTCACATTAGTTTTCTACCATGCTCTTTTCATCCTCGTTATTCTGTCAGCTTTGTTCCTTGCCCTCTATTTTTGCCTCATCGTCTTTCTTTCATTTCTCTTACCCATCTTGTTCTATCTGCTCTCTTAACCCTCTTTACTTTAATTCATTCACCCTTTTTCCTGTATTTTTTTCACCTAATCCTCTCCTCCACCACCATCAAATTCCCTCCACGTCCCCTGCCTTCTCTCCACCTGTGTGCCCTCGCTGCCTCGCCTGTGCAGCATTAGTAAGGGTTGTGTGAGTGTCAGTACGTGATCCAGGGCGTGATGGCACTGTGACTACCACGCCAGCTGATACTCTCTTCACCTCTCCCCCCCGGCACCTCCACCCCACCTCCTGCCACACCTACGCTACACCCTGTCTTCAGGTCAGTGGAGCCTTCACTACCTGAGCGACGACTACAGTCGCACGCATTATTCCTCTAGTGTTGGAGAGGGACGCCTTCACGTGGTGGTACAGATGTGACTATAGAGTTTTAGTGCACAGTCATTCCCTGAACTCCCTCCTTATCACCCAAAATGAGGATGGTGAACTGCAGGAGGACAACTTCAGCCTGCAGCTTACTAGGTTCAAGCTTTACATTAGCCTGGGGCCAAAACAGCAGCACAAACACTGCTGCAGTAAGTGTATCTTACATCAGGTCAGAGGCACTACAGACGATTTTGTTTAGTAGAGAGGAGTCCCGGTAATGAAACAGTCAGCTTCATTCCATTCAGTCCCCAAAATAGGTGCATACTTAAAAATTCTTACCACACTATTTACGGACAGTCTGCTAACTTGCCACAGCACCACACCATCTCCCAAGCCAGAAGGAACTACGCAGCCATTACCACAACTACGATGACAGTTATCCTTTATCACATTACTAGTCATTCCACCCTGTTTTATGTCAGTGTCGCTACAAAAGATTTGGTTTAGCAGAGAGGAATTTCAGAGATCAAATGGTTAGCTTTCATTCGTCAATACAACGACAACAGACATGCGTATACTTCTCCCCAGTATTACTGTCAGTTTGTTGGTTTATGGTTGCACCAACCCCTGTCTCATATCAAAGCCACCCACTACAGATACCACGGTTATATGTATACGGTACTTTACCACACACCACTACCAGCCCACTGCTCCACACCCTGCCCCAAGTTAGAGACCATGCTACCACTAATACCTAACTACAGTCATTCTGATACATTACCACATTACTATTGTAAGTACGCTACTCAACCAGTCAATCTTACCACACTCTGCCCCACGTCAGATGTGTTCACACTATTACTGCTTGATTAATACTATATTTTTCCATCATTACCACACAGCTACAATCACCCTAATTCTTTAATATAGTTTTTTCACATTAACTTGGCCCAGATTTTCGTCCTTCTCCAGCTTGTTTCACGTAGCTGAAAAGCAGAATAAGACAACACTACAGCTCTCCATCCTTTCCATATCATTATTTTATGATTGTTGCAATACTCTCGTGTTAATCTGTTGTCACAACTGAGCATTAAGGATGGAAGGCCAGCAATTTTAGGCCAAGTTAGAGCAAACTGGGTATAGGGGTACGACTGCACTGGCATTTAACGCTTTCACTACGAGGGCATTTTTTAATACTTTCTAACGTCAAACGATGTTATTCAGCTTCAAGAAAAATAGTAGAATATATCCATGCTATCATCCTCAACGACATGAGATTTTTGTTATCGTTCATGTTACAATCAAGTAAATTTTCTTCACCTTAGGCGAGACCACTTAGAAGAGAAAACTGTTATTACTTTACATCTCACTGCTTTACATTTTCGTTTTCCTTTAGTCATTAAGCTTTATTTCCCTTTAAATCTCATTTCACTATAACATTTCTCAGTTTCCTTGTAAGTCATAATATTTTTCCCTCTCACCACATATTCATTTTTTCTCTGGTTCTCACAATGTCTCATCATCTCCTTTGCGTCTCACTACATATCACTTTTTTCTTTAGCTCTCCTTATTTAATATCTTTTACTTTACATCTCACTTCTCGTTTGTCCAATCACCTTCCTTACTAATATTCTCAATTTTATCTACCGCTACATATTCATTTTCCCTCCCCTTTAATTACGTACCACGGGGTGTCTAATTTTTGAGACTACCAGCACATAATCATTTCTGTTTAACGCTCAGTACATACCTAGCTATTATCCTCTACATTAGCACTAATTACACACTCATATTTCCTGCAAGTCTCACTAAATATTACAGTATCCTCTAGCATTATCTGTATAGTATATTTACTTTGCCTCTTTACCCCCTATTTATTTTTCCTGTACCAAGCCACTACTCCACTACAACCACACCTCCAACTACCACAACCCACGCACCGTCCAGCCTTCAGACACCTTAAAGATGTCCTCTATTACGCCTGTTTTCATATACACGCCGCGTCCTCCAGTGAACCACCACCTCTTCGCTACATTCCCCCCTGCATGACATTACCCAGGCTGTCACACGCACGCAATTGCACTCACAAAAGGTATTCTAACTGTCGTGCAGGATTTTGCATTCTCAGATCAGATACAGGGTGGGAGAGTCATTGCTTTAGTATAGTATTTTTTTTTTTTTTTTATGTGTCCGACTCAGGGCATAGGCTTCACAGCCTGCTATCAAGGCCCAGCAGTCCTCCTACATACCATACACCTCTACATGTCACCACTTCGGCGCTAACACCCACCGTCCATATTGAATACATGCTAGGGCTGTCTCATACAGGACTGGTGTATTGGTATTAGAGGGGGTATTTTTACGACTTGTCGGCGGGTCTTCTGGTAGATCAGTAAAGCCTGATTTAATGAAATTCAAATCCTTAAACTGTTCCCTGCCCCAGTCGGGATTCGAACCTGGGTCCATTAGGACTGCGGGCAAATACTATCACATTTCCCAGTGCCGCATTGCGCATTCATACTTCATACTGTCACACTGCCAATCCCCCCCCCCACTCTCTCTCTCTCTCTCTCTCTCACACACACACACACACACACACACACACACACACACACTGCTTAGTTACCGTAGTAGAAGATCCTATCACAAGTCACACTGCCGTACCTCACACTCACACAGCCACACCGCACGGTCACACCTGACACAAAAAATTTCACATTACCACACCTCACACTGTCACGCTTCACGCTGGCACGCCTCACGCTGCATCATCCCATACTGCAACATCTCACACTGCCACACCTCACAGTCACACCTCACGCCAAAACATCAAACACTGCCAAACCTGTTATCTCCTACAGCACAGGGGCGTTCTACAACCCTGGTAATATACTAATTCCAGCATGTACACAGTTCATTTTTTCCTGCAGTTCATATCCCCTCTGGCCCTGTTCCTCACAGAACCACAAATCTCTCCCTCTACCGAAATATCCCCATTTTGTTTTTCTGGTTACCAACTCCTCACAAACTTCCGTAACAAGGGCGGCGTCTGTTGTTATATCAAATCTCAATATGTAGCTGACTCTGTTTTAAACTTCATTTCAACTAATTCTGATTACTCACTGTATATACTAAAGTATTTAAATATTACCAGATATATCTGTGCAGTCTATCGCTCACCAAGTGCTTCTTCAGAACCCAGTGTATTTGAATCCATATCGACACAGTTGAGTAACCTTCTTAACCTTGCCCTTAGCACCGAAATGATCATTTTGCGTGATTTGAACGCACATAATGTTGAATGGTTATTGCATTCTGCCAGGACTGACGATGCTGGTCTAGAGCGCAAGCTGTTTGCAGACTCGTTTAATCTCACTCAGTTGGTAAAGCAACCAACCAGAATACTGTACCTGATAATCCTGACCATAATGACCATCTCTTGGATCTATTCCTGACAAATAATCCAGATCAATACAGGATAGAGGTAGTGTCACCACTTGGATTCTATGTCCACAAGGTAGTGTCACCACTTGGATTCTATGTCCACAATCTCATCAAAGCCTCATTAGTTAGCCCCTCCAAACCTCCCCGTTCTGAACCTGTCAGGGTGACCCAATGGCACTTTGATAGGGCAAACTGGGATGGATTTAGAAATTATCTTGCTGACATTCCATGGCAGTCTTTCTCCTCTAGTGATATCAATTCTACCCAGTCCCACTTTAATGACTAACTACAAACTGGTATGGATTTGTTCATACCAAGTCAACAGTTCACCAAAAGATCGAATTCTCCAAAATGATTTGATGGCAACTGTGCCAGAGAAACAACCCAAACGTAAATAACATATAACTCTTACCTAAAATCAAAAACATCTGAATCACTCTGTCAATTTAAAAATGCTAGAAACCATGCAAAAGCTGTAATAAATCTCGCTAAATCAAACTTTCTTCAAGATCAAGCACCAAAACTACTTAACAACTAAGCAATCCAAATGACAATAAAATATTCAGGTCATCTCTAAGTTCTTTCAATAATAAATTTAAGTCATCATCCATTCCCCCATTAAAGTCTTCAGATGGCATCATTGCAGATGACCCGCATGGGAAACTAAACATCTTTGCCAATACATTTGCCAGAAATTCTACCTTAGAGGAAATCAGCCAGAACGTCCCAGCACTAGAACTTGACTCTTCCGAAACTGTTTCACTTAAAATACAGACAAGATACGTAAAATCCATACTAGACAATTAACCAACCAACAAATTTCCAGGCCCAGATGGAATTCCTCCAATTGTTTTGAAAAAATGTTCCCAAGAACTTGCTTCTGTTCTAGCTAAATTATTCAGACTATGCATACGTACTTCTTCATTCCCTAATGCATGGAAAGAAGCCAATATCCACCCAATTCCAAAGAAAGGAGGTTCCTCGGACCCCTCTGATTACAGACCAATTGCTGCCACATCTCTTGGTAAAGTATTTGAAATTTTAATTAATAAGCACATAGTTAAACATCTTGAATCCAACAACTTAATTAGTGATCGACCATTGACATACTCAATCTCCTGACTCATACCATCCATCAATCAATCTATCTACATGGAGAAACTCATTCAGTAACCCTTGATATTTCTAAAGCTTTCGACAGAGTATGGCACCGTTCCCTGATGTCTAAACTTCCTTGCTATGGACTAATGTCTTTTTTCCTTTGCCTTCCTAATATCTCTGCGACAGGAAAATAATACTAAAAGTTGATAATGTATATTCCAATTTCCACTCAATTAACGCTGGCATGCCACAGGGATCAGTTCTGGCTCCAACCCTGTTCCTGGTTCATATTAACGATCTCTTATCTGTCACCCACAATCCCATCCATCCATATGCAGATGACTCAACACTTCACAGTTCATTCACACTCAAACACCCATTTACAAAATCTAATATCTCTAACCCTCAACTCAGTACAGCCATCTCCATAAGTCCAGACTTACCTACGATCAATGAATGGGGACAAAACAACCTTGTCTCATTTAATGCTAGTGAAATGAAATAAATACAATTTACTAATAGACAGATATTGCCAAATTCGTATAGTACCTTCAGTGCTACTAATATTCCCATCTCTAGAAGTATTGAAATTGTCGGTGACTCACTTAACAATGCCCTCAGCTGGCCCTCTCATGTTATATTGCTTGCTAAAACCGCCTCAAAGAAACTTGGATTATTGTACAGAGTCCGTAACTTCTTCACTGACGAGCAGTTAGCTATAATTTATAAGAATCATGTGAGCTCTCAGCTTGCATATTGCTCACCCTTGTGAAATGGATGTACCCCCTCCACAATATGTCCCCCCCCAATGCATACATGCCCCCATTAAACTTGCTAGATCAGCACGCTTTCCCACGCCTGAAGACGGCGTTATTGCGTCAGTTCTTAGCAGACAGCTGACACGGGCAGACTGTTTTACTGCGAGCTTGTAATAAACTCCTTATCTAGCTGTTTGTACACGGAGTTTCTATCACCAAAGTATTGCAAGTTACATTTGGTAGCAGCGGTGTTTCGAACCATCACATTTTGACCGCCTCCTTGGATTTTTAGTGATACAACAAGATACACGACGACTCGCATCTGCCAGCCTCGCCCCTCCTCCGTGCCTCTGGTGGTATAATCCCTTGGCAGTGCTTTTCGAGTGTACCATTTTTCTCACCAGTGCTCACCTTTCAAACAACTGCACCCATACGCCTAGTTCCTGACCGCACGTGTCGCCGTCGCCGACCTACGCACCTGTTGCACCTGTTCCCAGCACCTGTTCCAGACTCATCATAGCTCCTGCCCCCACGGTGCCACTTATCACTGTCTGCCCGCTGCCTGCCCACCACCGTTCTCTGCATTTGCAACTCACCAGCTCTACACCTGCCTTGCGCCGACATCTGCCTCACCACCCACCACTGGCCTCCGCCGTTGCCCGCATCTGGTCTGCATTACGGAGCCTCCTAAGACCGCCACTCCCTGCCGGTGATTTATCGCGGCGTCTCTTCTCCTCTCCGCCCAGCTGTCTCTCCACCGCCGCCCCGCCCCGCCCCGCCCCGCCCCGCCCCAGCCCAGCTACGCCCAGCCACCCTGCACGTCATCCATCTCGACACTCCCGTTTCTACTGTGTAACTATAGTATATCTTTCCTTTCTCTAGAGATTATCCTCGATTTTCTCTACAGATTGGTTATTGTAAATATTCCATCTCATTTCCATTACTCCGTTTTCATCTTCACCTCCGTTATTTATACTCCATCTCATCCTTCGCATTTTATTTAAACCATTCATCCCCGCACCTTCATTCATATTTTCACACCTAGTGTATTCCATTCTCTCATTGTTATTTATACATTTCCACCTACGTATCCATCTTCATCCTTTCCTCTTCCATTGCCGCATTAAATGTCATACTTTCCACGTCAACCGCTTACCACCAGCCCTCTCGACCCAGAAACATCACCTGCTCATACCCCGTCTGCCGACTCTAACACAATCACTCATTTACGAAGTGGCAAAGAGTACCACCGCCCTGTACCTGAGACTCCCGTTTCACTTCCCGCAGAATCACTTACTACCCGTCCTACCCTCGTAAATCCAGATACCTCCACCTCTGTTCCTGCCTCTACACTCCCTTCTTCTTCCTCTACTCCTTCCCCTGTCGTTCCCTCTCCTGCCTCCCTTCATACCCCGTCTTGCTCGCCCTTAACTGCCACTACCTTCTCTCTCTCCCACACCTCTCCTGCCGCCACTTCTGCACTTCCAGCCTTGGCCAACCCTCCACAGTCTATCTATCTCGACGATGCCAATTGTCCCAAATTTACCGGCCAGGACCCAACTTGGTCTGTCTATGATTTCCTCAGAGAAGTCGAAACCGAAATGAATAATAGACAAATTACCGAGGAATCGCTCAAAGTAGCTTACGTCCTCGGTCGCTTGCACCACGGTAAATCAGACATCGGATCCGCGATCCGTGCAGGACATTTCGATAGCATTCGTACCTTTGCTGATTTTCGTATGGAACTCATCAGCCTTTGTTGCCAGCATTCAAATACCGCGTCTCTCATGGGATTCATTAATCTCCTACCCCAACTAGATGAGGACTTGCACGACCCAGTGCAATATGCCAAGCTCCGCGAAGCTGCCGCCGCCATGAAAGCAGCTAGTAGCGAGATGCTCCAATTACTGGTAGGCACGAAATGGTTAGAAGACAAGAATGGCGTTCCAATGCTTTCACTCACCAACTTTGCTGACTTAATTGGTTACCTCAGATTCCTTCACTGGCTTACTCCTAAACAGCGAGAGCTAGCCTTGGAAATCGGTTTCAATCCAGGGTATAAAATTATTCAGGTCACTAAAGCCATTCATGAAAGTCCAGGTTCGAACTACACACGTCAGGGCACCACCCAACCCTTGGCCTCCTCAGTCTGTCACACCTCCACTACCCCAGACCAATCTCACTCCCGTCCCACCACACGCGGCAGACCTGCCACACATCGCTCTCCTACCGCAGGTCATGATCAATCTAGCGCCCGACGGAACAGACAATCTTCGATTCTTTGCTGGTACTGTGGTCATCCTGGACATCGAGCATCCAGTTGCAACCGTACATACAGACGTCCTCACTCCCAAACCAGACAGCGTACGCCTTCCCGCTCACGTCGTCCACACTGCAAATACCACAAATCAAGCACGACTCACACCACTGAGGAATGTCGTTACCTCAACCGCCCACAGTCGGGGGAAGCGCCGCGCCTGTATCGGACCAATATCACGTAGAACCAGAAACCCAACTCCCCATCCGCCATGTAGGTCCCATAACATCCTTGGGTTTAGTCATTCTCGGCAGCAGTCATGACATACCAACGTCATTCTTTTTGGACACAGGATCTATAGTAAATCTCATCTCCGAAAATTCCTTACAAATTATTCATCGCCATCACAGCCACGTCAGTTTCCTAGAACCACCAGGCATTTGCCTATGTGGTGTTAACGGCTCAGAGTTTAAGGTTAAGGGAAGAGTCACCCTTGAAGTCAAACTCCACAGAGCTTTGCCCCCTATCCTCATTGAATTTCATGTCATTAATGACTTGCAGTATCCCGCAGATGCCCTTATTGGTTTCTCCACCATGGCACAACATTCCATTGCATTATTACCTGCTTGTGGTAGTATAGACATTTCTGGATTCCCGGTTTACACTATGGAATGTCCCCGTCCTGTTCTTACGATCAAATCAGTCCTTCAATTACCTCTGTCCCTATCACTACCAAAAAGTCCAACCCAGCCCAAACCACCACTATCATCATCTGAGAATACAGAGATCATTCCTTTACTGACTGCGAGCAAGGACATAACTTCCTCAATGTCCCCTGATACATCATCTCAGCCCTCGAACATGGCTCTTACATCCTCTCTCGACAACACTATCGCTGACTCAGACATGTCTCAGTTACCTACCTCACACAGTCTGAATGATCTTCTCCAACACGCAGAGACGAAACGTGCAGTAACGAATACGTGCACAATTTTGTTACCGCATGAGTTCACCAAAGTCTCTGTTTGTGTTGCTGGTGCGAAAGAAGGAGTGGATGTACTAACCCTACCTGATACGTGTTGTGTGAATGGCTTGACTTATGAGTCAGCGTGGTGTACAGTCTTAGAGGACAGTTTATGCTACCTGTACTTGCTCAATGTCACAAAGGCTTCACTAAAACTTAAAAGTAGTGTAAAGATTGGAGACTTTCTAGTATACCCAGCGACCGTAAAGGTGTGCCAGGATTCCTCAATTCCTACTATTCAGACTGATGATACGCCAATCGGTGTATGTACTATTAACTCTACGGGATCTGCGCCGACGCATTCACCCGATATGCTCTCACATCTCACTTGCACAGATTTCCCAGAAAATACGCCTCAACTCCTCGACCTTCTGACCTCGTACAGAAACGTGGTTGCCTTACCCGGTGAACCGATGGGTAGAACAGACCTTGTCAAACATACGATTGAACTCCTCCCAGGAACTCAGCCGATTTACATCCCAGCGTATCGATTGCCTCACAGCCAGAGAAAGCAAACAGATCAAATGGTACAGAACATGTTAGACCAGGACATTATTGAACCCTCCGTCAGTCCATGGAATAGCCCACTTTTCTTAGTACCAAAGAAGGACGGCAACCTTAGACCAGTAGTCGACTATCGTAAGGTCAATTCTGTCACCGTTCCAGACCGTTTCCCACTGCCTGTCCTCACTGATTTGCTAGAATCCCTTGGTGACAATAACGTAGTCTTTTCATCTTTAGACCTCCTCAGCGGGTACTGGCAGGTCGAAATGGAAGAGTCCTCTCGCCCAGTCACAGCCTTTAGCACCCCTTCCGGACATTTTCAGTTTAAGAGACTCCCTTTTGGTCTGAGAAATGCTCCTTCCATGTTCATGCGACTTATCCATTCAGTCTTCAGCGGTATGATGGGACACTCTTTTTGCTTACCTAAATGATATCATTGTTGTGAGTAAATCCATCCCTGATCATTTTACCAAACTCCAACAAGTCTTTGAACGCCTCCAGCTCGCAGGCCTGAAAATCAATCTCAGTAAATGTGACTTCCTGCGAAAGAAAATCAAATCCCTAGGCCATGTCGTAGATGCACAAGGCATTCATACTAATGAGGATAAAATTAAGGCGATCATTAACTTCCCAGAACCTACCACTACCGACGCTGTACGAAGTTTCCTGGGCCTCAGTGGCTATTATCGTCGCTTTATCCGGGATTACGCAAAGATCGCCGCTCCTCTGACCCACTTACTCAAGCAGAATGTGCCCTTTGTTTGGACTAACGACCAGTCACAGGCTTTCCAAAAGCTAAAGACAGCTCTTGTAAATGCCCCTATTCTAGCGTTCCCTGATTATACCACACCCTTCCTTCTCTGCACAGACGCCTCAGGCACTGGACTTGGTGCCGTTTTGATGCAACTCGATGAAGCATCAAGGAAGCGCGTAATAGCGTATGCTAGTCGCACCCTTACAACCGCTGAACGTAACTACAGTGTCACAGATCTCGAAGCGCTAGCGGTAGTCTGGTCCTTGAAACATTTCAGAGATATAGTCTATGGTTATCCAGTGCATATCCAAACAGACCACCTTCCACTATGTGATTTGTTCAAATATCGCAACCTAACAGGTAGGTTAGCTAGATGGTCTGTCATCATCCAGGACTTTAATCCCACTTTTCAACATGTACCAGGCAAGTTGAATGTAGTCGCAGACGCACTCTCACGTCACGCAGCAGCAGCTATAACATCACTGCAGCCTGAAGTAACTGAAAACACTACACTAACGTCAGCAGTTGTTCGAAACTTTCAACGCCAAGACCCCATGTGGTCCAAAGTCATTTATTTCCTAGAATCTGGGCTGCCTCGACCTTACCTACTCTGCCAGTATCACTAGATGAGTTCATGCTAGATGATGATCTCTTGTACAGGAAAACACTGCTAACAGGCAAAGATATGCCCAATCGCGAAGTACGCCAACCTGTTGTCCCCACTGCCCTGGTACCAAAGGTTCTTCATATTGTTCATAATACTCCTCAAGCTTCCCATCCAGGTAAAGACCGATGCTTGCGCCAAGCACGTCTCAAATACTATTGGCCAACCATGCGCCGCGATATCCATGCCCACTGTGACTCTTGCCTCTCCTGCCACCGCCACAAAGGATCAACCGGCTTACCAGCACCTCTCTTACAATACCCAATCCCGTCACGACCATGGGAAACTGTCTCAATCGATCTCTTAAAACTTCCTCTCACAGAATCTGGCGCTGAGTACTTGTTCGTAGCGGTCGACCACTTCTCCCGCTACTGTGTCCTCGTTCCCCTCTCCGACAAGACCGCGAAAAGCGTTGCCCGTGCCTTTGTAGATCACGTAATTTGCCCATTCAGTACCCCTCATACCATTCTTACTGACAACGGTACAGAATTCGACAATAGCCTTCTAGATGAGATCTGTCGCCACTTTCATATCAGTAAGTGCAATGTCGTGCCTAACCATCCGGCTTCCAATGGCCTTGTAGAACGCCACAACCGTAAAATCTTAGAGTGCCTCAGACATCTAGGCTCCCATAGTTCGTCCTGGGATGACTGGATTCCCCAAGTGGCATCCTCCATCAATAGTTCCATCAATGCATCCATTGCTGAATCTCCCTTCTTTGTCCTCTTTGGTTTTGACAAGGACCAGCCCATACTCTCTCTTATCCTCAAAGCCAGAACCCATCTACAACATGGATGATTATGTTAAACTAAAATTGGCCAACTTCCAGACAATCCACCAGTATGTCCAATCCACTTTGGCTTCCTCTCAGGAGGACATGCTGCAGCGCCAACATAAGTCCGCCTCTCCTATCACTATCAGTGTAGGCGATCTTGTCTTTGCTCATTCCCATACACGTTCCTCCAAGTTGGATGACAAATTTACAGGGCCCCACCGAGTCCTCACTCAACAAGGCAACAAATTTCACCTCCAGGACCTGTCCACTAAGGACACCAGATGGGTCCACGTCGATGACTCAAAGTGAGCACCCCGTGGCCTCGTGTTGGAAGAGTCACTTACACAACCTCCTGCCCCCTCTTCCCCTCCTCCCATCCCTCAGTCTACCTTGTCTCCACCTATCCCTCAGTCTACCTTGTCTCCACCTATCCCTCAGTCTCCTTCCTCTCCATCTCCACCTGCTCATTCATCAATCAATCAATATCGGTCCAAACTGCGCTCTGCCCGTCAACCTCTTCACGACCTCCCCCATTAACTCTACCCTGATTTTCTAGGTACGATGTTAGCGATCTCCCTGCTGGCAGTGCTGACCCTCCTGGGGTCTGGGTCAGGTCAGGACGATGGTGGAGTACGTCCCGGGGCCTTGGTTGGCTCGGGAGGCGAGGTAATGCTTATCGACGACATCGCCTCTTTGCGCTACGATCTTGCGCCCCTGGCCGACGTAGCCATTGCCCTACCTGCCTACGCGCACCAGCTCCACGGAATCAGGAACCATCTCACGGCCCTCATGGGGACACACAACCCGAATGAGTATCTCTATAACCTTTTCCTCCCACTCTCCTGGCAATTGCAATACATAAGTACCAGATTCACTGAGCTCAATGACACATTTTCCATTCAGACACCCGTGGGTCGTTCTCGTGTGAAACAAGGTCTCTTCGACTTCGGCAGTGAGATTCTGAGTGGCTTGTTTGGCGTTGCTACGGCCCGTGACATATCTGGCTTCAAATCTGATCTCACTCATTTAGCTTCAGCCCTAGAATCACAACGCCGAGTCATTAAAATCCAACACACTATGTTACAGAAGCTCACAACCCAACTCAATGAAGTCACGTCCACTCTAAACAATTTCACCGATATCTTACAACGCCACCTTTCAGATCTCAACGTTATCTCTCAGTTCTTCTACCTCAAACTCAACATGGATAATCTCCAACTGGCCGTTGACTCTCTCCTGTCTCAAGTCTCTACCTTGGTTCGTATCCTGGTCGATGCTATCAATGGACGTGTCACTGCCGACTTAGTACCTGTCTCAGCTCTCCGTTCTGTCCTGGAATGGGCTCACTCCACCTTCGGTCTCTCCCCAGTCCTCCCCTACTCCTCCCTTGAATATTATTATCCTGTTCTCGAAGCTACTCTTCTCACTACATACGTCGTCGTCCATATTCCTCTCCGTTCTGCCATAACCTTTAACCTTTTCCACATCATTCCTTTCCCTTTCCGCCTCAACAACTCCTTGCTACAGGTATCTGTTCCTTCAGAATATTTCCTCCTCTTCCATGATCATCTTTCCGTTGCCTTCCTTTCTTCCACAGACCTCCAGCAATGTTCCTCCCTTACTCCGACCTCTCGTCTCTGTGCTGCCCACCTTTTCGCTATCTTCCCTAGCAGTGCTACACCCTGTGAGTCTGCTTTCGTTCGCAACCATTCCATCTACTCGGCCTCTTCTTTTGTCCCAGCTCCTGACCTCCCGGTCCACCATGCTCACCTCAACCATGTCCAGTACTTCTTCTTTGCTGTTCCCATCTCTGTCACAATCATGTGTCCTGGTTCTTCCATTCGCTCCATCCCCGCTAGTGGTCTTTACAAAGCACCTGACTATTGTACCGTCAAATCAGAGTCCGTCATCCCTTACGCCACTCGCTATCACCAAGCTGTTCGTAAACACTCCTATGACATCTTTCAACCAATCGACATGCCTTCAACCCTACCATCTGCCAACATTACCATCACCTCCCCTCACTTGCGCATGCTCACCTTCCTTAATGACAGTGATTTCATTATGGATCAATTTTCTCTGGCCTTCAGCCGTTCATGGGTTCATCCAACAGTTGTGTTTCCCCCTGTGGTTATCGCTTTCATAGGTTTTCTACTCATCATCTGTGCAGTGCATTGTTGTGTCAGAAAAATGGAACGTCGACTCCAGGAAATCAGAGTCGCTACAGGCATAGTACGCCCTACACACGACGTAGAAACTCCCCGTACTTAGTGCCCTCGCCTTCCGTGACTACCATTGCCATCTAACACTTAACCAAACTGTGAACAGCACTCTTCCTCCTAGACAATGATGGTATTTCTTTCATGCATTATATACTAAGTGACAGTGTCTCCTACAGAAAATACAAAAAAAAAAAAAAAAACATGAAGGAAGAACAACAATAGAACTCTCATATCTACTCCTTGTTTATCATGTATCAAACTATTATTGTGTAATTCCCATTATGTTTATATATACCTTCGACCCTTACTGAATTTGTACCTATTAATCCTTGTATATCTCATCTGTATATATCCTTCTAATTCCCTCCCCTCAACATGGCCATGTCTCCCCTACTGCCCCTGTATCATACTTATCCCTTGTACAAACCTCCCGGTCCTGCCTTACTCCTATAATCAAACACCATTTAACTCCCGGTGTCAGGAGACACCGTCTCAGCTACCCGGGGGAGTAGTGTACCCCCTCCACAATATGTCTACCCCCGATGTATATATGTCCCCCCCCCAATGCATACATGCCCCCACTAAACTTGCTAGATCAGCACGCTTTCCCACGCCTGAAGACGGCGTTATTGCATCAGTTCTTAGCAGACAGCCGACACGGGCAGACTGTTTTACTGTGAGCTTGTAATAAACTCCTTATCTAGCTGTTTGTACACGGAGTTTCTATCACCAAAGTATTGCAAGTTACATGGATGTCGAGAGGTTGCATTAAAAGAACTAGACAAAATTCAGAACAATGAGTATATGGGAAACTAATATATTATAACTATTATGATTTAAGTCATAGGTTTACGTAAATTGTGAATAACTAATCACATTATATAGCTATAAATAATATTGTATTAAACTAATATGGATGCACGAATAAAAGTGGATTGGAGGTACGGGGTTGGGGGAAAGTTAGGTGGGTCAATGCCGAGCTGCAGGCATACTATGTAAGCTGGTGATTTTTTATTATCATTATTTGGGGGGGGCTGCAATTTTTGGGGGGCTGAGTCCTTGATTTGGGGGGGCTAAACCCCCTAGCCCCCCCCCCCTGGTGACGCCACTGAATACCACCCCAACTCCCACCACGTATATTTCCAAACCCAGAAAACCAATATCCTATAACGGTCATACCAGTGTCCTTATTGCTGTATCTGCCAGCACCCATCATTTATACTGTCATATTATTTTTGTGCAACAGCACACAATAGTAAGCTTATGGGCCACATGTAACACCGTTGTGTTAACGAAGGGTATATCGAACCCCTGCAGTTCAAAACGTCTATCCTTAATATTAGCAACGCATATATTCATCAGAATACTAACCCTTTCATGCTCTGGATGATACTAACACTCTCTTCCAGTCAGGCAATATTCATCAGGTTAGAGTGAGTCATAGGAGTCTGCGTGTTAATACTGTTGCCATTAATTTCTCATGGATGGAACAACTCCAGTATTCTCTACCAGGTAACATCAAACGATGGTATTCAGTAAAGGGCGTCATAAGATCCTAAGATATAACAAAATAACCAGCACACATCAAGTCATAACCTGACCACTGAATTCCATCACATGCAGATTCGTGTCCACAGTTCAGTCCTATCACGACCTTTGCAGAGTTCCCATTACATAAATACCCCCCGCTACACTTGATATATTACACTCGTACTCTCACCCACGATTAATGACACACACACACACACACACACACACACACACACACACACACTTATGCAAGTACTCTCTCTCTCTCTCTCTCTCTCTCTCTCTCTCTCTCTCTCTCTCTCTCTCTCTCTCTCAACTTTCTTACTTGTCGTTACGTCTGTCCACCTGTCTATCTCTGTCTCTTTCATCACCAGGCTCCCTCGCTGCTGTCCATCATCGTCGCATCCTTTCAGTATTTTCTTTCCCTTTCCATTTGCCCTTCCACCTCCCTCCCTTAGCGTCTCCGGTTTACTCAGGGCAGGCAGAACTAGAAACACGAATTTTTTGTTCACTCTTCTTTCCTTGTTCATCCTGAACAAAATATCTGTAATTAACCATACTTTTTAGCTCGTATCTAAGACTTGTATTGTAGGAGGAACAGAAAACATGTCAAGATTCAATGCTCGTCTTTTTCGTTGGTCTTCCTGCATAATTGATAGATAGCTAGAAAGAAAGATAAACAAACAGACTGTATGCATAGATACAGACAGAGATAGAGAAAGATAAATAAAAAACATAAAACAAAACATCTTGTTACTGCGGGGAATTGATAGTAAATTCGTTCGAAGATTCCAACCACATATTAACCCCTCCAGTACGATGACGATTTTTCTAAGCCCGTTGTGACCGTCAGACGATTTTAGTCAGCAGGCAAAGATCCTTACTGACTGAAGGCATTACAAAACCACCTCCATCGTCCCCTTCACCACGAGGACGAGTCAGCTTTTTATTTCATGCTACCGCCGGACGATTTTCTTCACTCTCACAAAGGTCCTCTCGTACTGAAAGGGTTCACTGTTCATTTTATCTCGCGTCTCGTTTCATAGTTTAATTCGTGATTTCTGCTTATTCCTATTACACTACCCTCCCCCTTCTCTCTCTCTCTCTCTCTCTCTCTCTCTCTCTCGTCACAATCGCTCCAGTCACCTTCAGATCACATCCAAGCCACATTCAGCATCTGCCTCACGCCAACACCTCCCCAGCTCCTACATCTTGCTATCACCTTGCAATTTACTCATCCTAGGCAGACACCTCACTGTGATGGCACTGGATGTATTACCCATTAACACCATCAGTAGGAGTATTACATTATTCATGTATTCATGCCTGTGCCTGGAAATTTTATTCAAATTAGCAGATAATACAGTGCTTTGAGCTTCATTGTGAGAATGTATTTTCAGTATTGTTTTTACTCTCAACAAACGATTTAATTAAGCTAAGAGGAAGGATTGAAAGGAAGAGGTTATATAGCCTTCAGTAACATCACTACAAGATTGTGGTACTAGGTGGTGTCGACCATCATCCATTCACCTTTACTGTTCTTTTTTTGTGTGTGTGTGTGTGTGTCTGTCCTCCCTTGTTCCTACTGCTCCTTTGCTTTCTCTCAGATTTTATTACTTTGCCTTTCCACTGCAGGTGGCTCTGCATTGAATGACAAGCCTAACTGTTTCCTGTAACCCACGAAACCATTTACAACGCTGGGTTGCAACAATATAACTAAATAATGGGCTGGAACTGTGTCTGCTAAAGTGTCCCTGTTAATTGAGTGGAGAGACATTAATGCGGCGTCCATCCAGGAACAGACCTCCACACTCTTCCCCGTGCCTTACTATGGCGAGGCGCTGTCTGCCGCAAAGGAACATTGCTTCACTGAGCGGGACTGCCCTGCAGGGTCAGGTGGTTGCCTGCGGTTGATGGGTCTGCTTGGCCAGGCAGACCGGGGATACTCAGCACGAACTACCAGGTTGTTCTCATTTTCTTAGTAAAAACGTCTGGTAACAGCAAGAAACTAGAAAGCACTCAGACAGCTCGCACCTCCGCCAATACCGTTGCCATTAAAAAGGATCCGGATCCGGATCCATGGAGATAGGATTAGGATCCAGATCCGGATCCGCCCCCAAATTAAATCAATTCTTTCTTGGCCCATGGCCCTCCCATCCACAGATTTCATTAAAATTCATAGAGAACTTTTGAAGATTTTGTGAGAGATATCCCGGATCCGGATCCAAATCTGCCTCCAAATTTAAGCACTCCTTCCTTAGCCCATGGCCCACCCTTTCACAAACTTTCACTGAAATTAATTAAAAAGTTTTGGAGATATCGTTTGGACAAACAGACAGACCAACAAACATAGGCGAATGTATAATCTCCTCCAACTTTGTTGGAGGAAGTAATGGAAAAGAAAAAAAATCCTCGAGCTGTACTGGTTAAGGTTGTAAAAGGGCCAATGTGTGTGTGTGTGTGTGTGTGTGTGTGTGTGTGTGTGTGTGTGTGTGTGTGTGTGTGTGTGTGTCTTAAGCAACAAGTCTTTTATCATTACCTGCATATCATTCAGTCCATCACATATCATAATATTCTAGATTATCACAAGTTCACAAAAGTGGCGTTGCTCTATGGCACTGCAGATTGTTATAACCCAAGCACTGATAAGAACTGTAAGATGAATATGTTTTTTGCTCACATAATAACACTGAAAGAACACATTAAGTTGATCTAGGTTATCCAAACTTAGATTTAAGCTATATCTCTCTTGTCTTCACTTATATATTTATTACTGCATACTAAACAAGACAGTACTATCGAATTTTGAACAGCTACGAAACTCTGCGAACTCCACTGGTACTTATGAATATCCAAAGAAATAAGATATAAATATAAAATACAACTACTGTAAGATCAGGTCAATAGAGGCGGTGGAAATTATGTCAGATCAGAACCACAATTAGGATACTAATTAAGTATAAGAACTTCATAGAAAGTTGAAATATTTCTTCTTAAAATCGTGAAATGTAAACCCTTCAACTCGAGTACGTGTTTAACACTCTGTTCTTATTGCTACCAGATGAGTTTTTCAGCATATGAGAACAGCGGAACAGTGACGAGGTTAAAGAAGAAGAAATAAAATCTTTTACAACTTGCTCTTCCTCCTGATCTAAATACAATCATCTTGACAAAATAGACATAATATACAAATCACGTTCTAGGGCGGAGGAAAGCCAGGAGTAATACATTGAGTGACACTAAGCAGACAGTTCTAAAGTAACACCAGTTTGATGCAGCCACCTAGGACGGACGCTGACAACTGTGTGGTCTGTTTATATAAGTAAGTCCCCCCCCCCACTCTCTCTCTATATCTCTCTCCTTCGTTTTCCTTCCCACCCCACACTCCCTACTTTTCTTGTCTGCTTTCCCTCCACCCTCCCATTCTCCTCCTTACCCCCTCTCCTACCTCCTATAACCCCCTTCCATCCCCCTCCTTCCTCTTGTCCTTACATCAGCCTTCCTTAACACTCTCTCCTGCTGATGTAACGTGACAGAGACAAATGACCACATCGATCTAACCCCCCCCCTCTCTGTCTGTCTGTCTCTCTCTCTCTCTCTCTCTCTCTCTCTCTCTCTCTGTCTCTCTCTCTCTCTCTCTCTCTCTCTCTCTCTCTCCCTCTAATTATTGAGCTTAGAAGAGATCCATAATAGATTAATGCAAATTTGTCACTAGCTGCCTTGGCAACAGAAATAAGACAGGGTGATCCCAAACTGTGTGAGTTGTTTCATTCTTACATTATATTCCTATGAAACGTCGTGAATATCCATATATCTGTGTACTGTAAAAGAAGTATAATAATATTTATGTAACAAAGTTAAGTAACTGAATTTTGCTTAGTAGCCTAGTATCCGTTAGATTACACTGTGTAACAAACTTAAACCAATTTTTGGTTTATGTTGATTTTTACGCTATTTCTGATCAGTGTCAATGCGTAGATTCCGAATATGCTATTTGTTTTGGTGTAAATCTAGAGCTACAGGAATTGTGCAACAACATATATATCATACATGGACAGGACTTGCAACTTGTTACCATTTCGATAATGCTGGGAATGTCAAAGAATTGATATATTTCCGGGTGTATATTATGAATATAACTAGAAAATGAGCAAACAGTAACATCACAAGGAATGCAGGGCACACAGTATCTAGATATGCACTTTTGATCTTGACGTTCTTCTGTAGCTGTGATAACAATCGCGCAACAATCCCCAAACGTAATCGCCCATCATCGCCTCGTTTCACCTGCCCTGATATCTGGTTTCCATCAGCAGAATGTCCTGGTGGAACCTTTCGCCATGCTCCTCGCTGACTGCATCCAAGTTGCTTTTGAAGAAATCAAGGTGGGAATGCAGATAATGCAATTTGATTGACATTCTGCATCCAAGCCGGTGGAATGAGCCGATCATTCCACTGGCTTCGTTGCCAAGAAAACCTTCCACAACCCCTCTGAGAGCATTCCAAGCGCGCTCTTCATCATTGGTCATTTTACCCTGGCGTTCACGACTTGCAAGCATTCTTCGAACTTGAAGTCGGGTGAATATGCCGGCCGTCACCTTTACCAGTTCAATTTGGGAAACATTGATCGGATACGCAGAAATGCATCACCATCCTTGTCGATGGCTTTCACAAATTGTTTCACAAGACCAAGTTTTACATGTAGCGGCGGTAGCAATACCTTCTCTCTGGAGATCAGTGGAGCTCTCAGAACGTTGCACGAGCCTGGTGTGAGACTCTCTCTTTGAGACCAGTTTTTCCTCACGAAATGTTCCGCATCGCTCAGGCTGTCCCACAAGCATAAAAAAACATGAGTACTTCGTATAACGGCCTTGCATTCCAGGTAGGAATGAAATCATTTTGAAATCCCCACAAACTTTCCATTTGTGATCTGAGTACTTGATCTTTGTCAGACAAATCTTCGCATTCTCATAGCCTTCTTTCATTTCTACAGAATGTGCAACTGGAATTGATGGGAGTTCATTGCCATTAAGCAAAAGTACAGCTTTTAAGCTCTTCACGGAACTGTTTATGAAAAGTCACCATTCTGAGGCCTTGTAATCCAATCCCTTGGCTTGGAACAAACCCTTAACATCAAAACAATAACACAACAAGGTTTCTTCACAGAATTTGAAGAAGGATGCAAACCTGCCGTGGCGATTCCTATAACTCAACTTGCAACTGGGATCCAACAAGTTCCATTCACTAGGCGTGACGCCAGCAGCTCAGCACTGGACTTGGTGAGTCCTATATCTAGGACCAAGTCATCCAGTTCTTGCTGATTGGGAAGGTGTGGATTGTCTCTGGAACATTCTCCAACATACGATTCATCATCACTTTCCCCTCCGTCATCGACGATGTCCTCATAGTCAGAGACAACTTCCGTGTCTGCAGAAGGGAGAGGAATCACTAGCTCATCGTTGTGAGACACCGAAAAGACTGAAGAAGGCAAAGTTGGATATTCACTGTTCTTTCTGCCCTTAATGCTCTTCACACCACTTATGTCAACCATGCAAAAATAACAACTGTCGTGGTGATTCGAAGGCTCTCACCACATTCTCAGAACTGCAAAAGGCATCCCCTTTCTCGCTTCCCGTAGCCAAGCTTCAAGCGCGGAGTGACAGCTACCACAAGTGAAGTGCGGAGCCCAATCCTTATCTCGATCGCCCATTCCCATGCCAAAAAATGCTTTGTATGGAAGAGCAAATTTGATATCAAGGTAGATTTTGTGTTTGATCATCTTCGGTCCAATATATTCTCCACATACATAACAAAATGTATTGGTGGACAGCTTGTAAGAACGTCTACTGGTCATTCTCATCAATAGAAACACCTTTAGGAACACCTCAAAAACACGTCGACCAGCCAAACTAGCAACGTGAGACTAGCTCATAGAATTAACTGACTCAATCCACGTTGCATGACGCAATAATGATCATATCAGCAATATCTGCATGGACGTAGATGGTGTGTGTGTGTGTGTGTGTGTGTGTGTGTGTGTGTGTGTGTGTGTGTGTGTGTGTGTGTGTGTGTGTGTGTGTGTGTGTGTGTGTGTGTGTGTGTGTGTGTGTGTGTGTGTGTGTGTGTGTGTGTGTGTGTGTGTGTGTGTGTGTGTGTGTGTGTGTGTGTGTGTGTGTGTGTGTGTGTGTGTGTGTGTGTGTGTGTGTGTGTGTGTGTGTGTGTGTGTGTGTGTGTGTGTGTGTGTGTGTGTGTGTGTGTGTGTGTGTGTGTGTGTGTGTGTGTGTGTGTGTGTGTGTGTGTGTGTGTGTGTGTGTGTGTGTGTGTGTGTGTGTGTGTGTGTGTGTGTGTGTGTGTGTGTGTGTGTGTGTGTGTGTGTGTGTGTGTGTGTGTGTGTGTGTGTGTGTGTGTGTGTGTGTGTGTGTGTGTGTGTGTGTGTGTGTTTGTGTGTGTGTGTGTGTGTGTGTGTGTGTGTGTGTGTGTGTGTGTGTGTGTGTGTGTGTGTGTGTGTGTGTGTGTGTGTGTGTGTGTGTGTGTGTGTGTGTGTGTGTGACTTGGTAAGCGATACGTCAGCCATTACATCGGCGCGGCGTGAGGTAACATGACTGGAAATAAACAATTGCCAATTGTTGACAAAAACCCAGAGATAGACAAACAAAACATACACCACTGGAATCAGCGTGGAAAGCTGAGTCTAACAAGACCAAAAAAATTGAATAAACAAATTCTTTGTTACACAATGTTATTTATTTAACAGCTCCTTGGCGACTATGTACATAAGTCATATCGCAGCTGCCACAGAAGTCACAGTTTATCCTTACCTCTACGGCAACTTTGCTCACATAGCGGATATGACTGCCATTTACAATGACGCCACAGGAGAGCCTGTACTGTGCACAGGGGTTCATTGAATCTAAGCTTGTTGGGGACTTAGATTTGAAAAAAGTTTATAATTACATACAACAGAGCGTCATACTTAGTAAACACAGTAGTTGCCTGGTACTGCCAATTTAAAGAAACAATGTTATTAACTAGGACGACCAGTATCTTTCTTCAACAAACTACTCACGTTTCCTTAAAATGGCGGTACCAAGTAATTACCGAGTTTTCTGGGGTTATCTTTATGTGATAGGTAGCTATAGCTTTGTTTACCCTCAGAATAACTATGCGCTAATAAATCACTGTATCCACTGTGTTTTCCACTGTGACGTCACTAACTTCATGGACATGGTTCCCACATAGCGTAACTGCCTGAAATAATTGATTACTTGTTTAGCATTCACTCGGCCACTACGAAACATTCAAAAGCTTTTACTCGTAGTCCGTTGTATGAAAACTTATACTTTCATCACATAAGACCCACATGGTAAATAAACAGCTGCCTGCATTAAAAGAAAAAAAAAAATCATCATCCTGCTAGCTGGACTGGTCCTACGGCAAGTACAATAACAATTTTAATCGCTGAATCATCCATTATGACTCACATTTATAAATATATTTCAGTGAATACAATAACACTCTGCAAACTGCGACTAAGGAAAAGGGAGAGATTATACTTTTTTTTTTTTTTTTGAAGCTAGAATATTTGTCATTTTTTTTTTTCATAAGATCAAAACCATCCGCACAGTTTTTGAACAACTGAAGAACATGAACAAAATAAGGTTCTATGTAGTTACCACACAGGGATGCATGAAATATCTAACGATTTTTAGGTGACTGGACAGCCTGTCCATTGCCAGGCCTGTGTACAAAATATTGGGAGGGTGTTGATGAGGCTTCACCTGACCTGCCAATAGCTGTTGCGTTGGTGTCTGCTTGTTGTGACGGTCATCACACACACACACACACACACACACACACACACACACACACACAGAATATGCACACATATACATTCAAATGAACACACACACACACACACACACACACACACACACACACACACACACACACACAAGAACATGCATACATATACACTCAAATGAACATACACACAGATACACATACATACACATATACACATTCTCTGTCTGTCTGTCTGTCTGTCTGTCTGTCTCTCTCTCTCTCTCTCTCTCTCTCTCTCTCTCTCTCTCTCTCTCTCTCCACGAAGGTGCCATTTTCGGTGTATTTTTGCTGCCTCTAGACGAATTTTCTTTTCCAGCTTAGAGTTCTGAGGTGGAAAATCCCCCCCCCCCTCCTCCTAGTTCAATAAAACGCGAGAATGGTAACAACAATGAAATATAAAGACACACTCCACTCTACTCAGTCCCACTCCCAGATTTACTCCCACATTTAACCCTATAATCATTCCTACTCCCAATCCCACTCCATCTCACCCCCACATTTACTTCTACTATCATTCCTTCTTCCACTCCCACCCCCTCTCACTCCGACTTCAACTCTCAGTCAGTGAAATCGTCGGAGTCTTTACAGGTGTAGCGTTGTTGGAGGAGGAGTGGGCGAAGACTCGAATAATAATCCTCCTGCATCAGTTCAGTTTGCCGAGAATAATTATATTCACGTCAGTTACTACCAGGTTATACCCTTACAGTACATCATAACGCATGGGTGGAAGCTGTCGACAGGTTTGACTCCTCGTTTCTTTCCCTCCTTCTCCCCCCCCCCTTTCTCTCTCTCTCTCTCTCTCTCTCTCTCCACCATTTTCACCCCATCCCTTCTCATCCCATCCATGCCTCCTTATGCCTTTGCTTCGTCCACTACTTACCCCATCCTTTCTAACCACCACCCACCCTATCCCTCTCCCCACCACTTCCCACCCCACCTAGCCCTCCTCACCTCTCTCATCTCCTCACTATCCTCCCCATCCTTCTCCATTCTGTTTCCGACCTGTCTGTCTTTGCTCCACCCAGTCCCGCTACTACAAAGGCTATCTCCATTTCACTCGCACCTCATCTCTTTCACCCAATCCTCCTCTATTCCTCTTCAAACTCTTACACAGCCTAATCTCCTTTTCACATCCCAACCATCCACACCCTACCTATCTCCTCACCATACACCATCCCCAACATCCACCGCATCCATCTGGCCCATCATCCACACCCCATCCATCTCCCCACCATCCACTATCTTCACCACTTCCATCCCTACTTACCCTCACCAACCACTCCATCCATCCTTCCCACTAGCCACACTCCATCCTCTCAAGCCCATCCATCCACTCCATTATTCACACTCCATGCATCTCCCCACCTCCAGCCACTATCGTACTACACTCTGGCATTCATTTTTCCTACTTGCACTTAATCATGCACTCTTGTCAGGCTCTTCCTTTGTCATCATCCTGTCTTTTCTCCTTCCCGTCTCCTCCTTCTCCTATCATTTCCTCTTCCTCGCTAGTTCTTCCTTCTGCATCTCCCACCCCGTGCTGTCTTTCGTTTTTCCTTATATTTTCTTCTTTCTCATTTGTCCTTATATATTCGTTTTACCCTGTCTCCTTTCCTCTTCTCTTTTTGTCCTTTCCCACACGCTTTATCTTCCTCCTCTCCTTCGTATCCTCTGTAATGGGGAGGGAAAAAAAAAGTTGCAACCTGAGAGAGAGAGAGAGAGAGAGAGAGAGAGAGAGAGAGAGAGAGAGAGAGAGAGAGAGAGAGAGAGAGAGAGAGAGAGAGTGTTACCTCATTTTTTGTTGTGGAGGCTATCGCCTTCTACCCGACGTGCTACTCGCTCCCTTCCCCCTAACCCTCACTAATTCCGCACCACCTGTGCGTCACTGCTAGGAGAAGATGACAAGTGCATCTTTATAGCATACTGAAGAAAAATCTTATGAAAGTCCCTCACTACACAACACCACTTATGAATGTTTCAGTATTTCTCAAACTTTATACCAAAGCAGCCACGAACCGTACCGGCCTCGTGGAGATCAAAGGAGCCAAGAATATTAAAAATTATCAAGGGCTAGTACAGGTCTGCTTTCCAAGGAAATATTCTCCAACTGAGTCTGTCCAAAACAGCTCACCTCATGTTTACCTGAGACTTTAAGGAAATGGATGACATTATAACCAGCAGAATATTAAGGCAGGGACTTGTTTACACACCAGGCTTACCTAAGAGTCAATGTTTACCTTAAAATCAGATTTACTTCAAAGTCACTACTTACCTCAGAGCACCTTTGAACTGCATTGAACCCCTTGTTCAAGCTTACGTCAGAGCCACGATTCCTTACAGAACTGCCCATCGGGCACCAACAAGCAGGACTGACATTTTTTGTCTGGACTTACCTCAGAGTTACCCATACACCCTACAAGCCCATCATCAGGCAGTTGCAGATCTCCTGCAACTCATCATTGCCTCTTGTCAGTGGCAGGGATCATAACACGTCCCCTGACCCAGCACTGGGGTTTAGAGGCAAGCAGGCTGCCCTGGACCTTGTTATCTCCGAAGAGATTGTGACACCCCAGCGAAACAGACGTCCCAAAAGCGACACTTGCACCACCAACAGCTAAATGTCGGATTGACCCTCACAGTATACGAGCACAAACCAATAGCCCTTTCTTTCCCTGCCACTATCTATATATACAGTTATTAGCACAGAGGCATAGACAGAGGGATATATCTCAGACAAATGAAGAGAAAGAAGATGAGGAGAAACGATGGGGGAGAGGAATGAGAAATGAGGAGAAAGAGGAAGAGAAGAAATGAAGAGGAAGAGGAGAAATGAAGAGGAAGAGAAGAAATGAAGAGGAAGAGGAGAAATGAAGAGGAAGAGGAAGAGGAGAAATGAAGAGAAAGAGGAAGAGGAGAAATGAAGAGAAAGGGGAAGAGGAGAAATGAAGAGAAAGAGGAAGAGGAGAAATGAAGAGAAAGAGGAAGAGGAGAAATGAAGAGAAAGAGGAGAAATGAAGAGAAAGAGGAAGAGGAAAAATGAGGAGAAAGAGAACGCGAAGAAATGAATTGAAAAGGAAAATGGAAAAACAAAGAGAATGAGAAAGAAGAGAAATGAAGAGAACGGTGAAGAAGTGGAACAATGAGAAAGAGGAAGACGATAATTGAAGGGAAAGAGAAAGAGGATAAAAGAAGAGAGCGAGGAAGAGGAGAAACGAAGAGAAAGAAGACAAACGAAGGGGAGAAGGAAGAGGACAGACAATAAAAGGAAAAAAAGGCAATTGAAGAGTGACATAGATTAATGAAAGTGAGGAGAGAAATAATCCTAATGGAGTGGAGATAAATGAAGGGGAGGAAATTTTTAGGATGAAGGAAGAAAAAGATATATAGGAAAAGGAAGACGAAGGGAAAGGAAGCAATAGGAAATGAAACGCAACGAAATAAGTGACTGAGGGGAAGATGTGAGAAGGGAGACAGAATAACATCTAAGAATGAGGAGAAATAAGGAGAGAAAGGGAAAGAAATGAAACGAAGGAGTAAATAGAAGATGAATAACAAAACTGGCAGAATGAAGAAGAAGGGAAGGAAACTAGATGGGGAAAAGAGAAAAGAAAGAATAAGAGGGTTGAAAACGATAAGGGATGGGGAAGAGGAGACTAGAAAAGGAGGAATACAATGTTTAGAAAAAAATAATAGGTGAAACGACGAGAACTGGATGAGAAATACTTAAAATACATGTTACTTAGGGTTGGGGAAGAGCAGGCGTGAAAGGAAGAAACAGAAAGTTTTCTATAAATAAAAAAAAAGGTAGGAATGAAAAGAAGCGAAATGAAAGAAAATCGATGTTATTTAGATCAACTGGACGGCAGCATAGATACTGGAAGCATTTCTTTATCCGGCTGTAAGGCAGGTTGCCAAGATGCATAAATTCAGCGGATACGACGCTGATGTAGGATAATTTCTTCCTTTCTCATCTTTTCACCTCCTCTTCTCTCTTCGTTTCTCCGCTTCCTCTCTGTCATAGTTTCTTCTCTTCCATTTTCTTTTCGTTTCTCCTCTTCTTCCTCATTCTCTTCTTCATATTCCATTAGGTTCTCGCCTTCCTCTTTCTCTTCGTTTCTTCTATTCCTCATTCTCTTCGTTTCTTCTCATCCTCTTTCTCATTGTTTCTCCTCCTCTTTTACTTTGTTTTCCTCTTCCAGTTTCCCGTCATTTACTCTAGTCCTCTTTCTCATCATTTCCTATTTTCCTTTCTTTTCCTTTTCTTTTTTTCCTTTGCTCTTTGGTGTTCTCTTACTCTTCCCTCTTCTATTTTCTCATTCTTTATCTACTTCCTTTTTCTATTAGTTTTTTCTTTCTTTTTCTACTTTCCTTTGTTGTCTATTTTCTTTTAATTTTCGTTTTTTTCCTCATTTCTTCTTCCCTTACTCTTTCCTATTCATTTTGTATTTGTTTCCTCTTCCTCACACTCTTTCCTTTTCATCATTCTCCTCCGTTTCCCTATTTTTCTTTTATTATTTTTTTGTTTCCTCCTCGCATTGTGTCTCCACATTCTATAGTCCCCGTACTCTTTCCCTTTTCTTTTTTCCTTTGCTTTCTATTCCCCTTTGTCACTCCTTTTTCTCTCTCTGCTTAGCGTTCTCGGATCTCTCTCTCTCTCTCTCTCTCTCTCTCTCTCTCTCTCTCTCTCTCTCTCTCTCTTTTACAAACATCTTTCTTTTCCCCTTCTATTTACTAATTTTTTCTGCCCCTCCTCCTTCGCACTCTTATTACTTAACTTCTTCCATTCTTCCTACTTCTCACCTCCTTTCACAATTTACTTTTTCCTCCTCCTCCTCCTCCTCCTCCTCCTCCTCATTTTCGTCCTCTTTTACTCTATCCTCCTTTCTCTAATATCTTTCTTCTCTTTTTCTTTCTCACTTTCTTTCACAAATATGCTTTCACTCCTCCTCACAAGGCCTATTACAAAGATGGATACACTCAACAAAGTTCCTGTCATTTGTAACGCTGCCTTGCTTTTTGCGGTCGGCACACAGGCGCACATTAAAGGCCGCATGTACACACAAGCTGACGAGTAAACATGAAAGTGTACTACACACACACACACACACACACACACACACACACACACACACACACACACACACGTACAATTTTTAGTCCTGTACCATCATCATCACCTTAAGGCCATTTTCCACTAACATATTGGATGGACAGGTTACGAAATAAATAAATATAAAAAAAAGCAGGGAAGTAGGAGAACTATAAACCGGGTGGCCAGTGATACGGACCACATTAAAATCTGCTCGAATATTAAAGATAATAATTCACACGCGCATACAAGAATATACTCGTTCAGCTCCTTCACAACGAGAGGCCTTTCATAAAATTAATAAAAGCAATGACAACAGCGAGGGAGAGATAAGTAAGACCAAATGTGCTGAACAGGTTAAGCGAGACTGTTGATGACAAAACCCTCCCATTACGAGAGACCTCCCCGAAGCTGAAGAGAACACACCCAGATGGGACAAGGCATTGATGATGATGATGATGATGATGATTACCTTTATTTATGAGTTTCAATTTTATCCTCTGTAAATCCCTCAACGTTCAACAGCTACAGTGAAGGTGGGGATTGTGAGGCACAGCGGTACCCATATTCATCGGCAGCTGTCTTTTGTCAACAATCATTATTTTCCCTACAACAAAACCACCTCCCACAATCTATTCCCTAGCTAATCCTCTCTTCCTTATACATCTAGTACACTCTCATTATCTATTCCTCGAAATAGCCTCCCGTGAGTGCGGGTCCCAAGGCAAAGCAATATCGTTAGTCTCTGGCGTGTCTCTCCTTCCTCAGCAAACACCCCTTCCCTCACCACAAACCACCTTCTCTTATCTGTTGCCACAACCCAATCCTGACAGACCTTATGGCAAGAGCGAAAATATGTTTGTATTCCTGTTTTCTGCGTCATATTTTGCGTCAAGTTTTTGACCAGCTTTGACAGTATTCCTTGTTTGTGTTCAAAAAATAAATTTTTTGTGTAAAATTAAATCTAGACAATGCATTTTTATAAAAAGAAAGAACCCATGCCTGACGGCCGATAATATTTGTCCTTTCCAAACATTACTGAACAAAGATAAAGCCAAATTCAAGAAGCGTTCATTTCCTAATGACTGGAGACACTGACATTTAAAGACCCATATATTCGCCTCAGACTTCTGGATGACCGTGAACACTGGCACGATATGGTCTGCTGTCTGAACGTCTGCATGCAGCTACGATTTCTTAGCAGCATTTGATATACACATTATTGTCTCTGATACTTTATTTCAGAGCGGCGTGAATGGCCCTAATGGAATAATTATACCTCACAATTTGACGCTTTTCCACCATAACAGTATAAAATAATTTTCCATTGCCCCTGGCGCTGAATCGAACTCAGTTCACGAAGATGTATTTATTCAATGATAAACGCCTAATCCTGGAGTTCATTTATGGTGTTGGGGATAAGAGCTCTTCTCACCTTGTCTATCAGTGCTAAACATCGCTCCCTCCAGCCACTCCAGGACAAGACTATTCGCCACGGCTTAACAGGCTTCCCAACACGTCCTTAATATATATTTTTAAATCCTAATTGCACTTCACCATTCTCCTGTATGATATCCCTTTTATATCGACAATACATTAATATCAGACCAAATATATATTACAGTACCAGATATAAAAAAAAAAAAAAATCTGGTAAGGAGATGTTAGGGAGTCTCCTTGACCCACTCAGGCTCCGTTGACTCACTCACCTGAATATATTCCTGTGGCGACAGTTAGCTGAGAATATCAAGAGCTGTCCCGACCTTAAGACGAATAACCATTGTAGTACTAACACTTTTACGCTAATAAAACTCGCTCGCAGCTAAATAAAATGGTCGTGCGTTCAGTGGAATACAGTTCTAGAGTTGTCCTGACCATGAAAGGGTTAATGGCGACAGTATTAACACCCTCAGCCTCCTGTAAGTCTCTCAATTAGGTGGAAGAGTTCTACGCCCGTATTTTCGATGACTGAGGCAGCTCCCTAACACCTCTTCTTCAGCGATTTATTTTGCACATTATACGTTACTTTTGTCTTTTGTGTTTCTTAATTCATTTTAATATCGCCACATTCTGTGTACGTAAGTAGAAAATTATTTTAAGCAGTCGAATCCAAAAAAATAAACTGCAGAGGAAGATGTGTTACAGAGCCTCCTTAACCGACGAGAATACGGGCCCTTGAGTTGTTCCTACCATGAGAGGGTTAACCGTCAGGAGTACGAACCCAGGCCTCCCTCCCTCAAGTCCTTCACCCCAAACGCCGGCAGGGAAGCAGCATCTCTCACCTGACAAGCAAATTCACTGATAAGTTTATTTTAGAAATCGTGGAAAAAGCAGACCACGTGACAGAGCCAATTTCCACACCAGATTGCAGCATTACCACCTGACAGTCAGCCTCAGCACACACTGGTACTTGCCTGACCACCAACATTTCCTACTTTCATTTTTCTTTTCTGCTACTTCTTTTCCCCTCTCGCTACTATTTTTCCATCCTTTTCTCACTGTTCTCTATTTCAGGAGTCGTCTTCTCCCCTTTTTCCCTCCTTTCTCAATGCTCTCTCCTCTTCATTTTTTCACCACTCTTTCACTACTTATTTTCCATCCTGTTCTCACTACTCTCCGTCTTTCCTTTTCTCGCTATATTTCCCTCTTCTTTTATCTGTTTTCTCACTGCTCTCTTCCCTTATTTTGTTCACTGCTCCCTTTCCTTCCTTTACCACAACTCTCTTTCCTTCCTTTTCTCACTACCCTCTTTCCTTCCTTTACTCCATTTTGCACTGCTCTCTTTTCTTCCTCTTCTCATTAATCTCTTGTCTTCCTTTTCTCAATACTCTCTTGCCTTCCTTTTCTCAAAACTCTCTTTCCCTCCTTTTCTCACTACACTTTCCTTTCTTTTTCCACTACTTCTTCCTATTCTCGTTAATCTCCTTCCTTTCGTATTTACGTTCTTTCTTTTTCCAATTCCTTTTTCTCATTTCTTCCTCTCATTCTTTTCTTTTTTTAAATTTTGTCGTCTTTTCTTTTATGTTTTCTCTCACTTCTATCACTTTTTCTTTCTTTAATTGGCCCGGTCATAACTGCTTTCCAGCACTCTTCATTCTCCTTCCTCTACCTCATGGCTTCACTTTACCCTTTCCTGTTTGTCAGGGTTTTCATGCCTTAATACATTAATATTAACATTATGATGATGATGATGATGATGATGGTGATTACTACTACTACTACTACTACTACTACTACTACTACTACTACTACTTACCACTACTACTACTACTACTACTACTACTACTTACCATTACTACTACTACTACTACTTACCACTACTACTACTACTACTACTACTACTACTTACCACTACTACTACTACTACTATTACTACTTTTTTAAAGTAAATCACCTCCATCGATTGGGGAATTATATAGTGAAGATCAAAACGAACCTTCCTGATACAGTTCACCATTTGGAGTTGTAATGTGAAGGTTACCCTCATATTACAATCCGTTGGCCCCAAGCACGCCAACGGCTGTGGTTACCAACCATGTACAGTACTATTACTATTATTACCAACCATGTACTACTACTACTACTATTACTACTACTACTACTACTACTACTATTATTATTATTGTTAAAACTTCCCACATCCCTGTGGGAAATTTTGTTTTTGGTCAATATTTTTTTCTTCTTTTTCTTCTTCTTCTTCTTCTTCTTCTTCTTCTTATTATTATTATTATTATTAATAATATCATAAGTATTATTATTATTACTCTTACTATTATTATTATTATTATTATTATTACTATTATTACTATTATTAAAACTTCCCATATCCCGGTGGGAAATTTTCTTGTTTTTGTCACTACTACTACTACTACTACTACTACTACTACTATTACTACTACTACTACTACCATCACCGGTACTCCTCCTCCTCCTCCTCCTACTACTACTACTATTATTATTATTATTATTTTTTAATTGCGATATTTCAATGGATATTTGGCCTAGAGCCATCAGACTTGGTCAACTTAGTAGGTCACCCGTCTGCTGCTTTTGGCTAAATATCGCGACAATCAGTCAACTGGATCTCCGGATATTATCCGGAACACAGAAAAATGAGTCGCCCACGCTATTTCAAGAACCGCGCTGAAGTTTTACTGCAACACAGCCTTAAGACGGACGCAGGGCGGAAGGGAGTACGACACCAAATGACTGATTATTCTCTGAGATCGCCCGGTGCCAAAAACTGGGACTTTTCCCCATATTCCGGATGTCACCTAAATTTCCATGAAGGATTAAAGCTAGAACCACCAAACTTTGTGGACGTATAGACTGTGATGACCTAAGGTGACAGGCACAAGAGTAGGGACCAAGGTCCCTCTTTAGCTCGGCTTCTAGTAGGCAGTGGCTGTGGGAAGTTTTTCTTTATCAAAATTTCATTGGTCAATTTTACGGCGTTCCACTTATTATTATTACTATTACTAATATTATTATTATTATTATTATTATTATTATTATTATTACTGTACTTGCACGACAGCTGGATTTATGTTTTATTCAACGTTTGTGTGTGTGTGTGTGTGTGTGTGTGTGTGTGTGTGTGTGTGTGTGTGTGTGTGTGTGTGTGTGTGTGTGTGTGTGTGTGTGTGTGTGTGTGTGTGTGTGTGTGTGTGTGTGTGTGTGTGTGTGTGTGTGTGTGTGTGTGTGTGTGTGTGTGTGTGTGTGTGTGTGTGTGTGTGTGTGTGTGTGTGTGTGTGTGTGTGTGTGTGTGTGTGTGTGTGTGTGTGTGTGTGTGTGTGTTTTAACAAATAAAAATCAAACGATTTCAGCCAGTCTTGATGGATGCGTTAAGAATTACCCAATGGGGTAAGTTTTTTTTTTTTTAGAACAGTTTGCCACGGTCAAGGTCACAGAGCTTGGCCAAAAGCTGACCTAGTAAAATCAGCTTAAACAATTTTTGTCCGGTTTATTCCAAAGTCTGTTCAATGGTTCACATTACGGCAAGAACAAAGTGTCAGTTTTGAGAACAATTAGACAAAGCCTACGGTCATAGGCCAAGGCCAAAATTCGACCCTCATTCCGTGTGTATGTGATAAAAAAGACTAATACATTTTTTCTTTTTTCTGAACTGGACCATTTTTGGACAGGTTTAGGGTCAACCAAAAGGTTGAACTACATCATAATTCTTAAGAACAATCGGTCGAAAGGCAAGGTCATCTAACAAGGTCAATTTAAACATCTTTGTCCAGTTAGACTAAACTGATTGGAAAGGCTCAGGGTATGGCGAGAATAAAGAATTTACATTTTGAAAACAGTCTATTAAATGTTAAGATCAAAAGAAACTTCAGAAGCCACGGTCACATGACAAGGCCACCATGCACAGTTTCGATCTGCCTACCTGTACGATCAAACTTTATGGGAAGGTTGACGTAATAATCGGATGAAGGGAGTCAGTTCTGAGAGCAACGTGAAAGGTCAAGATGACAGGAAAGTTAGATGTTCGGCCCTTAGACCATTTGGTGGGGGTGTGAGTGTTGCACTCTTTGAATGCTCCTTCATGTTATTGTTAGTGTATTATTCCCCTTGAACACACAATAACTAGCTCGCTTATGAACTCAGTCCAATCTTTTTCACATTGTTCTTCCTTTCTCCGTCTAATTATCTTTTCTTCATTTACTATCTTCTCAAGCTATTTTTAATTTTTGGAATGAGTGGGCTTCTCACTACTGAATAAATTCGTCAGGAATCAACCCGAATAAAATTTGTAGCTCTTGCCCAGATAATTATACTTAAGCCATACAGGATCATGATGATCAAAATTTGTGTGTTACCGCTCGTCATGCTTCTAAAGATTGAAGAAAATCTTTTAGACAATCATTGCCAGCATCAGTTAATTAGACTTAAAAGAATTAGTTACCGACATCAGCAACGATGATATGCTCCGATCACTTCAGCAACAGAGCCCATCCTGTGAGAAGTGACCTCAGTGAATGAACCTTAGGCTACACGTAACTATGAC
>NC_137033.1:44107180-44159680 GCF_032717465.1 Coenobita brevimanus
GTGAGAGAGAGAGAGAGAGAGAGAGAGAGAAACTCTGGGTAGTGGGGTCGTTTGTCGAATCTTATGCTGTATTTTAAATGTTTTACGAGCAGCGATGATCACGTGATAAACTCGTACAATACGGTGCACTGCATCACATGCAACACTGAACTTTTACAGCGTGTACCAGTGACAAGAATACGAATTTATTAATATATTTGCATAGCTTTATTTATCTACTGATTTTCTCATTTATCTTACTCACCCTTCCGTGTCATGGTGTCTTCCATTTGCCTCCTTGCTTTTTGCCAGACGATCTTAAGTTACTTTTGCTACTTTGTCTTGAAGAGGTTTAGAAACTATGTCACCCATCCACTTCAAAAATTTGTTTCTATCTCTTATGTTATCCAACAGACGATTCTGTTTGGTTTAGGGTGAGTCTGGTTGCAGAGGCATAACATCAGTTACATATAATTGCCTGAAACCATTAGTGCACTCCCACAGCTTCTGACGATGGGTTATAATAAACAAAATATTTTCAGCTTTAACTCTTTCAACATGAGAATATCCTTTCGCTGTTTAATATTACTGCTACCCGATCATCTTAATTTCATTTTGGGAATGCTCTGTTTTATAAACGGAGACATGAAGCCTCGTTAAGTAACTTTTTCTAAAGGTCCGTGTAGCTGAAATAAGACCGCCTTGAGATAGCCACAATAGTATCTATCTATCTGTCTATTAATATACCGTCATTGTACTGATGGGCTTAAATAATAAAAAAAAATTTCTACGTCTGTCGCTATCATCCTATCCATGCAACTGAAACACTTGGCTACTCTAGAGTTTGCAGCGGCAGCAGGAGGACGGTGGAATTCTGAATGTGTTTTAAAATTGTTTCAGCGGGAGACATGAAATGCCACCATACCTTGCTCTTTTTTTTTCGAGCTCTAAAATTATTCCTCTGAGATACCATATCATGCAGACCCTCAAATGTTGTTTGTTATTTATAAGAAAAACATTTTATGGAACAGCTGCACCATAAAATGACAAGAACTGCCCTTTCTGACTTTTTGTTTCATTTACAGCATAACATTCCCATTCAGTATTGGCAAAATTCCGTTTACCTGATAACTGATACAGAAGACAGTCTTGAACAATGACTATGTCGGCTGCAGCAACTGACATAAATAGTTTAGGTCAACACATATAATTAATCATTCTGCCATCAATTACTTGTACCGAAATTCGGCCACGTGGTAGCGAAACATTATGAGTAAACTGGGAGAAATAAAATTTCGCTTTCCCACATACAAATATCACATAATTCACACAAGCAGGTGTAAGGAAAGAAATTCTAAGGAAAAGATGAGCTAAGTGATGTAATGGAATTAAGTATTAGGCCTTCCACTGATCTGGATGCTCTGGTGTATTTAATTCTGTTTATCACCAGACAACTTTGCTTATCAGAGATAAATCAAAATGGTCAGCGGTTTAAGACAGTGACGGGTGATACAGTAATTCCACATGTTATATCATCTTTCACTTATTTACTATTAAAACCATGGCAACTAACGATAAAACAGCTTATTATACATTCGTTGTTCATCCGCTAGTTTCTCAAGATTTACATTAATAGTGGCATGGAAAAAGTCATGATATTCTGAAAGACGACCGTTGTTCTACAAAGAGGACTGAGTTTACCGCGGCTGGTGAGAGTGTATGCAGAGGGTTAGATGGGGTGTGGTGCCTGTCTGCCCCTCTACACTAACTTTGCTGTAACAGGCTGTGCCAAGTGTGGTCAAAAGGGTTGCAGACACTAACTGTTTGTTCGATGTTGTCCTTGACCCTTACTCTTTTACTCTGTCCAAAGGGTTTTGGACACTGAACCCTTGCTAGGCGATGTCCTTAACCCTCACTCCTGGCCCCCTGAATCAAAGTTAGACTGCTTAACACTCTCTGGCTCCTGTGATTCTCCGCTAAATAAAATCGCCTGGCCCTAGCTGCAGTGAAATGGACCACATACCCATTCACTCACCATTCAAACCCCCTGAAATCCTGGCCCCACCTCAAAGGTGCGCCATTCCACACATAGCTCATATTTACCTATCAGGAAGAGTCAATCAATCCGACTACCATCGAAATAAAGATGGGATCCCAAATTCTTGTCATGCACTCCGTACAAAATTTTTCCATTAATTTAGTCCTTTGCCAGTTCCCTAACCTCATCAGCTTCAATAACCCTCTTTCGTAGACACTCTTATATATGTATCCACTTTCTTCCTGGCCCATTACGTTTCCGTCCACCTTTAACCTCACTCACACAGCATCTTAGCACGCTCTCTTCAGTTCTGTTGTCCATGGACTTCCTTACTCAATGTCTTTCATGCATCACATTATTTGTCATATCCACTCTCCATGTTCCACACTTGTTTCTCAAGAGCCTCATCCCCACTCTTCAAACTCTAGACTTCGGTTTTCTAAGTCCTACATCCATTTGGTAATGTGGGTATTTCTTCATGTAGTTCTGCAGCTGCCACGCTCAGTTCCCCGTTTCGTATCAAGGCCTTCACGGCATCAGCCACTTCCCTCTCCTATGCCAGTATACTTTACACTTCCTCTCCAAAGTTCCTTCTCTTTTTTACTACTGCACCCAGGTACTTAAATTCTCTCACTCATTTAAGTCTCATTTAACAGAACATCACACAGGAAGTCACCTCCACTTTCAACAACCATCACTTCACTCATATCTACATTCATTTTCAAGGCACAACAAACCTCCGCACAAATCTGCAAAATTCCTTTCTATTTTAGTCAGCAGTACTGCATCATCTGCATATAACAGCTATGAAGTGCTCAGTCCTTCATCATTCATTACTGTCCTCATCCGCTTCCATCACTATCGTTTTTTACTTTCGCATAAACCAAATCCATGTCAGTCTGAACAGCCATGGGATGTCGCACATTTCCAACATTGATGATAAATCACTCGCTCAGGCAGCAAACGTGAAAATACATTATACCCTACCGTATTTTCAGTCTTGGTGACGAGACTCTTACTCCGTACGTCTCAGCTTTTGGTATAAAAATAATCAATAGTCAGTCCCATTTTACCCGCATCAAGGTATACAGCCCCGAGGCTAGGCTGCCGTAGTCTAGTAACTTTAAGGATAGATGACCAGGCTACTCCCTTCGGTGACATTACATGGCTGAAAAACCTCCAGTCACCTCTTGGGATCGAACCCATGCAAGGCCGACACTTCAGTTGGGGTGTTTCAGTCACCAATCACTTTTTTATGCGTCAAAATTTCAGCATAGACATACCAGTCTCTTTCCTTAGGCCCAGCAGCCCTCCTACGTACCATACACCTCTGTCACCAATTTGGCGCTAACAACCACCGCCCGTATTGATATATGCTAAGGCTGTATCGTACAGGACTGATGTGGTGATAATTAGTGTTTAAATACTGTTAAAACTATAACTAGCTGTCAGAAGCCTTTCCTCATCTTAATTAAACTGTTTGAAGGCAATAAGAATAAACTACTGAAAGACGTCATTGTGTTGAAAAAGGTTAACGAAGTGCTGCTAATCTTGTCAGTATAAGTGTCCATTCCCAGGTTAAATCAAGGCGTCTGGTGGTCGCAGAATATAATACAATGCCGTTATTATACTGAAAGAATTCATAGTGAGTGATTCTACCCTTTTAATATTTAAGGCATCTCCAACGCTGCATAAAGTTAAATGGTGTTGGGAAGAAAAAAAAAATGAAAGAAGAGGTAATTGCACCACACAAGCCCCAGCCTTCATTCCTCATCATCATCCCCATCCACTTTAGCTGCTATGATCCCTTTCAGTCCGAGGACGTCAATTCTTATTTCATTCTTGTTACCACCACGCAGCTTTACTAATAATCTTAATATGTAACGCTGTATCCGGTTTGTTTTTTCCTGACAGAACTGAGTCACTATCCAAGTTTCAACAGTAAGCCGTGGGTGTCTGAAATTCGGTGAGTCTAACAAATGAGGCAGAAATGAGTCTCCATAGTTACTAGCCAAATTCATCGTCCAGTCTGACTACTCTTGACCATCTATTGGGATGAAAGATGTTACGGATCTTAGCCATGACAGAACAAACGCGCTTTAGTAATGATGAGGTTATTGGAGGCTGTACCTAACCTCTCAGTTCAAAAGGCCTCTCTCCTGTGCTGAATTAAAATGTGTGTAGATGACAAAAATAGAATAAAAAAATACATCACTGTAATGAAGGGGTAAATACAAGTACCACACTATTGTAAAAAAGGACGCGAGACAAATTCTTGGCCGGGACAGTGAACAATTTGGGGATCTGGATTAGTTAAAGCAGTCTTATGTGACCTTCCACAAGTGATCTTCCAGTCCGTAACAAAAACCATCGCTAATACCATCATGCCATTCCCCAGTGAGATTATACCAGCATATATCCAGCAGGAATGGTGTGTGCCGTTGCCCAAGCGGTTACGTATGAAGGTGTCTGAGCCATCAATCAGCGAGACTGAGAATGCTGGGCCTCAGAGAATGGACTATTTAGTTTATGTCTGGGATAGGTAAAATAGTGAGCTGTAACCCGTACTGGTGTGTGACGCCATTTGTTGCTGTGCCTAGGGAGGCCGCTGGGCCTCAGGAAGTTGGCTGCTTAATTCATGTTCAGAGACGAACGTATTACAAAAAAAATCCCTAGCCCAGTACCAGCGATGTAGACTATATGGAAAATTCAGGTGTTTTTCCTCCCACATTTTTAAGCCTTTATGATTTCACTCGTCCAACTCGTCCACGGGAGATCGACATATTCTCACAACTTTCACCATCTGATACCAATACTTACGTTTTGTGTGTGTGTGTGTGTGTGTGTGTGTGTGTGTGTGTGTACAGATGATGATGATGATGATGATGATGATGATGATAACTTGATTAGTCTTGGAGTGCTGCCTGCCGAATTAAGAGGCAGTTATAATTTATGTGACACGACACACACAGCCAATGCAAACAGCTTTATTACGTGGCTCAGCGTACGTAATGCAAGAATTAGCCTATAATTTGTCAGAAGAATGGGGCAAAGTTGTTAGGAAATTGCCGACAATGCTGAGTGTTAAATGATTTCTCGCTGGAAATTGACCTGGAGGCATTGCTTGGGTAATGTTGGTTGGTTAGCATTACGAATGTACACTTTGCGTAAATATTACATAATTTTTGCTCTTGTATTTCGTAGTGCTCGCCACTGAAATTCATTTACAAATGATGAACACATGTACGTCTCTCTCTCTCTCTCTCTCTCTCTCTCTCTCTCTCTCTCTCTTTCTCCATAAAAGTCAGCTAGTGTGTGTGTGTCAGCAGGGATGGCCGTGGTGTTGGGGCTGGATCGTAATGGCCGGGGTTGGAGTGGGTGAGAGCATAACACCACATTTCACCCTCCATGTCTGCATCAGTGTTCCTACTCGCTGCCAGTTTTGTGGTAGTCCTTTTAGAGATGTTCCTTGTTTATTGTACCCGCTCTCGCGAAGCAATACTGGGTTTTATTTTCCTAAACATGTGTGTGTGTGTGTGTGTGTGTGTGTGTGTGTGTGTGAGAGAGAGAGAGAGAGAGAGAGAGAGAGAGAGAGAGAGAGAGAGAGAGAGAGAGCACCTGGCCTAATAACCTAGCCTTATCTCTGTTTCAGGTAAGAATTGTGTCGTGTGCAGTGGCTGTGGAGGCGCTGGTAAGTAGGCTAACACGGCAGTCCAACAATGCTCTAGTGTCATATACCAGTAGTACTGTATAAAGCATTTACCCCTTCACTAGGAATAGGACTTTTTCTGGTTTTATTCCTGCTGGTAAAGACAATTTCCTTCAGCTTCAGAGAGTCCCCTGGTAGTGAAGGGGTTCATGAAATCTATATTTAACCCCTGCAGTCCGATTAGTCACCGTACTGAAGAGGTTAAAACTATGATCTGATACTGTAATGATCACTACAGTCCTTTTTTTTTTTTTTTACCTGACGTCACTGGGCCACTCCCACAACTTGATAACTACTGCATGTCGTAACTCCATGATGTCCCACGAGCCTTAGTTATGAAATGAGTCTCCTTGGCTACTACAGTGGTTTTGTTTTCACCTGACCGAACTAGACCACTCTCACAACTTGAAGACTACAGCATGTCGTAACTCCATATTATTCCATTACATTATCACGTGAATATTCACTCGAAGTTGATTGGGAAGCGCTTGGGATCTCTATTGAACCGAGGCTCGTATACAAGAAATATTATACATCAGAGTCAAGAGTTATTCTCAACAACATGTCGGTGACGAAGATTGGACTAATGGAAGTGTCATCTACCCTAGTGTTAAATAATAATAATAATAATAATAAAAAAAATCATTTAGCTAACAAAAGCCAACTGTAAGCAAAGAGGTTAATGAAGGCTCTGCCCAACCCTTCAGTACAAAAAAAAAAAAAAAAAAAAACTATGCTGTATTGAACAGAAACTTCTGGGACAATCAGAAAATAATTAAAACGGCATCCTTGAAGTGAAGGGGTTAATCTGTTAAGGAAAATGACATAATATTCATCGTTCTCTTGCTGTGGTCAGATGATTTTAAGTCGCTTTGGGGAAACTTTTTCAATTCAAGGTGTATTCGGTTTTTACTTTAGCTTGGCCCAGATATTCCTCTTATTTCAGTTTACTTCAGGTAGTTCAGTGGCAGGAAAATACAATGCGATGGCTCAACATCCTTTCCATAAATCTCTTCTTCACGCCTAGCACAATATTCAAGTGTTAAGCTATGGTTATAACTCGGAGTTCAAGATAGAGAGATGCTAATTTTAGGCCATGTTAGAGTGAAAGAAGTATAGGAGGTGACCTGCATTCCATTTGCTATCAGAAGGCCCTCCCAAGTTGAATTAAAGCGTCTGGTAGCAAAGGAATAAGAAAAGGCTATCTTGTGAGGTACAGTAAAGCTTAGAATCAGGGCCGGATTTAGGCTTAAGCTAAACAAGCTGCAGCTTAGGAACTCATAGGCTGAAGGGGCTTCTCAAAATCGGACTTTTTTGTGTGTGTGTGTGTGTGTGTTACAGCTTTATTGTAATTTATATTCAAGTAATCATTTACCCTAATTAACCCACTCTGCACAGATTTCATATGCATCGTGGTGGCCTTCATGCCAAGTTCAACTGTTAAACAGCCTCAGTCTCAGTTAATAATTACCAACAGGGCCCTGCACAGATTCTCATACCTTAGGGCCGCATCATGTCTAACTATAGCTCTACTTAGAATCAGTAGGAAAGAGAAAAATGAAGTGTTGCTGCAACCATGAGTGAGGCGGGGTTCATGAGAAGGAAACACACACACACACACACACACACACACACACACACACACACACACACACACACACACACACACACACACACACACACACACACACACACACACACACACACACACACACACACACACACACACACACACACACACACACACACACACACACACACACACACACACACACACACACACACACACACACACACACACACACACACACACACACACACACACACACACACACACACACACACACACACACACACACACACACACACACACACACACACACACACACACACACACACACACACACACACACACACACACACACACACACACACACACACACACACACACACACACACACACACACACACACACACACACACACACACACACACACACACACACACACACACACACACACACACACACACACACACACACACACACACACACACACACACACACACACACACACACACACACACACACACACACACACACACACACACACACACACACACACACACACACACACACACACGTGTACAGGACCGGGACAGAGTTAAGGTGAACGCGGAGTAAAGTTTTGCGGTTGCGTTAGAGGCGAGACTTTGAGGTGAGTAAGGAGACAGGTGGTTTGTGGTGAGTGATGTGAAAGGCAGGGGGGAGGGGTGGGAGAGGGAAAGAATCATGAAATATGGAGACGATTGGCATGGCGGAAATAGGGTGAAGTGGAGTTGTTGTGAGTTGAGTAGGGAGTGTGGTAATGTGTTGTGACGATGGTGAAGGATGCAGGGATGTTGTGAGAGGGAGGAGGGAGAGGGGAATAATAGAATCATGGAGTGTGGCGATAGTGATGTGGTGCAGACAGGAGTAAGGTGGAGATGAGAGGGGTCTGTGGTGAGACGAGCGAGTAGAGGGACCATGTGCGGTGAAAGTGGTGAGGAATGTGGAGGTTGAAGAGAAGGACGAAGGGAGAGAGGGAATTAGAAGTGTGGAGATGAGTGGTGTGGAGAAGACAGATGAAGGGTGGGCTAAGGATGTGGATCAGGGACGTGTTTGGATTAAGGTGTGGAGAGGGATATGAACAGAAGGATATAATGGTCGTGCAGTGTGAAGGTGTGGGGGAGGGGAAGGGATAAAGTGAGTAATATGGGTAGGTGAGAGAATGGTGACGTGGATGAAGTACTGTTAGTGCCATGGGTGACTGGGATTTAACAAGTTTGAGTGAGAGGGATTTAAACAAAGGGAGTGACACGGATTTAAGGTAAGCGAGTGAGATTAGTATAAGCAGTATAAGTGAGAGAGATTTAACCTGTGTAAGCGAGAGAGATTTAAGGTGAGTGAATGACTGGGATTTAAGTAGTGTGTCAGAGAATTATTTAAAAAGCCTACTGTGAGTTAGAAGGATTAAGCAGTGTGAGTGAAAGGGATTTAAGTAGTAGTAGTAACAGTGTGTGTGTGTGTGTGTGTGTGTGTGTGTGTGTGTGTGTGTGTGTGTGTGTGTGTGTGTGTGTGTGTGTGTGTGTGTGTGTGTGTGTGTGTGTGTGTGTGTGTGTGTGCGCGCGCGCGCGCGCGATGAGACTCCAATATATGCTCCCTTGGTCTTTCTCCTACCTTGTCCTCCACTTTCTTCTCGCCAGGTCGGTAAGGAAATTAGTGATCGTGATAATGCAAGTGCTGACAGAAATTCCTGTTCACTTCATTATGAAAGTGTATTTGATGAGACATTAAATAATCTGTTTTGCAATCCAGTGTTACGGTCTATCCATACCATCGGTTTATTTATTTTTCTTTTTAGAATGGTGGGTTTTAAATATAACCTTGCAAATGCAGGATGTAAAAGTTATTCCCTGGCTGGATCAGTAGGGAAATTCTTTTTACCCCTAGATTAGATTCCCCTATTAACTACACGATCCGTCGAAAATGAAAATTACATTAGTGGTGGAAAAACGGATGGCTAAGAACTTACGCTAATACTCCTTGTACTACTACTCCTTTACCGTAATTACGACGCTGATTTATCAGACAATCTGGTGCCCAATTTACTCGTACTTTGTCTTGATAAATACCCAAGAAGCCTCTAATAAGGAAAAGAGAACGTGAAGGAAGGAAGCCAAACAGGTGGCAGGGCCGTGAGTTAGCCTACTGAAGCCTTCCAGCCACCAAATGGAGGGTTTTGTTTAAAAATTCACAGCTTCACTGGCCTCTTTGGGTTTGACATCTAGTTAGCGAAAAGTTACACCTAAAACAAGAGGTTTACGACCTAGGGGAGTCAGACGCTAAGACAGGAAAAAGGGTATCTCAGCAGTAGGACTAGATATACGGCTACAAACTAAAAGGCCCTGATCAAGGCCCTTCTTATTATCAACTAGGGAGACTTTCCAGCACCTGTTCCTTACCGGTTTATTTCTCTTCTAATACGTTAATATAATTGTGTATGTTATTTATACAATATAAATATGTGTTAAAAACATAAATAACCCACAAGAGATTATTTTGCTGTAATATGCAAAACTATCCGCCAAAGATGAATAGTTAGAAAGCATCGTATGCAGACAATAATACAGGCACAAGACACCTCCCGGAAAAAGGCCGCACCAACATATATAAGCTTAAATCTTATTTGACTAGGTGCAGTTGTGGACAGATATATCTCCAGGTCTTAATCGAACCATTATGAAACTCTTCCATGGTATTCTGAAGAGTATGCTGGGTTCCAAATATAACATACAGGATTTTCAAAGTCATTGCTCACTGTCCCGTAATTTTTCTCGATGAAGTTTAACGATATTTATTTCAGCATCTGCACCATTAACGCCGGCCTAGTTACCGTGGCCAATCAGAGAATACCATCCCGTTTTTGCCAACATCAGGCATATTAATATTATATAAGGGTAATCCTAGTTTTTGCTGGCGACTCCACACGGCCGTAATTTGGTGTGTATGTGGCGGGCAAGATTATTTTTAGGGCAGACATGTAAGTTAATCCCTTCAATACTATTATGTCTAATTTTATTTTATTCTTGTTATTACTGGACGACTGTATTCACTTTCACACACTGGAAAGAGAGAGAGAGAGAGAGAGAGAGAGAGAGAGAGAGAGAGAGAGAGAGAGAGATCACCCATAGCCTCTGAGCGCTTCAACTTAAGCAAACAATCCATCTACTCACTAAGGCCTGGGATATTGATACAGCCGGAAAAAAAAAAAATGCGATGGAGCAGAGGTTATGAAGAGTGGCGAGATCTGGGGGGGGTGAAGGGATGGGGAGGTGATGGAGGGATGATGAAGGAAGGAATAGGAAGAAGGATAGGGGTAGGAGAGGGAAGAAGGAAATGCGAGAATGAGGAAGCGTGGATAAGAAGGAAAAAAATTAAGTTGATACTGTGTTGGAGCATAAGTCATGAACGTGTGAGGTTTAGGGAGGTGAAAGGCAGTGAGAAAGAGTGGAAAGGATAGAGAGATGGGAAGGAGGAAAAAGTGGGAGGATTAGCGGGACATGAGAATTGGATGGGATAAGGAAGACACAGAGCAGAGGTGAAAAGGTGACCGAACAGAAAAAGGAGATGAGATTCGTTGGATTATAAAGGGACTGTGAAGGCGCTGAGGTTGTTAGAGTGGCGAGGTATCTGGTGTGTGTGTGTGTGTGTGTGTGTGTGTGTGTGTGTGTGTGTGTGTGTGTGTGTGTGTGTGTGTGTGTGTGTGTGTGTGTGTGTGTGAGAGAGAGAGAGAGAGAGAGAGAGAGAGAGAGAGAGAGAGAGAGAGAGAGACTAAGAAAGAGAGAAGTTATGAGAGTGAGGAGTATTGGTGGATGAAAGGCAGTGACGAAGATTGCAAAAGGTTAGGAGGAAAGAGACAGGAGGGATGATACGAGCAGATGAGGAGATGTAATAGGAAGAAATGATAAGGGACGGGCGGAGAGAAAGAGAAGGAATGGGACGGTGAATAAGAAGGGATGGGAATTTCAGACAAAGGGAAGGGAAATAAAGAAATGAGGAGGAATGAGAAGGGGAGGGGAAGGAAAAATGGGAGGTAATAGGAATTATTACAAAAAGATTAACAGGTAAAGGAAGATGAGGATAGAGTCGAACTTTAGAGTTATAATGAATTATGGGATGAAAATACGGGGAGAGGAAAAAGAAGAGAAAGGGTATGAAGAATAGAAGATCAATGAGAAGGTGGGATAGAAAGGGAGAAAGGTTCAACACATGAGAAAAAGAGCTGGAGGACACGATGAAGGTGAAAGGGAGGGAAGAAAATTGAAAAAGGAGAGACGAAAGTGAGCCGTAATAGAAATGAGGACGTGAGAGAAGAGGAAGGAAGGGTGACAGGGAGTCGAGGGAAATGACAGAAAAAAAAAAAAAAAAGGAGGGGAAAGGAAGGGGGAGTAAAGAGAACGGGACAGGAGTGTTGATGAAAAGGAGAGGGAGCGGGAGAGGAAAACGTAGGATACACAGATACCAGGAGGCTTGTTAGCCTATAACGAGGATATCTACTGGGAAAACTAATTAGGCTAAGGATCGAGGTGTGAAAAAAAAAAAAAAAAGAGGACCATACGAGAAGAATTAATGAGAAGGGAAATAGAAGGGGAAGAGGAAGAGAAGAGAGAGAGAAAAGAAGGAGAATGAAGAGACGTGAGAAAAGGCACTGAGAAAAGACTGTAGAAGGATAATTAATAAACAAGAAATAAGGGAAAAGGATGATAAAGGGAGGAGGAGGAAGAGGGATGAGAAAGGGAATGAAAGGAATAAAAAGGAAGAGATAAGAGTAAGATATCAGAGGAAGGGAAAATATAAGTAGATATAGAAATAGAAGAGCGAGACTGTGAAAAGAAAGTGGGTAAAAAATAAAAAAAAGGGAGAGATAAGGAGAGAAGAGATGGAGTGTGTGGATGATAAGGGAAGCGGAGAGATGGATGAACATGGGGACAGAGAGGGAGGTAAGATAAGGGGAGTGGAAAGAGATAAAAGATGAAAAATGAGGAAAGAAGAGGAAGGGATATGAAAGAGGAAGAGGGGGGCAGCAAATGATACGTGAAGAGAGAGAAGCAATGAGAATGAAATGGAAAAAAGGAAAGGATGAGATAAGAAAGAGGAGGAGACAGGATCAGGAAAGAGAAATGAAGAATGAGAACGGGAAGGAAAGAAGGAGGATAAGATGAGGAGAAAAAAGAACTCCGAGGAATAGGACGGTGCCGGAAAGAGGAGTAGCTAGGAGACTGAGAAAGAAAGGAAGATGAAGAGATGAGAAACGGCGTGGGAAGTGAGAAAGGACGGGAAGAATGAAGATCAGATGAAAAAGAAGAGGGGAGGAACGGCTTGCAAGGAATGGGGAACAGGTAGAGCAATTGGAGGGAAACTAAAATGAGGATATAAGAATGAGATACAGGAAAAAATGTGGGAGGCAGTTTTAGAAGCACGAGAAATAGAACTGGGGAGAAAGTGGTGGGACAGGGTAAAGTGGAAGTGTGAAGAAAGGAGAAATGGAAGAGGGGGGAGGGAGAGAAAGATGGAAGAAGAGGTAGGCAATTAAATGTATTGGGGAAAAGAGGGAAGGGAGAGGAGGGTACAAAAGAGTACACAAACAGTAAAAACAAATATTGGTTCTTTCGAGATCGTTTGTTATACCGTGGATTATAACTACGATATCTGTTTAGTTAGTCATGGACAGTGATAACAAAGCAGTAAGGCTCCCACCCTCCACAAAACTTCCAGGCAAAAAAGGGCAGGAAAAAGTTATAGGAACCACTGTTCAGCAAATACATAACTGACATGGAAACTTCATATGAAAAGATGAAGGGAAAACATATTTAACACCATTTTAACAAAACAAAGGTGTGTGTGTGTGTGTGTGTGTGTGTGTGTGTGTGTGTGTGTGTGTGTGTGTGTGTGACATCAGTGGATATTGGTGTTTTTGTTGTTGCAGCTGTGAAGAGACATAGCTGTCCTGGTTATTGCCTATCCAATTGATTCTTCTTTTGTTGTCCACACCTTCCGCGCACCAACCACCCACCCATCACATACACCCCCCCACTCTCTCTCACACACACACACACACACACACACACACACACACACACACACACACACACACACGCAAAGAAGCATTGAAAAATGAAACACCCACGCTCAATGTTACAATATAAGGACGAACATTTGATCCTCCTTCTGCGCTTGACCTCTGACTGATTGCTCTAAAAGCTTAATTACTTCATCCTTACCTGACCTTCAGCCCATCCACCAAGTTATGTCCAATTTATATAGGGTTTAAAAAAATGTTTCAGTTGAAATTGTCCTCTGAACCTGACCTTTGATTTACTGTTCTGAATATAAAACAGTTTCATTCTTGGCTAACATTATACCTTTTCCACCAAGCTTGACCCGGACGAGTAAAAACTGTGTGATTTAAAGGGCTGAACCTTTAACCTTGCTTTGTGGCCTTTACCTTTGACCGATTGGTCTCTAAATAGAATAATTTCATCAATTTCTAACCGTCGACTCTTGCTGCAGGTTTGGTCAAAATTGAATCAAAACTGTTTCAGTTGACTTTGCCCTTGACCTATGACCTGAGACTTTTTTCGGCCACAAAAGTAATCGCCTATTTCTTTGATGAACCTCAGTCGTTATGCCAGACTTGGTGCAAGGACGTCCAATAACATTTGTTTCCATAATCTTGCTAACAAACAGACAAACCTAACCAATCATACATCAGTCTCGTGTTTTTGCAACGGCTCAGCAAAGTCCACTGCAGAACCGAACCTTCTCAAAGAGTGACAGTCAAGACTGTCACTTTCCCATGCAAACGAATTACCAATGGAGAATGGGAGTCTGTAGGAGGAGGAGTGCATGTGAAAGTCGCTGCTGTACTGGCTATGACTGTATGAAAATCTGCATATATCATCTATAAAATCGACACAGTGCGAACATATGCAAGGCTATGCGAGGAAATACTACCAGCACCATTGAAATACCCATCGAGTTGTGGGCTCCAACCTGTGAGGCCTAAACTTATGTTAGGGTTCACGCATCACAAGACGAGTAGGTTTACCGGTACCATAATTATCAGGCCACCACAGCTTGTAAACTGGATATAATCGCCTGGAAATAGCAAGGATTAAAAAAAATAAAAGTAAAGTGTTTGCAAGGGTCACTTTAGCTTAGGTAAGACTGACAATGATTTGGCCATCACATACCGCACTCGCCATGGCTGTCCTGCTGTCCATCTTCATTTCCCTCGGTTCGTCAGTCACCTACGATCACTACATGCTTAAACACTCCACGGAGTTAACATCAATAAGTGAACACAGTATCTCCTCCGCTGAGATGGTTAAAATGGTAATAAACTGAGCTTCACTGATTCCCTATCTCCAAGCAACGCTTCTCCCACACCAGCATCCTATATACTGTACAATAGCAGTAGCCGTGTGTGTGTGTGTGTGTGTGTGTGTGTGTGTGTGTGTGTTTTCGCACCAAAACTGGCACAGAAATCGCAAAAAATTCGCTGATGTGAAATAACTTGGTCTCATCACGATTGAAAAACTTTTACTATATTTAGTGAGCGATCACATTTTGACCAAAAAACGCTGCTCCCGAAGCCCAGCATAGGATCTCCGTAGAATTTTTTGTCCAGAAGTAGAGCTAAAATAAACTTGAGTTCCATTCCCGAAGCTGCAAATAACACGATCAATTGGTTAGCTGCAAAAAATCCAAGTGACAACGTTACACGAACAGCACATAAACGCAAGAGCCCTCAACAGGAACAAGTGCCAGGGGCCCGAAGGGCCCACTAGCACTTGTCTAATATACTATAGCACTAGCCGTGTGTGTGTGTGTGTGTGTGTGTGTGTGTGTGTGTGTGTGTTTTGGGCAGCCGAAACTACACATTCAAATCGCACCAAAACTGGCACAAAAATCGCGAAAAATTCGCTGATTTGAAAAAACTTGGTCCCATCATGATTGAAAAACTTTTACTATATTTAATGAGCGATCACATTTAGACCAAAAAAAGCAGCTTCCGATGCCCGGCATAGGATCTCCGTAGAATTTTTTGTCCTCAGCTATAACTAAAATATATTATAGTAGCGCGAGACGAGCACTTGTAAAGACTAATATGCCGTAACAGCGTTGCCGTAAAGTGAAGCTGGCTCTGACGTCTTTATTCCACACGTTTTCGTTTGGTGGACAGGATGAGAGAAAACGTGATGTTGCTACAACTAACATATTAGATATGAATATTGCATGAGTATTATAAATTGAATTATATCATAATTTAAGTACGCGGAAGTTAAAAGGTTACAATACCAAAATAAAGCAGCAGTACATACTGACTACTAGCCATTTTAGAGACAAATCATTGTATCAACATCTAGCATATAATAAAATGAAGTAATTAATCACATAACATTCACTAGGTTATCACTACAGGATAGAAAAAGTATATACACGTACCCTTTTCTGTCCAACTCTCTAATGCAACAGTTAACCGTTACTCCCAGTCTTTCATTTATGCAACAGGTCAACTCTGGAACTGTCTCCCTCTGCCTGTATTTCCTGCTGCCTATGATCTCCAGTCTTTCAAACGCAGTGTGTCCAAGCATCTCGAAATGATCGGATCTTGAATTTGGCTCTCTATTGTATTTTGTTTTTCTCTTGCAGGGAACTGTTATTGTGGGCTCATGGCCTTTGGTTCCTTCTTCCTCGCATAAAAAAAAAAAAAATACAACCGTCATCAGTTTATCTACAGCCAGTAAGAAAATAATTATTTGACATTACTATTATGCATCACAGCTAATTCGTGAAGTCTTTGGTGGCCATCTTACCATAGCAAACACGTTCACAGTTCAACTTCATAAGATTCCTGAGACCTGTGGTAGTGTTGTGCTAGTGTGCTTTAGTGATCTGTGATAGTGGTTGTGTTAGTGTGTTGTAGTGATCAGCGATAGTGCTGTGCTAGTGATCCGTGAGAGTGTGTGTTGTGGTGACCCGTAGTGACCCGTGATAGTGTGTGCTACCTTGTGTGAACTAGTGCGTAATGGCTTCCTCGGCAGAGAGCTGTGTCCCCACTGCAGGTACTGAAAAGGACTACCTTGAATTAAAGGAGCAACTTCTCGAACTGAAGCGGGAGGTACAAATTCTCAGGCAGGAGAAGGCACAGATGAGGGAATTGTTGGAGGAGATGTTGGAGGAGAAAGAGAAAAAGGCTGAAGGTTGGACACTAGTTAACAAGGGTGCAACGAAGTTCACCCTTAAAAAGCAAACGGAAATTAAGACAACTAATACATTCGACGCACTACGGGACGAATGTGAAGGGAAGGCAGAGAGGGAAGTAGAGGAGAAGGACGGTGAGAGAACTTCCAGTACAGGTAAGTATAAACAGAAAAAGAAAGGTAAGAAAAATGTTGTTGTTGTTGGAGACTCCCTGGTAAGATATCTGAACAGGGCCATGTATACTCCACTCGCTAAACATGTGTGTCTTCCAGGGGCCAGGGTGGCTAATGTGGTAGAAAAAATTTCAAATATCGTAAAGGAAAGTGGTGACAAACCCACTGTGTGCCTCAGTGTAGGAGGCAATGATATTAGTAGCCGTAAGAGTGAGGTACTGTGGAAAAGGTACAAGTTGATGTTAGAAAAGGTTAGGGAGAGGGGAGGAACCCCTGTAGTGCTTGGTGTTTTACCAAGGTGGCGGGTTGGAAGGGAATGGTTGAGCAGGGCAATAGGGTTTAATTGCCGCCTTGAAAGGTATTGCAAAGATAATGCAATACCTTTCATAGACAGCTGGGACCGGTTTTATGGACGGAGTGCCTTGTATAGTTGGGATGGGACTCATCTTAGCAGGCAGGGAGTTACTGTTTTAGCTGGAATGATAGATAGGGAGTTGGAGGGATTTTTTCGAGATTGAGAAGTAGGTGTACAGGAAGATGCAGCAACTACACTCAGAAATCATTATTACCATGTTTGGATAGATGCATCGATACGTGCAAAATTAAGAACAAAAGTTCAACCAATAGTGTAGATACATCCACTCAGGCACCTCAAATTGAGCAGGCGATGATAGATGATAGAACAAGCGATGATAGAAGGGCGATAAGCAATAGTACAAAAAATTGTTATATTAGTAAAGTAAAGAGTTTCCCAGTTAGTAATAAAATAAATAACAGCAAATGCCAAGGTAGAGGCATAACTACTAGTAATAATCTGAAAGTGTACTACACAAACAGCCGGAGTTTACGTAATAAAATGGATGAACTGAGGGCTTTAATTTGTACAGAGAAAATAGACATTGCCGTTATTAGTGAAACTTGGATGAATACAGACACTCGAGAATTTTTAGCAGAATATCAGATAAAAGGCTATAATATTTTTGTGTCAAACCGTCAGGGAAGAAAGGGGGAGGGGTAGCTATTTATGTAAAGGATTCATTAATCTGTTATAATAAAGAAGACATTAAAGTAAATAGGGACACAGAAAGTGTCTGGGTTGAAATTAGTAACAATAGGGAGAAATTAGTCTTAGGAGCAATTTACAGATCTCCTAAATTAAGTAGAGCTGATAGTAAATACCTTTGGGAGGAAATGAGGAAAGCATCACAGTCCAGCTTAGTAATAATTGTAGGGGACCTTAATCTGCCAAGGATAGATTGGAGAATTCAGACAGGAGATGCAGAGTCAGAGGAATTTCTAGAGGTAGTACAGGATAATTTCCTTTATCAGTATATAAGGGAGCCCACCAGAGGTAATAATATACTAGATTTGGTTTTAGCTAATAAAGAAAATATCATTAGCGATATAGAGGTTGGTGGACGACTTGGTAATAGCGATCATGAAGAAATTAAGTTCAAATTTATTTGGGATGTCTGTTCCACTGAAAATACCTCCACCGTTCCTAATTTTCGTCTAGGAGATTTCGATGGCTTAAGAGCTTATTTTCGAACGGTATTCCACAGGGAGATTAGCTATTGGAGGGAATGCCAGGTCAGTGTGGAATCCCAGGTCATAGGTCAGGCGCAGGAAACACCTGGGGATGTCCGTCAGGTGTCTGTGAGGGAGGAGGTGGTAGATAGGAATGTAGTCCAGGTGACGGAAATTAACTCAGCTACAGTACCAAGCAGACGTTCAACCAGTGAGAAGTATAACGAGTTAATAAATATAATACACGGAGGCCAAGATAGATATATTCCTTCAAAGCCGTTTAGAGCTAATAATTCGGAACCTAGATGGTTAAACAACAGATTAAAATCTCTCATAGGCCAAAGGAAAGGAATATATAGAAAAATAAAACGTGGAGAGGAACACTTACGTAACCGGTACACAATTTTAAATAGAGAAGTAAAGAGGGAGATAAGAAAAGCAAAGAGAAGTTATGCAATTAAGGTTGCCAGTGAATCAAAAGAAAACCCCAAGGGTTTTTATCAAATGTACCGAACGAAAAATAAAGACAGGATAGGACCACTCAGAACAGAATCAGGTGACATTACCAGTGAAGATAAAGAAATGTGCTCCATCCTAAATAATTCTTTCATATCAGTATTCACCAAGGAAAATCTAAGCCTGGTCCCTCAAGCAGCAAATATTTACCATGAGAATACGGAAAATATTCTTAGTAAAATAACCATTAGTAAGGAGGACGTATTGAAAGAAATTAATAAGTTAAAACCTCAAAAATCGCCAGGTCCGGACGATATATATGCAAAAATTATAAAAGAAACCAAAGAAGAATTATGTCAGCCACTTTTAACGTTATTTAATGACTCTTTAAGTTCAGGAGAAGTTCCAGAGGCTTGGAAAACCGCAAACGTAGTGCCCATCTTTAAAAACGGTGATAAATCAGCTGCGTCGAATTATCGTCCGATAAGTCTAACATCAATAGTAGGAAAAATGTTAGAGTCAATTTTGGCAAATAAGATTAGAGAACACTTAGAAAGATTTAATCTTATAAACGAAAGTCAGCACGGATTCAGGCAAGGACGATCCTGCCTCACAAATTTGTTGTCATTCTACTCGGAGGTCTATGAGGCAGTAGATAGCGATAAAGCTTACGATGTTATTTATCTGGACTTTAGTAAAGCTTTTGATAGGGTCCCACACGAAAGGTTAGTTAGAAAGGTTCGAGCACACGGTATAGACGGCGATATCTTAAAATGGATAGAATCCTGGCTGAAAGGACGAAAGCAGAGAGTATTAATAAATGGAACTAAGTCGGACTGGGGATTAGTAACTAGCGGTGTACCACAGGGTTCAGTACTCGGTCCCTTATTATTTATCATATATATAAATGATCTAGACTTAGGAGTCAATAGCAGCATCAGCAAATTTGCCGACGATACAAAAATAGGGCGTATCATTAACTCGACTGACGATTGCCATAACTTACAGAAAGACCTCGATACATTGTCCAAATGGTCTAAAACTTGGCAAATGGAATTTAACGTTGAAAAATGTAAAGTACTTAACGTAGGCAAGACCATTGGAGATACTAAATACAGCTTAGATAACAAAGAAATTAGCAAATCGGAATGCGAGAGAGATCTAGGAGTTATGATTAGTAACGACCTTAAACCTAGGCAACAGTGCATTAATGCGAGGAATAAAGCAAATAGGGTCCTAGGATTTATTTCGAGAAGCGTGAGCAATAGATCATCTAAAGTAATACTAAAACTTTATCTAGCATTAGTAAGGCCACATTTAGACTACGCAGTACAATTCAGGTGTCCTTACTATAGAATGGATATTAATTCGTTAGAAAATGTACAGAGAAGAATGACTAAAATGATACATGACGTCCGGAACCTGTCATATGAAGACAGACTGAAAAGACTAAGTCTGCATTCGCTAGAGAGGTGTAGAGTAAGGGGAGACTTAATTGAGGTGTTTAAGTGGATGAATGGTATAAATAAGGGAGATATTAGCAAGGTACTTAAAGTGAGCATACAGGATAGAACTAGAAATAATGGTTTCAAACTAGAAAAATTCCGTTTCAGTAAGGAAATCGGTAGAAATTGGTTTGGTAATAGAGTAGTAGACGAATGGAATAAGCTACCTAGTAAAGTAGTTGCTGCCTCTTCCATTGAGAGTTTCAAGCATAGGCTAGATAAGCATATGACAAATAAGGGGTGGATATAGAATAAAGAAAATCTTATAACCAATACTAATTCAAAAAATTTTCTTTTCAGGTTACACTATGATAGTCTCTATTCTCCTTTCACACTTTCCTGTAAAATGTCCACGCCAGTTTTTCTATACGGCGTGGTGTTCTTTCTGACTTTCCTGCCGGCTTCGGCTGGAGGGTTTGGAGGGCGGGGGAGAGCCTTCTTCTTTGCTGTCCTTATCTCATTCTAGTAGTTCAGTTACTCTTCTAGGAGCTGCCTAGCATGGGCCAACCGGCCTACTGCAGTTATCCTCTCTTCTTATGTTCTTATGTTTAGTTCCTGAACACCTAAGTATTACGGCTAATGACTGGAATTTGAGTTGTAAATAATTTGCGACTTTATAATCTATCAAGTGATAACGATACCGCTGACCGGGTCAAGACAAACAGTGTTCCACGACGTTCTAATTGAGATGAAATGAACTGGAATCCCTTGCAGGCGGAGGAGTAATACAAAAAAAAAAAAAAAAAAAAATCAGTCCCTTATAGGCAGACGAAATTTCAGCGCTGCAAATAATAATCCATGGACCCAGGAACTGCGAATGTTTCACGACAACCCAGGGCAAAAGCTGGTCTAATTTTTTCTTTGTCACTTTTTAGTTAGTTTTACTTTTTTTATTGTTTTTTAGTTTTGACTAGGCGAAAGAGAGGCTCAAGGCCTCTCGTGTGTGTGTGTGTGTGTGTGTGTGTGTGTGTGTGTGTGTGTGTGTGTGTATTATATATATATATATATATATATATATATATATATATATATATATATATATATATATACTGTATAGATAGATAAATTAATAGACAGATAGATAGATAGACCGACAGACAAATAGATAGACAGATAGACAAACAGACAGACAGATAGATAAACAGACAGGCAGGCAGACAAATAGATAGATAGATGGAAACATGGATAATGTACATTTGTATATATATATATATATATATATATATATATATATATATATATATATATATATACATATATATATATATAGTTACTTAGCCACGTACTTCACAAAGCTTCCTATCAAGCGTATATGACTCCGTATGATACTGTGGATATATTAGGTGGGTGAGATACACAGGATAAAGCTTGGACGTTTTATTAAACGTCCATCCTATTTATAACAGGTCAGCCACATATGTTACTGTCATGTTTTGATGAATGACTGGCAAGCTAACATTAACCTGTTTTTCAGGTGGTTGAGAACTAACTTAGCAGCTTTCGTTACTCGAAGTACTTCAGTATTTGAAATTCGTAGCATAACAGTTTCATAATATATCCTACATATCAAAGATTTCAAAAGAGACGGACAAGCTAAAAAGTGTAGAACATATCCTAACATCTGTGTCGTTATTCTGTCAAACGATTTTATTCAACATAGACAAGCCTCTGGTAATGACGGAGTTAATGAAGGCTAGAATACTCTCCAGTCGAAAAGGTCCCTCCTGGTCTGAGTAAAGTTGTTTGGAGACAAGAAGAATATACCAGGATAACACGTCACGTGTTTCAAGAATGAGTAACTGACTAGGAGAGTGTTGGAGTGTGAGGTCGAAGGAGAGAGGGGGAGGGGAAGACCGAAGATGGGATGGATGGGGTGAGAAGGTACGTATATGCTTTTAAATGGAGTTGCGAGAGCTGCAGGAAAGGCAGGCTGTTCGTGGAGGACAGGATGATATATAGGCGATTCATTTGTGGTGACCGCTTCCGGGATAAAGACACCTGGATACAGACGGACAGAATGACGGACAGATAGTTTCATTTCATTAAGTACTGTCAGTGTACTGTATCATACTAACAATGCATAGTAGTCGTGCGAGTTAAGATTTAACAATGACGGACAGATAGTTTCATTTCATTAAGTACTGTCAGTGTACTGTATCATACTAACAATGCATAGTAGTCGTGCGAGTTAAGATTTAACAATGACGGATAGATAGTTTCATTTCATTAAGTACTGTAAGTGTACTGTATCATACTAACAATGCATAGTAGTCGTGCGAGTTAAGATTTAACAATGACGGACAGATAGTTTCATTTCATTAAGTACTGTCAGTGTACTGTATCATACTAACAATGCATAGTAGTCGTGCGAGTTAAGATTTAACAATGACGGTTAGATAGTTTCATTTCATTAAGTACTGTCAGTGTACTGTATCATACTAACAATGCATAGTAGTCGTGCGAGTTAAGATTCAATACTAACCAGTCTACCTTCATCACGACTTAATTCAGGAAAGTTTATGACCACGTCGCTTAAACTAACAGAGTGATGTTGAGTTTTATGCTGAATTATTATTTTACTTATCATGGGAATATGCCATCGATCGGTTAAATACCCTCTAAATACATGTCTCAAAACCTGCTTCACCACCGCAGGTCTAAAAGATATAAACCACCACACAGTTACGACGTGTTCTCTCGGATCCTCTCATCCCGACTAATTGCAACCAGGCGTGGCAGTGAGTTTAAGCCAGCGCGGCCATGATGGTTAACATATATATGCAAATTGACAATGTGCAATATGTCATCACTGAGCCAGGCTTTGAGGCCAGAATTTGGGTGTTTAATCGACCCAATGGCTTATTGCAAATCATCAGTATGAATATTACTTATCACTGGTTACTCTACAACGAAACTGGAGTTAATAATAGTGCGAAAAATAAAGCAAAAAAGGGAATTCAAGGTAATATGCAATTGCTATGGAAAGCTATTTATCAGAATATTTGGTCAAGATTCTTTATTAATAGGACTCTGGAAAAAAAGGATCTGATGTCACTATGGCCGGAGCACTGCGTTACAAAGACTTAATTGTTTATTTGTAGTGAAACTGTTATTAAAGAGAGACAGCAAAAGTTACATGAAATGTTTAGTCTCTTTACTGTGATAACGCTTTTGTAAATTATTCTCACTGATACCAGATGCTTTTATTCATTTTAGTGAAGTCCTGTGATGGTGAAGGGGTTTATTATTTCTATGTCAAACCCTTCAATTAAAACCGTGATGTCCTAATCTATAAAAAAAACACATGGAAAAAGCAGGCATATTAACGTGACGCCTCACCCTTAAGTATTAATATCCTGTCTCATTTTTCTTAATATCTGGAATTAATTACCTGGGATGAATTAGCTGGTTTTAATTACCTGTCTATTTTTTTCAAATCTTAATATTATGAGAAGGTTTTATATCTTTGTGTAGTACAGTATGAAAAGACTCATTCTGAACACGCCTGTAAGAGAGAGAGAGAGAGAGAGAGATAGAGAGAGAGAGATTCTGTGGACGTTAGAGTGTATGTGTGTATGCACTTCTCTGTGTGCATGTTTGTGTGAATGTGTGTTTGTGTGTATATATATATATATATATATATATATATATATATATATATATAATACAGACAGATTAATAACAACATAAACAAATTAACCACGAGAAGGAAACCCTGAAGGTTCATATTGATAGCTCAAGCCGTTCATGAAATACTGTATAATGGGATAACACACACACACACACACACACACACACACACACACACACACACACACAAAACACTACACGCCACACACACACACACACACACACACACACACACACACACACACACACACACACACACAAAACACTACACGCCACACACACACACACACACACACACACACACAAAACACTACACGCCACACACACACACACACACACACACACACACACACACACACACTGTCAAAAGCATTATCGCTCCGCCTTGATAGAGGCTGGCGATAAGAAGTACTTCATGCATTATATCTTGAGACAGTGTGAAGATGTAATACACGAAAGTACTAACCTTTTCAATTTACATTACTTTTTTCATTAATGGATGTGTGTTTTACAGTAACAGAGCGATGTTTAAGGCCATGTTTAAGAATGGGGATATAGTTTTTCCACCTAACTAATTCTTGGTCATTACGAACCCTGACTTTTTTTTTTCCCCCAACTTTCTGGAACCTGTTTATTAAAAGAGTAAAATTTCAGTTCGTGTTCGTTTAATGACACGAAAATTAGTAGGAAGTGTGGTGTAACGATGGGAAGGGGAGGATGGCCTAGTGCAGCACAGTTTACACGCACGCTTAATATGATACAAGATCCGATTGTGTGACAGTGTGACATTTTCAGAGAGTGTAGTCTACAGAACAGGGTAGTGGGGGAAATAAGAGTCATTTTACTTTTATTTATCACTTATTATTATTATTATTATTATTATTATTATTATTATTATTGTTGTTATCATCATCATCATCATAATCATCATCGTCGTCATTATCGTCATGATCATCATCACAGCCCTTGTTCCCCACCTTAAAATGTTTGAGACAGGATCCGGTAACATGGAAGAGTAAAAGCACTAAACTGGGAGAACTTTCAACACCAGTATCATTGAAATGAATATTATTTTTGTTGGTGTTGTTGCTGATGTTGTTATTGCTGGTTTTACTGCACACGAGTAATTGCCACTGTGTGTGTGTGTGTGTGTGTGTGTGTGTGTCTGTCTGTCTGTCTGTCTGTCTGTAAATAAAACGCAACATTATTTATCTAGACTTGCTGGAAGGGTTGATGGTCAGGGAATGAGCAAATCCTGTATTTTTAAAATGACAGGCTAAAGGTCAGGGTCACAGGACAAGATAAAACGTTGACTTAGCAAAATTAACTGAACAGTTTTTATCGACTTAAGTCCAAACTGGGGAATGGTTGAGGCTAAGGCAAGAATGAAATGATTTAGGCTTCAGTCAAAAGTTTCAGTCAAAGGCCAGAGTCACAGGTTATGGTCTGTGTTCGACCTATGTGTATGGGTTTTAAGAAAATAACTCCATAAGTTTTTATTTGACTATAACCAAACTTTGTAGAGATGTTAGGGGTCATGCAAGGGGTAAATTTCCCTTTTTAGAACAATAAAGTAGGTCAGAGGTCATGGTCACAGGGGCTGAATAAACACTGACTTAGGGAAATCAATTTAAATATTTTTTTCAAGTGGTAGATGATAGCGATCATCGTTCACTCACATGATTTATCGCAGTTTGCTTCTTCCTTCACCTTTATCTTTCTATTTCAGTGTGTACCACCCTCTCTTTTCCTACTTCTCCCTTCCATTTCTGCAGCTTTTTATTACTCTTCTTTTCATTTTGCTTGGGTCTACACTGAGTGACAAGCCTAATAGTTTCCTGTAACCCAGGGGACAATTACAACGCTGGCTGGTAACCATATAACCAGATCAAAGGGTGAAGAAGAGCCTACTATGGTGCTCCAGTTAACTAGGTGACAGGCACAAATGCGATGTCCATCCAGGAACCAAATCTCCCAACTATTCCCTTCGACTCTCTGTGATGAGGCGCAGTCAACAACATCGGTTCACTGTACGGGATAACCCTAAAGGAGCGGTTGCTTGCCTATTGTTGATGGGTTTGCTCGGACAGACAGTCTGGGGGTAATCAGCAACAACAACAACAACAGCCCAGTATGAATGAAATTGGAGAATCGTTGAAGGAACAGCCGCAATAAAATGATTCAGTTTTGTGAGGAATCGTTCAAAAATCAAGGTCACAGGGCAAGGTTAGTACTCGACCCGCGTGTGATTCTGAGTTAAGAAAATAGTTTAAAAAGCTTTGGTATTATTTTAACCAAACATAGTGAAAGGGTTGAGGGGCTGTGGAGGGGTTTGAGGTCGGTGGAGGGGTTGAGGGTTGGTGGAGGGGTTGAGGGTTGGTGGAGGGGTTGAGGGTTGGTGGTGGGGTTGAAGGTTGGTGGAGGGGTTGAGGGTCGGAGGAGGGGTTGAGGGTTGGTGGAGGGGTTTAGGGTTGGTGGTGGGGTTGAGGGTCGGATGAGGGGTTGAGGGCCGGTGGAGGGGTAAACCCACTATTTTTCAGAACAATAGATCAGAGATCAAGGTCACAGGATAAGGACAACTCAAGCATTATTTTCATCCAGTCTTAACTAAACTTTGTGGAAAGCTAGAGGGTAAAGCTGAGGAAAAAAAAAAATCGATTTTTAGAAAAATCAGCCGAAGGTAAAGGTTACTGGGAAAGATCAAAGGTCAAGATCCCAGGGTCAGATCAACAAAAATATTTCATTTGATTAAAACCAAACTTAGTGGAAGTGTTAAGAGTAAAACAAGAATGAAATTATTCATTTTTTTTATAAAAATATCTGTTGAAGGTCAAGGGCACATGACTAATTCCAAGCTGGACCTGTGTGTCTGTGTGCGAACATATAACAAAACAGTTTTGTTCTGACTTGGATCAAACTTGGTGGATGTGTTAAGGATCACCCATTAGGCTGACCTAATGTTTTTAAAACAATGAACCGAAAGATAAGCTCACACAGGAAGGTCAAAAAAAGTTTTTTTCAGATACACCATACACTAATCTTTCTCGATGCGTTCCATTTAAAACAAGTATAGAGAGATTCAGGTTTGATGAAATTCAGTCAGAGGTCAGGTCAGAGGGAAAGGTTGAAGGTCGCTGCCAAGGTCACTAGACAAAGTCAGTTCAGTGTTTATCTTATTTGAACCAAAGTTGTTGGAAACGTTATGGATCAGGCAAGAACGAAATAATTCGATTTTGAGAGTGATCTGTCGAAGGTCGGCGTCACAGAGCAAAGTCAAATAATCCGCCCTTAGACGAGTTCGTGGATAATATTATTATTATTATTGCTATAATTATTATTATTATTATTATTATTATTATTATTATTTTTATTATCATCATCACTGTTACCTTCGCCAACGAAGTTGGAGGAGATTATGCATTCACCAATGTTTGTCTGTTTGCTTGTCTGTTCACACGATATCTCCAAAAGTTCTCAACGAATTTCAATGAAATTTTGGTGGAAGGGTGAGCCATGGGCCAAGAAATAACTCATTAAATTTGGGGGCGGGTCCGGATCCGGATTCGCCATTGGCGGAAGTAAGCGCTCACTTAGTGCTTTCTACTTATATATTAATTGTAGCAGTAGTAGTAGTAGTAGTAGTAGTTGAAGTTGTTGTAGTCCTAGTGATAATGGTAGTCGTAGTCGCCGCAGTAGTCATCGTAGTCATCGTAGTTTGTAACAGCAGCAGCAGTAGCATCTATAGCACGGTAGTAATGTTTTATTATTATTATTATTATTATTATTATTATCATTATTGTCGTCGTAGTAGTACTGGTTGCAGCAGCAGTAGTAGTAACAGTAGTAGTAGCAACAGTAGTGGCAGTAGTAGCAACAGAAGTGGTAGTAGTATCAGAAGTAAATTTTTTTTTTTTTTTTTTTATGCGAGGAAGAAGGAACCAAAGGCCATGAGCCCGCAGTAACAGTTCCCTCCAAGAGAAAAACAAAATACAATACAGAGCCAAATTCAAGATCCGATCATTTTGAGATGCCTCGACACACTGCGTTTGAAAGACTGGAGATCATAGGCAGCAGGAAATACAGACAGAGGGAGACAGTTCCAGAGCTGACCTGTTGCATAAATGAAAGACTGGGAGTAACGGTTAACTCTTGCATTAGAGAGTTGGACAGAAAAAGGATGAGAGTTTGCTGCCAGACGGGTGCTACGCGCCCGTCGTAGAGGTGGAGGAATGCAAGCAGAGAGTTCAGAGGAGCAGTGACCATTAAAGTAGCGATAGAAAAGAGATAAAGATGCAACAGTGCGGCGAAGAGACAGAGGTTGAAGGGAGTCAGTAAGAGGAGGAGAGTTAATGAGACGAAAAGCCTTTGCCTCCACCCTATTGAGAAGAGCTGTATGTGGGGAGCCTCCCCACACATGAGAGTTGTACTCCACACAGGGGCGGATAAAACCCCTGTATAGAGTCAACAATTGTGCAGAGGTGAAGAAAGTGCGGAGTCGGCTTAGCACACCCAATCTCTTGGAAGCAGATTTTACAAGAGATGTAATATGATATTTCCAAGATAAGTCCCGAGTAAATGAAACCCCAAGCATGTTCAAGGATGATGCAGGATTAAGCTGAATATTATTAAACATTAGTGGGTATACCTGTGGAAGATTTTGTCGGGTTGATAGGTGTAAGAACTGAGTCTTAGATGCATTAAAGACAACCATATTATTTTTACCCCAGTCAGAGATACGAGCCAAATCAGACATTAGGTGTGCCACAGCCTCATCCCTTGCTTGTTGAAGTAACTGTTGGGATGGGCGTTGCGGGAACCGAATGGAAAGGTGAAGGGTGGGGTCGTCAGCGTATGAGTGGATAGGGTTAGATGTACAGCTTAGAAGATCATTGATGAATAAAAGGAAGAGAGTTGGTGATAGGACAGAGCCCTGAGGAACACCACTGTTGATAGATCTAGGAGAAGAACGATGGCCGTCTACAACAGCGGCTATAGAACGACCAGAAAGGAAGCTAGCGATGAAGGCACAGATAGAAGGATAGAAACCGTAGGAGGGCAGTTTGGAAATTAAAGATTTATGCCAGACTCGATCGAAAGCCTTTGAGATGTCAAGTGCAATGGCAAAGCTTTCGCCAAAGTCCCGAAAGGAGGATGACCAGGAGTCTGAAAGGTAGGTGAGAAGATCGCCAGTGGAGCGTCCCTGACGGAACCCATACTGACGATCGGAAAGAAGGTTGTGATAGGAAAGATGCCTTAAAATTTTTCTATTAAGAATTGACTCGAAAACTTTTGAAATACAGGACGTTAAAGCAATTGGACGATAGTTGGAGGGTTTGGAGTGGTCACCCTTCTTTGGGACTGGCTGAATGAGAGCAAACTTCCAGCAAGAAGGAAAGGTACAAGTTGACAGACAAAGGCGAAAGAGTTTGCCTAGGCAGGGTGTAAGCACAGAAGCACAGTTCTTGAGAACAACAGGAGGGACCCCATCAGGCCCATATGCCTTGTTAGTACTGAGGCCAGTGATGGCAGAAAGTACATCAACTGAAGAAATTTTAATGTCAGCCATGAGGAAGTCAGAGGGGGAAGTGATGGAGGAACAGCACCGGAATCGTCTAAGGTAGAATTGGAGGAGAAAGTCTGTGCGAAGAGATCTGCTTTATCAGTAGAAGAAATAGCTACAGAACCATCAGAGTAGAAAAGAGGAGGGAAGGATGATGAGGTAAAGTTGTTAGAAAGGTTTTTGGCAAGATGCCAGAAGGAGCGGGAAGAATTCGAGTCGGAGAGTTGAGAGCATTTAGTATGGATGAAATTATTTTTAGTAGAGCGAAGAACAGACTTAGCACGATTCCGGGCAGAAACGTAAAGATGGTGTGATTCAGGGGTGGGTTGGCTCCGGTACCTTTTGTAGGCCCTCTCCTTGTTGCGGACAGCATTAGAACAAGCGTGATTAAACCAAGGCTTTCTTGCATTAGTCAAAGGATATGAGAAAGGAATGTATGCTTCCATGCCCGAGAGAATAACCTCCGTAATGCGCAAGGCACACTCAGATGTCTCACGGCCATGGAAGCAATAATCATTCCAGGGAAAATCAAAGAAGTACTGCCTGAGGGCCTCCCAGTCCGCGGCTCCAAAATGCCACAGACGACGTTTCACTGGAGGGTCCACAGGCCGTACCGGAGTGATAGGACAGGTTAAGGTAATAAGGTTGTGATCGGAGGAGCCCAACGGAGAGAAAAGATTAACAGAGTAAGCAGAAGGATTAGTCGAAGAATTTTTGATAGTCAGTAGAATTAGGGGATAAGTAAACAGCACAGATATATTTAGTCAGAGAATGACAGGAAAGCCGAAGCCAGAGTGTGGAGAATTCAGAAGAATCAAGTTCAGGAACACGAGAGCAAGATAAGTCGTTGCGTATATATACACAACAGCCACCTTTGGCTTTGAAATGAGTATAGAGAAAGTAGGAGGATACAGAAAAGGGTTTGCTGTCAGTTGCCTCAGACAGCTGAGTCTCCGTTAGAAAAAGGTGAGGTTTAGAGGAGGAGAGGTGGTGCTCAACAGAGCGAAAGTTAGAGGAAAGGCCGCGAATGTTGCAGAAATGAAGAAGAAGAGAGTCAGACCGTGTTTCCAGGCACCTTGAGTCGTCACCGGGAGACGGGCAGATGGTGGGGGCATTTATGGTCCCCCCCCCTGGGGACTCCGAGGCTTGATAAGACGACGCCATGTTGGTAAATTTTGAATAGGAAGTGTAGTGTGTACTGTGCATGTAGTTTGGTGTAGATAGAGAAATTTATACTGGAGAGCATGCTGGCCTACTCTCTGTGTAACTGAGACACTGAAAAAGTTCAGCAAAGGGGGATGGTCAGGAACTAGTCCTGAGGGCTGATGAAACGGGAGCTCCAGCACTCCCTGTCATCAGCTTTCCATCCACCTCGGGAGTACTGCCCTGCTCGACTGGTGCTACAGTCTACTCCTCAAGAATGAGGACGTTCATCCAGAATTGCATTTTGTAACGCGTATCCATTATTTCTTTTCTATCCAAACAACTTCAACTTTTAGTTATGACGTTATATAACTCATGTTGCTTTGCCACTCACTGTTACATACTCCTTAACAAAACAGCAAACTAATCTAATAACTAACAACCTAAATAAATATATAAAAATTCTAGTTTCCCCAATCCTTCTGTCTGGCCTCGCTCTTTCCTAGGATGATCGCTCTTACTTCATTTACCAGAAAACAGAATCTAATCTAACCTAACTTAACCTAACCTAACCCAACCTCTTGCTCTAACAAACTAACCTGACTTAACTTTCCCAAGCATAACGTAACAAGCTAGCTTAGCAAAACAACCCTAACAGACTAACTCAACCAAACCTAGACTAACCTAACCTAACCTTAACTCACTTACCAAATCTAGCCTAAATAAATCTAGGCCTAACCTAACCTAACCTAAACCTTCATGGGTAAAGAGTTACTTAGATCGGCTACAGTTTTCTCTCGGGCCATCATTAGCCAGTTTTCCCCAATACACTCTAATGCACAAGAGCCTGGATGAGTGGGTGATTGGGACTTGATTTGCCACTGACCGTGAATGTGGTGGAAGCAGACCAGAGATAGGCGTAGTGCTGGAAATTGCCTCAATATCGGAATCTTTCTGGAGATGCTGATATGGAAATATATATATACAGGGATGGATGATTTAGTTGATATGAAAGGTTAGACTGACGTGTTTCAATTAGTGGAAGTGAGTCGATTCTTGGAGTGGTTTGACCCTGAAAGTGGTCCAGTTCAGCGAGTGGTTCGGTTGTGGGAGTGGTTCGATTGTGGGAGTGGTTCGGTTGTGGAAAAGGTTCCATTATGGGAGTGGCTCAGTTACAAGAGTGGTTTGGCAATGGGAGTGGTTCTTTTAGAAGAGTGGTTCGATTTTGTAGGTGACTCATAGGTTTGGTTATGTGTAAGCGGTTCGGTTATGAGGAAGATTATCAGCAACAAGAATAATAACAAGAAATGGCTACGGACCAAACATGTTTGGCTAATCCCTTCAATGGGGTCACGTATTTTTTATTAAATTCTAGCAACATGAGGACGATTTTATTCAGTTTGTGCTATGTCTTGTTCAATTAAGGGTTGATGGAGTTTCTGCCTACTCCTTCCCTACTAACAGTCTCCCTAGAAACAGAAGAAAATGGTATGGGTATAAGAATAAAACGTAATATGTTACCGGACTGAAAGAGTTAGTTCCTGTACAAACAACTCTTGAGAGACCAATATTCCGCTGACAATTAAATAATAACGCAATTAAGTATCCATGAACGTGATTGATACGAAGGAAAACTAAATAAAAAATAAATAATAAAAAGCAACTCGGAACTTAATTTTCCTCATGTTCTTTTATTACGGACCGGAAAGCTTTTAAGTGGATCTGCCCTGAGGGGAAAAAGAGGAGGAGGACGAAAGGATGAGGAAGGGATGACAGAGGGAGACGAGAGGAGAGGGATAAGTTAGTTGGTGGGAGAAAATTAGGTAAGTGTGAGACAAGGTAGAGGAGAAAAAGCATGAGGGAGGGAGAAGGAAGAGGATAAAGGGAGAAAAGAGAGCGAGCGAGGAGACAGGGGAGGAAAGACGACGAAAAAGAAGGAGAATGAGGATGTTGATGATAATAATGAAGAGAAAGAGGAAAGGAGAGAGACAGGTTAATCGGTAAGAAAGAGGTTAAGTTAGGTGGAGAGAGAACAATGAGATTTTGGCCGAGCTGGTCAAAAGAAGGAATTAAGAAGGAGGGTTTGTGACGGACTGGATCTGGCTAGTTAGGAGATTAGTTAAGAATATAAATATAGAGACACTGAATATTGTTCCACTTTTTATGCTAACATTTATGAAAATCTACATAATATTTTCTGAAACGTATGTTGGGTTAACAAGATTGCTTAACTAGCTTTTCAATATTGTTGTTCGTCTCGTCATTTCCCGGTATGGGCTCTATCAGTATTTATGTTTTTAACTATATATGCATTCTCCTTAGTAATAAGCTAGAGATGTGTTCTTCAACATTAACAGTTTTTTCCATATCACTGGTAATATAAATTGAGAGAAACGGACAAATCAGCATAAGTAGTAGTAGTTGTAGTCACATGTTCATGTGAAACATCAACTCAGTGGCTTACAGTTGAAGCTGCCCTTCTCCTGTAGCCCACCATTCCTCCTCTCGGGGGATAGGGAAAGAGTTGAGAGATGTTTGCAAGAACGGGCAGTGAAGTAGCCCAGTTAAATTAGTGCCACACATGAAGGCGTCCCTTTCCAGCACCCAAATTAGTAGCAAAGGACATATTCAAACTTTAATCCCTTTAGCAGAATGAAAATTAATTCGTCTGGATCAGACTAAAATCCGAAAATTTCATTAAAATTGGGAAGACTTTCCAGCACCAATTGGATTCATTAAATCTATATATCACTTCTGCATCTCGATCATTCTAGCCACAACCAATGTAAAATCGTCAGGAAATGGTTGGAATTAAATGAGAATGACGTTCTTGGGGTGAATGGGTTAATAATATATTTTGTAGGTCAGTGGAGGCTTAATAACAAAAAACATTAAAAGAAGCCAACATGCAACGAGGACTACCTACGGTGCAATTGTTTTGTAGTTAAACATGGACAAACCCATTCAGCTCGAGGATGATTTTTGTATTTCACTCTTGCTACCCCCAGACGATTACATTAGACGATTACATTAGATTAGATTGGATTAAATGCGATTAGAGAGGCCAGAGACACACTTCATTAAACGTTGCATTACAGGGGTTTTCTGTGCTAAATGAAACTATAAGTAAAACAAACAAACTAGAATTTACTCTTTCGTGGACGGGACAACTCTATTATTCTAAGCCAGTAAGCATTAGATGATTGGTTTCGGCAGCTATAGAGTCATAACAACCTGAGAGTGTTAATACCAAAGAAGAACATCAAAAAAGGCGGCTTAGAATGAGGAGTGGGTTTAGTTAGCAGGTCAGAGGAATCCGACTAAAGTTTACCGGGTGGAAGGGAGGCGATGGCTGGAAGGAAAGAGGTGGCCTTGGCTTAGGGTCGGGAGAGGACGACAGAGATAGAGCAGGGAGGCAGGAAGGGAAGGCTGTGTAATGGAGAAAGGAGAGGGAGGAGAGGGTAAGAAAAGAGGGGAGGAATGGGTGACAGAGAGGGATGGATGTGTGCCGGAGAGAGGGAGGGGAGAGAGAAAGAAGAAAGAGGAGAGAAGGGTGAACGGAAGGGAAGATTATGTAATGAGAAGGAGGAGGAGGAGGAGAGAGGGAGAAACGAGTGATAAGAAGCAAGAAGTATGTCACAAAAAGGGTGTGAGGAGAGGTAATAAGATAAGGGAGGAGAAGGTAAGGCGAGATGTGAGGCGATGGCTGGAAGGAAAGAAATGGCTCTGATTAGTGGGTGTGGAGAGGATGACAGAGTTACAGCAGGTGGGGAGGAGGGCAAGGTTAAGTAATGAAGATTGGAGGAAGAGACGAAGGTAAAGAAAGAGGGAAAAACGGAAGAGTATGTGATGGAACGAAGAGAGAGAGAGAGAGAGAGAGAGAGAGAGAGAGAGAGAGATGAACGCGTGTCCTGTCCATGGATCCAGACGTAGATATATCCCAAGAATAATGTCTTAGCGGAGACAGGCGGACAAACTGCCAGGCTGACACGGAGACGGATGCGGGAGGCGGACGTGGACGGAGAGAGACAGATGGTGGGACGGACGTAGACGGAGAGAGACATATGGTGGGACTGACGAAGCCTGAAAGAGACAGATGGTGGGACGGAAGGAAAAGGTGTGTGTGGGTGAAACCTGACGGAGAGGAGAACTGAACCAAAGTACATATATATATTTGTATATACTGGTATTATATATATTATATATATGTGTATTTATTATATATATTATACACATATATGTAGATATTATATATGTTACATATATATGTAAAGGGATATATGTATATATATTCGTGTGTGTGTGTGTGTGTGTGTGTGTGTGTAATTCACCGGGTCGGTCAGGATCACTTGATGGTCGTGATCGTCAGCTTTTACCCTCCCGGAAGGGAGCTGAGAGCTCATATAGTCCGATCTAAGGGCAAGGCTGTGACCTTCACACAAAATGTGTGTGTGTGTGTGTGTGTGTGTGTGTGTGAGCGCGGGGGGGGGGGCCCCAAGCCCTGAAGAATAAAGGAACTTAATCCTTCACTACGATAACACTTATCGTATTATACTGCTGCTGGCTCAGTATAAATATATTCTGTAACAGGAGAGATATTTCGAGCTGAAGGAGTTAGATATAGCAGTTTACTCTACACCTTTTACTGTAACTTGACATAAAATTACCATAACATCATCTTGAATGCTGAGTTGTGACAATACGTTAAGTGCAGAATATGATGCTAGTCATGAATAAGTGCTATTAGATAATATAGCACCGTAGCACTGTTTTGTTCTGCCACTGAGCTACGTGTAATAAGCTGCAAAAGGAGGAAAATCTGGGCCATGGTAACGTGAAACAATTCTTATCCCATCCCTACACACATTTCCAATTAACTGAATAAAACTGGGTGGATGTAGGAAGAATAAACTAAACTAAAAAAAAAAAAATGCCATCATACTCACTTGTTTACTGCTTGCTGTGTCTGCCTCACATTCATCCTACTCACCTGCCACTGTCAGTGAGTCTCTTAAGCGTTCGCATTTGTGTCAAGGCGCCAAAATTCTGTACATTACGTGAATTCATTAAAAATAAACGCAGTTAATACTTTGTCCTAATTGTGAGTTCATGTAGAAGGAAGAACAAGGGATGGCAAAATGCTGCATACTTCCTCCTGCTTCCTGCAAAAATAAGTATTGGTTATGAGAGGGATGTGGTCGTAAGTCTGGCATCGTATCCAGGCCCCGGCATGTCGATTATCTTGTCCAGAAACTCACTTCCGCATCGTAACTTCCTTCCACTGTCCCACTCAACCACAGACCGACATGGACGAACTTTTAGCCCTTCAGTTGTGCAATAACCTGGAAATGATTTTGTTTGCCTCGCAGTCCTCAGATGGTCGCTGCTTTACGTCACAGGCACAGCGGTCTCTTAAATTCCAAAGCCAACCTCAGTGGCAGGAAAGGCCTTTGAAGTTCCTGAGGGGGGAGTTAAGTAGACAACCGGTGCTGCTCAGCTTCCTCACAAAAAGCTCTTAACTTGGAGAGACTTAATAGTGGTGAAGCACCTCTGCAACAACAGTGGCAATAGTAGAATAATTATACCCACAAACTGAAACTATTTGTTGAGAAGGTATAGCAGTTTGGGCCTGAGATGGAATATTTAGTGTCTTTATTGTAAAGATGTCTGAAGTGAGGCCAAGGCGGGTTAAAACTTCTTAGTCTTCACAATTAATTAAATTTCAAAATTGGTATATACCTTTTCCAATTAAAAACTCAAGACAGTGTGAAGTCAAGACACCGTCAGAGATAATAGTGCTGATAGTGGTAATGGTAAGGACAGTGAAGACTAAGATGTATAAATTGATGATTGTTTGTTGGTCGTATCAATGATATATACAGATTCTGACACAAACATAGCCGTCATTACATGTGAATTTTCATAAGCATCACTGTCACTACAAACACCCCTTCACCATTCAGAGTTCGCAAGCATGAGGAGGGGTAAAGTTTGGCAACCACTCTCTCTCCAAGTGAAGTTCCGGTCCTACAGTGGACTTCGTACTGCCTGTTACAGATATGATAAGGTAAGGATCTTGGTGAAAATTGTAGTTGTGATAATTTTTGTAGTGGCAATGGTGACGGCGAGGATGCCTGTATTGACAGCAACGATGGGTATATTGATGTTAACACTTTCAAGATCCTAGGACTCACTCTCATCTGAAGAAAATCATTTGGCTAGATCTGAAACCTTGACATGGTTAGCAGTGTTACTACAAGAGGTATTCAGGTGGTCAGACGGTATCCTGGCGTTATCTGAAATACAGGGTGATTAAAAAGTCGCTATGCACTTTCATATTGCTACTTGGATAATGATTTATAATACTCTTAGCTATACTTACACGAAGGATCTTGATGTGGGTTAGAAAAAGTTACAATTGTTTTGTTCCCTTTTGTTAAAAATTTTAGGATTATATTTCGGCCTAAAGTAATTTCGGATTTTTTTTTCTTTTACATCATACACTATACTGTTCAGGAGCACAGTGATTTTTAATAACCCTGTAGAATACCAGTGTTGTCCCGACTATGACATGGCCAGCGGTAACAATATTAACACTATCTCCCATGACTCACTCAGCTGAATAAAATCGTCTGGCGTTGCACTCTGAGTGCTCCTTCTGGTTCTTTTTGTTCTTTATTCATATCTTCAGCTTAATACATCCCCCCTTAGTGAGTGCGTAAATGTTGGCTACATCTAACCGCTCCTGTTCAAAAAGTCTCTTCAATAATAGGTAAAATCATCATGAATTAGAAGAATTGCAATAACAAGTGTATCAATTTAATAATGTGTTTACAATGTTAGCGAAAAGAAAAAGTTGATTAGTCTTCTCAACCCGAAGATGTGATTTTTATTTTTCTACCTGATACTACCAGAAGATTCTATTCTGTTTAAGACGGCACTCTACTAGCGCAGCTGGTTTGTAAAGGCGGTATATAACCCCCTCCAATTTGCAAAGTCTACCTTGACATTAATAAAATTATCTTGAGCGTGAAACAATAAACTACAAAAATTATCACTGGAGAGAGAGAGAGAGAGAGAGAGAGAGAGAGAGAGAGAGAGAGGAAAATGTTACAAGTATTACAACTGATTACACAGTTACAAAGGGTTATACCGTAAAAGACATTAGGAAGAACGACATTCTGATCATTTACTGTTTTCTTGTTATCTCAACTCATTTTTTTTTTTAGATCAAGATTTTTTTTTTCAACTATATTGGATGGATAAATTTTTCAGTCGCCCCTTCATTGCTAGTGGATTCCTCTAAGCTGAATGAATTAGTTTCTTAGCAGTAAAAACAAAATAATAATGACTTCATCCTACTGTAGCAGTCAGATGTTGCAAATCTATCTCTATCTATATACCTAGGCTGCTTCCCCCAAGGAAAGGGAGGTAGCCGAGACAGGACGACTCACTCTCCATTTACTCATCCATTCAAACACATTCATTCGCATCTTAGCCCCAAAGGGGAGAACGGACAGATCCTCACCGCACCACACCGCACAAGGGTCAACTGGGCAATGCAATCAGTGACATCCGCAGCAGGGCCCGACAGCAGAACTGGTTTACCCCTGCCACATCATAACAGACCCATCCCCTTACCCGCACCTGACCTGACTAGCTGATCAGACCAAATGCGGGAGAATATCCCCTCAGGGCTGCGTCATCACTTATTCATTCACAATTTCTCTCCATTTATTTCTGTCACGCACAGCCACTCTTCCTTGCTCAACAGACATCCCTCTCGCATCCAGCGCTCTCTTCACACTGTCCATCCATCCTATTCGTGGTCTTCCTCTCAGCCTTACACCTCTCACATCAGATCTAGTTATCTTTTTCACCAATCGCTCATTATCCATTCTCTCCATATGCCCAAACCATTGCAACACCCTCTGCTCAACTCTACCAGCCATCTCCCGAACAACTCCAGTTCTCCTTCGCACTTCATCATTTCGCACCCGATCCATACGCGTCACTCCACACATACTCCTCAGACATCTCATCTCCATTACATTCAAACTTTTCCTCTCTGCTACACCCATATTCCATGTTTCAGACCCATATAATGCAGTCGGTACCACAACACCCTCATACAGCCTTCTCCCTTACATCCATTCTAAGTGAACGACATTTAAACACTTTTTTCATTCCTCCCAGCACCTTTCCTACTTCATTTATTCTAAACTTCACTTCTGCATCTATTCTTCCATCCACAGCAACATGTGACCCTAGATATTTAAAACAATCTACCTCCTCAAGCAACTCACCATTCAAAACTATATTCATCCCCCTACCATCTATCAACCTCGTACACTTCATCACTTTACTCTTATTCTCATTTACTTTCAATTTCCTCCTTTCACACACCCTTCCAAACTCCTCTACCAACTCTCTCAATCTCTCCTCTGAATCAGTCACCAGTGCAGTATCATCTGCAAACAGCAGCTGCTTCAGATTCCACTCTCCTCCATCAACATTTACCAGACTCAGACCACCTAAAACTCTTGCATTCACCTCCCTTACAACACCATCCATGTAAATATTAAACAACCAAGGCGACATCACACATCCCTGTCGCAGCCCCACTCTCACGGGAAACCAATCACTCACAGCATTTCCCACTCTTACACACGCTCTACTATTTACATAAAAACTTTTCACCCCTTTTAGTAACCTACCATCAAGTCCATACAATCTTAAAACAGTCCACAAAGCCTCCCTATCAATTCTATCATACGCTTTCTCTAAATCCATAAATGCCCAAAACACATCCTTGCCTTTCGCTAAATACTTTTCACACACTTGTCTCACAGCAAACACCTGATCAACGCATCCCCTCCCTCTCCTAAAGCCACACTGCTCATCACTAATTACTCCCTCTGTACCCTCTCTAACTCTCATAATTAACACTCTACCATACACCTTACCTACAACACTCAACAGACTTATACCCCTAAAGCTAGTACATTCATACTTATCACCCTTGCCTTTATACAACGGGACCACACAAGCACTTGCCCAGTCAATTGGCACCATACCTTTCTCAAAGCACACATTCAACAATCTTACTAACCAGTCAACAATAGTCACTCCACCACCCTTCAGGCATTCCACAGCACACCCATCCATACCTGCAGCTTTCCCTGCTTTCATCTCCTTTACTGCCTTCTCCACTTCCTCCTTCATGATCATAGAATCATTCAACTCTCCCAACACATTTATTCCTTGCACCCTTACATCCGCCACAATCTCAGCCACCCTTTCCTCCTCTACATTTAACAATCTTTCAAAATACTCTGCCCATCTCTTCCTTACTGCATCCATCTCAATTAACATTCTTCCATCCTCTGCTTTTACTCGTTCTTCCTTCCCAGACTCTCCCTTTCGCACCCTTTTCACCTCCTTCCAAAACATTTTCTTATTCTGCTGAAAATTCTCTGTCAGCCGCCTACCCCACCTCTCATCTGCTGCCACTTTAGCATCACGCACAGCCCTTCTCGCTCTATTCCTCTTCTCCTTATACCTTTCATATGACATCTCATCCTTCCTCTGCAGCCACACTTCATATGCACGTCTCTTCTCAGCGACAGCCATACTTACTTCCTCGCACCACCATTCACTTCCTTTTCTTACACCACCACCCACACGTCTCACACCACACACCTCTTCTGCATGCCCCACCACAGCACTCTTAAACAACTGCCATTCCTCCTCCACGCTGCCATTTTCCCGATCTTTCACTGCGTTCCACTCATCTTTCAATTTCTCCTGATACTCTATCTTTTTCTCTCTTTTATCCAACTCACTCACTTTCAAAACCTCTCTGCCACACCTAACCCTCCTAGCTCTCACCCATCTCTTACCTACTCTTAACTTTCCCTCCACCAGGTAGTGGTCAGACATACCTCCACCCTCCCCTCTCAGAACTCTCACATCCAACAATCTTCCTATTACATTCCTAGACACAACCACATAGTCCATCAAGGCTCTATCAACAACCCTTCCACCCTCCTGTCTCACCCATGTATACTTATAAATATCTTTCTTCTCAAACAGCGTATTCCCAATCACCATCTCTCGCTCAACACACATCGCTATCATTCGTTCCCCATTTTCATTTCTTCCAGGCACACCATGCATACCAACTACGCCTTCAACTGCTACATTTCCCACTCTAGCATTCAGATCTCCCATCATTACCACATTCACATTCGCTTCAAAACTCTGCAGACACTCATCAACATCATTCCAGAAAGACTCCCTCTCTTGTTCATCCCTTTCACTACCAGGCCCATATGCACTCACAAACACCCACAACTCACGTTCAAATTTCGCTTTCACCCACATCAGTCTCGATGACACCTCCTTCCATTCAATCACACATTGCTGAACTTCCGGACTCACTAACAAGGCCACACCTTCTCTTGCCCTTCCTCTATCAACACCTGACAATCTTCCATTCACACTTCCAAACATAGATTCCCCCTTCTCTTTGCAAATACTAATACTATAATGGATTTCACAGTTACAAAAGGTTGTTTCGAAATAAAACACAATTGGGAAAATGAATCGCCGGAAGTCAATACTCTCTAAAATTATGCAATCTTTTTACCACACACAAAATATGTTTTACTTTTCCTGCAGTATATAAACATTCAACAAACATAACATTTTGCCGGACGATGCAGCCTTTCCAGTGACACGCACAGGTTGTGAGGTAAATGTGAGCTGAATTTTATCATCAGGTCATTCTTATTGGCATCATAAGTTTCATGGGTTTGCAAAGTTAAAGATAATAATTCACCACGTCAACCCACATGCAAGGTATCAAACAGAACATTAAAAAATATCCCTCTGCCCCACCTCAAACTCCCATCTAAGAAATGACTGACAAAACCAGTCCCGAGTCCATAATCCATCAACAAAACTTCAGTCACATCTAAAAACATGATGAAGGGGAGCTAGTTTAGCTTTTTTAGAATGCTACACAAAGCGAGGTTGAGACTGAAGAACATCCTCTCGTCAAATCTTACATCTTATTGTTATCTGCCTCAATGAACCTTGTACAATCTACAGACTTTGATAAAACACTACAGACATATATATAATATATATATAAAGATATATATATATATATATATATATATATATCTATATATATATATATATATATATATATTTATATATACATATGTATATATATATATATATATATATATATATATATATATATATATAGATAGATATAGATATAGATATAGATAGATAGATGGATGGATAGATAGACAGATAGATAGATAGATAGATAGGTAGACAGATAGACAGATAGATAGATAGATAGATAGATAGATATACAGTATATATATATATATATATATGTATGTATATATATATATATATATATATATATATATATATATATATTTATTTATTTATTTTAACTCTAAAAGCACTGATAGGGAACTGATATATATTTTCCCTGTAAGCACTGATATAGTCTAACTTAATAGGAATTAATATATTTAACTAGCTAAAAAGACTCCCAGACTTAAGAAAAATAGTTTGTGAAACCGACTCCGACCCGTTGCCATATTTATGTAATCTATCAGCATTATGTCTTGAAAACAGCTGCCGTGTTAGCAAACAGACATACAGACAGGCAAACAACTAGACAAAGAGATAGAAAAACAAACAAACAGGGACAGTTAAACAGTCAAACAAATAATCAAACACGGAATAAAACATCTGAATCCTTATACAGACCACTTCATTTGGAGACGGTAGGTGGCGACAACTAGCATCCATCCACCCCTAGTGCGGCCTACTTCTTCATTCACTTTTATAATTTCCTCTCTGTATCTGCTCTTTCCTCTTCCTATTTCTCCCATCTTTCCTGTCACTTCTTATTACTCAGAAGATATTTATAACGCTGGCTAGTAACTACAGTATATACCCAGATAATTGTGTGAAGTTGAGCCTGCTATGGTGCTCCGGTTAACTGGGTGGAGAGATGCAAATTCGACGTCCATCTGGGAATCAAACTACGTTCTTTCCTGTGCCCCACAGAAGCGAGGCGCTGCCTACCAGAAGGGAAAATTTGTTCATCGCAGTGGACGGCCCTGCAGGGGTGATGCTTACCTGCGGATGATGGATTGTTCGACCAGACAGACAGGGGCTACTTAACAACAACAACAGCATCAGTCGGATAACATATTTGTTAGATTACCCATTCTAAAGTCAAACCATTTTCTTTACCTTAAGCAAGCGCTCTAGTAGTGGAAGTAGAGTCAATCTCCTTTAACCACATGAGAAGGAAAATGTCTGTTTCATACCTGCTTCTGCCAAGCAATCTTATTCAGGTAAGGGTTTCAAATAACCTTAAATACGCAGACAGTAATTGAAATTCCTTTACAACTATAGATCCTCTCTGACTCCCTCCCAACACTCTCCCTTCCTTCCTACTGTTTCACATCTGTAAAACCTTCCCTCACCTCTCCTGCCCTTCCCTAAGTCCTCAATATCTCTTTATTATCTTGCTTCTTCTCCCTTCTGACCTCCCCTCGCGTCTCATTTCTTTCTCTAGCACCATTTCCACAATCCCTCCTCTCTCCTCTCTTTTTTTCCCACTCCCTTGTCTTCCCTCTCCCTTGTCTTCCCTCTCCTCTCTCATTTCTTTACCCTGTTCCCTCTCCACCTCCTAACCGCTTCTCCCTTCCCTTTCATCTTCCCTCCCACTTTCTAACTTATTCTCTATTCCTTCTTCTCCCAGTCACTATCGTACTGTAATTTTTTTCTTTCTCTTTTGAACGAGACACTTCCCTTGCGGGAAAGACGTACGTGTGTGTGTGTGTGTGTGTGTGTGTGTGTGTGTGTGTGTGTGTGTGTGTGTGTGTGTGTGTGTGTGTGTGTGTGTGTGTGTGTGTGTGTGTGTGTGTGTGTGTGTGTGTGTGTGTGTGTGTGTGTGTGTGTGTGTGTGTGTGTGTGTGTGTGTGTGTGTGTGTGTGTGTGTGTGTGTGTGTGTGTGTGTGTGTGTGTGTGTGTGTGTGTGTGTGTGTGTGTGTGTGTGTGTGTGTGTGTGTGTGTGTGTGTGTGTGTGTGTGTGTGTGTGTGTGTGTGTGTGTGTGTGTGTGTGTGTGTGTGTGTGTGTGTGTGTGTGTGTGTGTGTGTGTGTGTGTGTGTGTGTGTGTGTGTGTGTGTGTGTGTGTGTGTGTGTGTGTGTGTGTGTGTGTGTGTGTGTGTGTGTGTGTGTGTGTGTGTGTGTGTGTGTGTGTGTGTGTGTGTGTGTGTGTGTGTGTGTGTGTGTGTGTGTGTGTGTGTGTGTGTGTGTGTGTGTGTGTGTGTGTGTGTGTGTGTGTGACTAACTTAGCCGTCCCCGTCTTTGGTAAGTGAGATTAAAGCGATCCGTCAGGGCGAGCAAAATGTAGGCTAGGAACATTTACGAAAGAGAGAGAGAGAGAGAGAGAGAGAGAGAGAGAGAGAGAGAGAGAGAGTACAAAGGAAAGTAAACAGACACAGACCAAATAGTTCTTTCGGGGCTGTTTGTTAAAAGAAAGAATATGCCTATGATGTCTAGCTCTTTGAGCTGAAGATAACGATGGACAAGCACGAAGGCCTCCCCCGCCCACCAAACCCTCCAGCCGAAACCGGCAGGAAAACATTGTAAGAAGGACCACCATGAAGCACAGAACAATTTCCATGGATTTTTTCATGGGAGAGACAAAAAGAAAATTTATAAATATCCTATCTATCTATCTATCTATTGCCAGACGCCTCAATCCCGTTTGGGGTGGCCACAAACAAATCGCCTCCAAGTCGCCCTGTCCCCCGCCATTTCACTGCCCCGCTCCCAACTCACACCCCCCTCTCTCATATACATCTCCACCCCATCCCTCCATCTCATCCTCGGCCTCCCCCTGCCTACTTTAACTAAATCTGTGTGTGTGTGTGTGTGTGTGTGTGTGTGGGTGGGTGTGGGTGAGAGAGAGAGAGAGAGAGAGAGATCCGCAGTTTAAGCAATCTATATCACTCTAGATCTATCTATCTGCAATATCTATCTATCTATTTATTAATATTTAATGCTCGCTGCTACCCACAGATCCAGCGGTGTAGTACCGCAAAACCAAAGAAACCTCGCTTGCTTCACTACTCTTGTATTGTCTTTAACTTGGCCTAAAACTGACATCCCTCCACCTGGAATGCCAGGTTATAGAAGGAGTTTAACACTAGAATACGATGCTGGCCACGAAGAAATGTTATGGCAAGGACGAAGAGCCGGAGTGTTGTCTTTCTTGTGTCATTGAGGTACGTGAAATTAATTGCTTAAGGACAAAATTCAGGGCCACGGAAGAGTAAACAGACTATAGTTATAGATCACTCACAGTGAGTCATCACCCCATAAACCAGGGGTTCTCAAGCTGTGGGTCGCGGCTCACTGTTGAGTCGAAAGGAGGGCTTAGGTGGGTAACAGAAGGACCTAGAAAACAGTGGAAGAATTCGGTGAAAAGCTCATATTATAACGCTGTACATTCCACATAAATAATTTGACATGCTTTTCTCACCCAGTGCTCCAAAAAGCCTACAGAAACAGAATCCATGCGTGAAACATTCAGTGCCCGTGTATTACTTCTCCATTAAAAAAAATAAATAAATAAAAAGTTGTTCCCTTGCTGTACCCTTCATGTTCTGAAAAACACTGGCATCAAAGTGTATAATACAGGGGCCTGGCCACGTCAGGCGTGTTTAAGTTGGCTGCTGCAATACGTACAGTTTTATATTAATATTTCATCATGCTCATTCTTTTGAATTCATCTTGGCTAACAACAGTCCTGCCTGTAATAAGTTTATTCCGACTGTCTGGTCTGCCTGTGCACATAAAATTTTCTTTGTAAATTTTGTTTACTGTGTAATTTTTTTCAAATTGGAAGAAAGTGTTAGACGCATGGAGGATTATTAGCTATAATCAATGATCAGTAATTATTCATTTTCACATGGTAATGGGCTTCAGTTTGGCAGGTATTCAGGAAAGACAAGCAGATGGCACTTAAAATAAACCAGCAAGCTAATGAGTTGCACAAAATAGAAGCACCGTACGATGTGGGTCCGGCATCGGTAAAGTCTGAGAGCTGCCACAAACACCATCATTGCAGGTTGCTTTCTTCCATACACCAGTCTCACCTCATAGATGCTCAGATAAGTAACCAGATGAGATTTAAAAAAAAAAAAAACAGGTTCTAGGTAAAGTGAGCAGAGAAAGCTTGCAAATACTAACCAGTGAGAGAGAGAGAGAGAGAGAGAGAGAGAGAGAGAGAGAGAGAGAGTGGACAGGAGGGGGTGGGGGGGCATGTGGGGAGGATTTTGCTTTTAACCTCTTCACAACCTTATCTCTCTCCTGTGCGGAATAAAATCGTCCTGTCAGAGCAAGAAAAGAAAAAGACCCTACGCACGGGATTAAACTTATTTTTACCCCATACCTCACTTTATTTTGGATTTTCTTATATGTATTGTATATTTTACTAACCCTTTTCCTTACAATTTCCTTTACTTATACCATTACTCTGCTTACTCACTTTACCTGTACTTCCTCTGCGTATAATTAACTCATTCTTCCCACCATATATTATTTATACCTTATATTTCACTTCTCTTTACGTAATATCTTTGTTTACTTAAACATTATTTTTTGTATACTTAACCCTGTTCATTATATTTTGCTTTACCTTAATTTACCCCGTACTTTGCTTGTGATCGTACTGATGGCTTTTGTTTTTATTTACAGGTAAGGTTATTGTTATGTGAAGAATATGGCGGCTGGGGTTAGTACTATACTCAGTTTTTTTTATTGAGGCGAAGATGCACTTCACAAGTTGGTGATGATTGGCTGAATGCAACATGTCCGAATAACATTTACTAACCGAAATTTCTCCCTCAGATATATGTTGTCAATTAATAATGCTAACGAGTAAAGAGATTATGAAGTAATATTGCATCCAGCTAATCATCACAATGCATCTTCGCCTCGATAAAAAAAAAAACTGAGTATAGGTATGAGACCCTGTAAAACGTCCTTAAGCTTAACCCATTCAGTTAGGTATCTTACTTTCTTTTCTGTATTCTCTTTGTCTCTAGATATTATATTGAATTCAAGATAGACTTCTCAAACTGGAGCGGTCTGATACATTCTTCACTGCCTGAGTATTCTCCTAAGTGGAATAAAACTGTCTGTAGCGAGAAATAAAATAAATAAATAGATTAAAAATAAATACGTTACTGTATTGAAGGGATTAACTTGTGTATAAAATCCCTTGTTCGACAGTCGAGGACAAAAGTTGACCTAATATTTCGCCTCTTCTGTATTTATCATGTTGCTTTATTGGCTAATATTCTTAAACTTAGGAAGACACAGTATGTTTCTCTTTGAAATGATGCTTCAGGCAGGAAGGTGACAGACATGCCCTGCTTGTACAGGTAAGTGTAAATCAGATGCAGTTGGAATAGCAAGCAAAGTTTTTGCATAATTGTCCTTTTGTCTTCACTCATACAGTTACAAACTTTTGACAGTAAAATTATTATGACTATTAAAGTGACAATACAAAACACGAAAAGGTATATGATTATAGGTAACCAACGACGCCTAATCCAATAATTTTCTCGTTACTGCCAGACCTTTTTGTTCAGAATAGGAGATACCTTTGGTTCCCAGGGGGTAAATGAAGGCTATATTTACCTCCAGAGTTCGAAAAATCTTTCATAACTGAGTATAACTATCAGTAGATAACAGGAATGAAACAGAGCATAAGCTACCGGACTGAAAGAGTTAACTGTTATACGTCATGTTTCATCAATAATATGGTTGGGATGCTCTACAGATAATGGGTTCTGATGTGTACAGTTATAATATCCACAGAAGTCGTGTCGCATCACTGAACTCCGTCGGTTTAAGACACTTCACCCTTTCATTCCTGTGACGTATTTTAAATCTTATTCATACTGTCTTTAAACTTTTTTTTACAAAGCTTATTAGGAGATATCAGCCTGTGAGTGAGACAGGGCAAAATATTTCCAGCCTTATCACAACAGCTGTTGGTTTCAGACTAACTGTGTACTTACAGCCAGACGCCTTAGTCCTGGAAGGGGCGATCACAGCTAATCCCTCCACGTCATTCTGTCCTCCTCCATCAGCCAGAATCATATTAGGTCAATCTGTCATTCAAGATTATTACAGTCGGAAACATCGAAGGCAGAGATTAAGATTAACAAAAAACATAAGATCATGTCCCACTCTAACTACATTGTGCATTTGCTGGAAGCACAGGGATAGTGCAGAATATTGCCAAGTCATTTGTACTTCCTGTTAAGGGAAAACTATTGACTACACGGGGAAATTGCTTTTGAGGTTTGATTTGCCTTTTTGTTTTTGTTTATTTTTATTATTATTATTATTATTATTATTATTTTCATTAACCATCATCCACTCACTTGATGTTGTGCTGCCTACTTCCTTAGCTTTTATCATTCTTTTTCTGTGCCTGCCCTCCTCTCTTCCTATTTCTCCTATCTTTCCTGTCACTTCTTATTTCTTTTCTTTCCTTTACAGGTGGCTTTACATTGAGTGACAAGCCAAATGGTTTCCTGTAAGCCAAGAAACCATTTACAACGCTGGGTGGTAACCATATAACCAAACCATACGTGCTCCCTACGTGTCAACAAGTGGGTTGGTGGAGGGTTGGTGCCCCTCCCCGTAAAACAACTAACTCAGTGTCAAATGGCCACCCTTTACGGGATTATGGTGTCTGGCAATTGATAGATAGATAGATAGATAGATAGATTATTATTATTATTATTATTATTATTATTATTATTATCAGTAGTAGTAGTAGTAGTAGTAGTAATAGTAGTATATCCATTTATTTTATTGACATAAGGCACTAAAAAAATATAGGTGACATTTACCATATCAGTTGTTCTTCCGACAATTCAAAACCTAAGTTATGAGAAGGAACAGAACGCCATGTATGTGGGGTCCAGAATTCTAATGCAGTGGAGATGCGGCTTAACCTTTCCCTGGACAGTGATGATAATTAGACTTTCGTGATTTTTTTTTGTTTCTCCATCGGGAACAGCAATAAAGACGATGGTATATGGTGACGGGGAACAGCATTAAAGACGATGGTATATGGTGACGGGGAACAGCATTAAAGACGATGGTATATGGTGACGGGGAACAGCATTAAAGACGATGGTATATGGTGAGGGGGAACAGCATTAAAGACGATGGTATATGGTGAGGGGGAACAGCATTAAAGACGATGGTATATGGTGACGGGGAACAGCATTAAAGACGATGGTATATGGTGACGGGGAACAGCATTAAAGACGATGGTATATGGTGACGGGGAACAGCGTTAAAGACGATGGTATATGGTGACGGGGAACAGTATCAGAGACGATGGTATATTACGACGACGACAACGACGACAACGACGATGATGATGATGATGATGATGATGATTTGCCAGTTCTCCGTCAAGCAGGAACGACATATCATGACATTTTTTAGCGATACATTACCACACTTAACAGCTTGGCGACAATTTGTTTTGATGAGTTGTCGCCCAGTTGTTTCATCATTCATAATTCCTACCCTGGTTCGAGGGGGTATTAAGTGTGATTATACGTTTTGATTCGCTTGTCCAATTCGTTGTACATCATCATCATCATCATAATAATCATCATCGCCCTCATCACCATCATCATCATCATCTTCATTATCATCATCTTGACCTTATTTTTCCATCTATGGATGGTGTGAGGTAGATTTAAGAAACAACGAAAAGTGAACACAAAAGTGGAGAAAGTAATATCATCATCATCATCATCAAAATCATCACCACCCTCATCATCATCATTTTTACCCACTTAAGGATGGACTGAAGTAGGATTCAAACACAAGGAAGGAGGTGAAGGATCGTCATCATCAACAGGAGCATCGTTCTGACCATTTTACCCATCTAAGTATGACGTGAAAATGGATCCAGGAACAGAAGAGAGGGAGACATTAAGCGAGTAGGAGCTGTATCAACAGCATTGCCAGGTAACTGGACCACACCTTCATTCATTCCTCATTCAAACCCAGCAGTTTGGCTCCACCTCACAGGTTTAACCATCTGTAATGAAAGGGATATGAACTAAAGGGAAAAAAATGGAATACTGGATAGGAACAAAACAAGGAGACAGCATTCAGGGAGCGTATACTTTCACCAACGCCTACACCAGCGAACTCTGATTACAACCAAAAATTAATAAACTCTTCCTTGGTCCATGACCCACAAATCCACAAAATTTTATTGAAATCCATCAATAATTTTTTGAGAAATCTTTCGGACAGACAAGCAGGGGCCAATATATAACCTCCTCCAACTTTCGTTGGCGTAGGTAAAGATAATCAGAAAGAGGGAGGAAGCACAGTGATGAGAGATGATAATGCCTTGAATACAGATTTTTTTTTTTTTTTTAAATATATGAGGAGGGAGCCTAAGGCAAGGGAGCCAAGCTAAAGCTGCGCTCGCTAAAGGCACACATAAAAGCCAGAGGTTCATCCATTTTCTAGGTCCCTTAGTTATCATCACCACCATTATCATATCACCATCACCATCGTCGTCACCGTCATCACAAACGTCGTCGTCTTTGTCGTCGTCGTCGTCGTCGTCATCAGTCCAGGTCTGCAGAATAAAGGCCTCTCAACTCGTACCCATTAGTTGGTAGCCTTTTCCTCCTTAGTCCGCCACATTTACACATTTACCCCTACAGCCCGAGGAGCCATCATTCAGTTCCTGCTACCCCAGACGATTTGACCAAAGTCATGGGAGATGGTGGGTTATTGGGGTCTATGTCTACCACCTCCAGTTCGAAAATTTCTCCCCGAAGCTGAATTCAGTCGTCTGGAGATGGCAAGAATAAAATATTAATTACGTTCTTTGGCTGAAGATGTTCCTCTCTCTCTCTCTCTCTCTCTCTCTCTCTTTCTGCCATTCATTTATGCAGTTTGTCATTCTTCTGTCCGATTTTACAAGGACAAAAAACGTGCCCCGCCCATGTCCACTTTTGCTTTTGTCTGAGGTGATTAAATTCTCTTACTCCATTTGCTCCCGAACTGAAGAACACCCGTGTCTTGGTGAGAAGTATTTGCCAGCTACATAATATAAGCAAAAGAGAAAATGATTTTTTTTTTCTGTAACTCTGCAGGTACGTGAAATACAAATCACTCATTGCATTCATTATCATCCCCCACCACCACCAGGTTAGCTGTACAAAATATTACTATTTTTCAGTTCCCAAATCTTCAGATGATAGGATACACTTTATAAAATGTGTGTATGTATTTACGTAAGTATGTATGTATGTATCTGTGTCAGGGCCGAGTCCAGGCCCATGAAAAAGGGGGTCATGATTCCTTGCGGAATTCCAAGTTTGAATTCATGCTTGACTCACTGCCAAACTTCTCAGATATTATGATGAATTCGCGCTTCTCATTGAAGAAGGTTCGATGATAACGTTTATGTCAGATATGTCCTGCATATATTTTTGGCAAATACCCGGTAACACTTCTTCTTCCTCTTTTTTTTTTTTTTTTTTATAAGCCCTTTAATTTCCAGAAACAGAAGGAGGGAGGGGGCGTATGCTTTCCACGCCCCACCAACTCTGTGCCAGTACCTATCTTTCTCTCTGTCTTTCCTTGGCATCGCATCTCGGGAGTTTTATTTCTTTTATCAAAAGGACTTACAGAATTGTCTGTCTCTACTCAGTAACGACCCCTTCTCCCACAGCACACCACCCTCCCTTACACAGAACAATATATCTCCCCTTTCTCCAGTTTCACAGGGGGTCTTGCTGTGGCTTGTTAGTTGCAAATAATTATGTCAGTCTTGTTTCTTGCAACGTATCGGATCCCTCTACAAAACACATACTGTATCTCTTAGTTTTCAGTGTCCTTGGTGGACTTACGAGTACATGTCTCCATTTCTAAAACTATCAGGCTGCCTTGCTCTGACGTGTTGTTTAACAGTATGGAAGTGTGCTATATCCCTTTGCCCTGTAGCTTCTCAAATAGTTATTAAAAGGGAGACCACTTAACTACATTCACTCTTTTCTTCCTAGGATATAAAAGATACCCAGTTCTCAGTCTCCCTCGTGGATTACATTTCTCTCATTTCGCCAACTTCTCAGCGTAGCTTGCTGTGGTGTGTTGTAAAAATATGGAGCTGTGCTGTATCCCTTTGCCCAGAAATTTCTCAAAAATCTTAAAAAAAGCTTACTGGAGTCATTCTTCGTAGGCTATAAAAAGATGTCTATTTTTCAGTTTCAAAATAGCCTTCGTGGACCAAAATATCTCCCATTTCCCCAATATCCCAGGCTGTCTTGCTATGGTGTGTATCTTGTAAATATAGTCAATCGTGTCTCCAGCAGCGCACCGGGTCCCTGGGCTCTATAAGTAGGTAAAAGTCTACTCACAGATCTTTCATACCCCCAGAGGCCGCCCCACCCCAGTCACTCCGCTCCTCAGTAATTATTTGCAGATCCTTATCCTGCCTTCTGCTCGCCCCATATTTTCCAGCTGACGTCAGGTACAGGTAAGGGTACGGCAAGTGGCAGGGAGTTTTTTTTTTTTTTTTTTTTTTAATGCAAGGAAGAAGGAACCAAAGGATGTGATTTGGTGGTTTGCGGGACTTGAAGGGTGTCATCATTATCGTCGTCGTGGTTGTCGTTATCAACACTGATATTGTTGTCATTGTATCATTATCCTTTTTCCGTACATTGCCTACTTTAATTTTCATCTTTTCATCTCGAATGCTAAGCTGTGAAACGAGACGACACCAGGATAAGATGCTAGTCAAGATGTGTAATAAAAAGAACGCAGTGCTGTAATACCGTCTTATAG
>NC_137033.1:44164680-44170660 GCF_032717465.1 Coenobita brevimanus
TTGATCTCAGGTTTTGCAGCGCCTCTGTTAGATTACGTCATCTTTCACCCCGAGGCACTTAGTTGCAAGTTAGTCCTTTAGCATCTAAAGGGTTAAACGGCACTTCCTGTCGCTTTTCCACACTACCAATTGAAGTAGTGACTCAAGGTCATATTCAAAGTATTTTGTACTTAGCTAATTTCAGTGGGTTCTATTAATATTGTGATTAAGGCATAAAATTACTGCATTTTGGGCATCCTTTCCAGTGATACTAATTTTTATGGCTATAATTCTCTTAAGCAAAGAAGTTTACTGTTATAGCACAAAACCTTCTGGTGGGGGGGAGTTGAGGGATGGGGGTGCACTGTGATCTTAGTTTGACCTGCGCGTGTCGACCCCGAGGTCACACCGTCAGCTGGAGAGATCATTTGACACCTCCAATCGCCAAAACCAGGTCATAGCTGTGGCATGCAAGATCGCCAACACACCAACGGACAGAGGTAAAATCTCATTCTGGCTCGGCCACCCAAGTCCCTGGATATCATCCTTGCGAAGTAGGAAACGTCCTGTCGTCTTCCATGCTTCCCATCCCTTCTATATATTTCCTTCCACTTTTCTGATCAGTTTCTTTCAGTCAACTCTTCCTGCCTTTGACTATACCAGAAATCTGCATTTCCTTTCATTTTCTCCCTACCCACTTTCTTCCCTTCAAGCTTGTTGTTTATTCTTTCATCCAAATCTGCATTTCCTTTCATTTTCTCCCTCCCAGTTTCTTCCTTCCACTTTGTTTTATTCTTTCAGCCTTCTCATGTCTTATGTATTTCCTTCCTTCCATTTCCCCGTTTCTTCCAAGTCATTCTCAATTCTATTCCCTTCCTTATACTCAGACACCTGCCTGTTCCTCCTAATGTTCCTCCTCTCTCACCTTTTTCCCCTCGTTTAATGGTTTTCGTTTGTGTCTTTTTTTTTCTTCTTTTTTCTTTCAGTCATTGCTCGTTTTCTGCAAATTTTTCCTCCATTCCTTACCAGTCTGTTCATTTGTTCTTTTTGACACACACTCCATCCACTTTCTTTCCTCCTCGCTCTTCATCTCTCTTTCTTACTTCTTTGAAAGGTCTGGTTCATATTTCTTTTACTCTAAGTACCTCATCCTGCATTTCTCTATATTCTCTCCCGTCCACCTTTTTTTTTTCTTCCCATCTCCATTTCCCATTCAACTCTTGTATCTACTCCACATTTCGTCCACAGATTTTTCCCATTTCAAGTACCCATTCTTCACTCGTTTCCCATGCACATCTGCTCGCTCCTTCCCACATACTCCCCTCTCATTTTTCCTCCCCACCCCTCTCCTACTGCTTCTTCCTCCACCTCGCCATCTTCTTCAACAACCGAGCCAAATGGACTCGTTAACACCACAACGAGCAGAGGAGTTGCGACGATGAGGTGAGGAGATCACGGGAATATATTACACTCCCACCTACCACTCCCTGTTTTCTGTGTTTATGCGTTTTCTCTACGTTGCATGTTGTTTCTCACCCACCCCACGTGTGAAAAAAGAGGTTGAGACGATGATGATGATGATGATGATGATGATGATGGTGGTGGTGATGATGATGATGATGATGATGACTTCTGTTATGTCAAGTTAGTTGTTTGTTTCTTTAGTTTTATTACCATACAAACAAGGAATGGTTTCATCTAATATAGCATGTCTGTTTGGCTAATGTTTGAATATTATCGGTTTCACATCAACGTCTCCATAGACTACATCATCATCATCATCATCACCACCACCACCACCAACATCAGCCTGTGAATAAATGCCGTTGAATAAATGCCTCTCCCAATATTCTTCACTCTGACTTAATGGACCTTACACTATTCAAAACTAAACAACTATTCTTTCTCCCACCATCTGGATTTCCACCAACCCCCTTCCCTTCCACTTCACCTGGATTTGAATGCCTCCGGGGCCATGCGTGTTCATTTTAACCCCTTCAACTCTAAAACGTACAGGTAATCTATAGTTTTATTCATGCCTACGCTCTGCTGATTTTTATTCAATTCCTGAGAAGCAATTCTATACTCTTTTTACTCTAACTTGGCCTTGAACTGCCTTCCCTCCATCTTAAATGTTGACTTGTAAATACATATTTATACTAGAAAATGGTGCTATATAAAACAAGTGCTATAGAAAGGATGCTGAGTCGCAAGGGCTGTCTTACCTGCCCCTTGAATTTTGTCAAATGAAGCAACAAAAGGATGAAAATCTAGGCTACGTTAGAGTGGAATGAGTGTTGTAGTGAAGGGGTTAATGAAGGCTGCATCTAACCCTCGTAGTTCGGAAAAGTCTCCTACGCAGAATCAAATAATGTGGCGTTGTCAAGAATAATATGGAAAAATACGTCCTCAGTCTGAAGTGATCAGTTACCTTTTGATACTCTGGCGTGCAGTGTTCTGTTTGCTATAGGTAACTTCTTAGCACTTTTTCATTAGTGATTTATGTTGAACACTATTATTCTTTTGTCATCTCCATCAATTCTTGGGTTCTGAAGCCTGAGGGCATCATTTCCAATGACCAAACGGTTATATTTACGACAGGATGACCTAGTAGTGATGACCATGAGAAAATTAGGCATCCTGGCTGAGGTAATGTAAGTTACTAGGACCAAAAATTTAACCATTCCAGGAAGAAAAGAGGCATCATTGGAAAAAAAAAAAAGATGTAAGGGAATAACTGAGCTACATATGAAAAATAAATCACTAAAGTAAAATGCAACGAAGCCGCCTATGCTGACAAAGGTATGACTTCAGATAAAGGTAAAGTGTTGTGAATTAATATCTCAGTATGACCTGCTCCATGATTGTATGCAAACAGGAAATGTGAGTAATCATTACACACACACACACACACACACACACACACACAAATATATATATATATATATATATATATAGATATATTTATCTAGATATAGATATATATATATATATATATATATATATATATATATATATATATATATATATATATATATATATATATATATATATATATATATATATTTATATATATATATATTTATATATATATATGTATTTATATTTATATATATCTATATCTATCTATGTATCTATATATTTATATATCTATCTATCTATATCTATCTATCTATTCATTCTATTCCTATCTATCTATCTATCTATCTATCTCTATCTATCTATCTATCTATCTATATATATATATATATATATATATATATATATATATATATATATATATATTTATCTATCTATCTATCTATCTATCTATCTATATATATATATATATCCATATATCTATCTATCTATCTATATATATATATCTATATATATATATATAGATATATATATATATATATATATTTATATATATATTGGAGTTTTTAAAAACGAAAACGAAAACGATATAATATATATATATATATATATATATATATGCTGTCATACTCTCTCTCTCTCTCTCTCTCACTCTCGATATATATATATATATATATATATATATATATATATATATATATATATATATATATATAAAGACAGAACAAATATGCCATATCCAGTGGAGTTCTGGTTTGTAGGAATAGTTTGTTGTTTTCATAGTCGATTAAGTCGCACCCGGTTGAGTCTAACTTGGTAGGTATTGCCTCGTTGTAATTGAGAGGAATAGTTTGTTGTTGCTATATGATTAAGTGGCATCCAGTTTGGTCCGAATTGGTAGGTATAATTGGCTCTTGTTATAGCCGATTTTAATCTGCTACAGAGACAGAGGGGGATCCCATGAGCACTGGGGTCCGCCCGTCGGCGGCCCTGGGATACTACTGTATCCGTAGCAGTACCAAATACTTCTCTTGTAAGACTGTATTTCGCCTGTCAGATGCTTGAAGGAGTACAAAGACGATGATACGTTTTCTTTAATTTCCTCATACCTAATTCTATTTTGAAAAAATCTTGACTGAGAAATTTTCTGTACATACAAATAAATCTTGACTGAGAAATTTTCTGTACATACAAAAGAAGAAAAGCATACAATGAATGGATGAGAAATAGGGATGTGGAAGAAGCTGAGAGACGGAGGAGAGTTATATGTAGAAAGAAAGAGAGAGGTGAAAAGACTGGTAAGAGATAGTAAGAAGAGAGTGGATGAGGAATTTGGAAGGAATTTGAGTGTAAAGTGGAGGGACTGTAAGAAAATGTTCTGGAAAGAAGTGAAGAGATAAGACAAAGTGGAAGTGAAGTTAGCAGGAGAGTGAAAGATAAAAATGGTAGATTATTAATGGAGAAATGGGAGAAAAAGGGAGAGGATGGAGAGAACACTTTAAGGAATTGTTGAACATAGAGGCTGGAAGCAATGCGAGCATAAGTGGCTGGGGAATGGCTGGGAGAAGGAGGGAGGTGAGAAGACAGAAAGAAATCAGTAGGATAGAAGTAGTGGAAGCAATAAAGAAAGTTAAATTGGGGAAAATTCAGGAATTGATGGAGTGTGTGGTGAAATGATGAAGCATGGGGGAGAGATAGTAGTAGAATGGATGTGGAAGATGTGCAGCTATTTAGGAGGAAGGTACAGTCCCGGAGGACTCGAAGTCAAGGCTGTTCCCTTGTACAAAGGAAAAGGGGAAAAAGAAGTGTATGGTAATCATATGGGCATTTGTCTTCTTTGTATAGTAGGAAAAGTGTATGGTAGGATACTTATTGACAGAGTTAGAGAAAGAACAGAGGAATTAGTTGGAGAAGAACAGGAGTGCTTTAGGAAGTGGGAAGAGGTTGTGTAGATCAGATATTCATTCTTAGATCTTTAGTGGAAAAGTTTCTAGAGAAGGGAAAGAAGTTGTATGTATTTTCATGGATTTGGAGAAAGCACAAGACAGGGTGGATAGACAAGGATTGTGGAAAGTGTTAAGAATATATGGGAGTTGATGGGAAGTTGTTGAATGCTGTGAAGAGTATGTATGATGGTGCTAAGGCTGTAGTGCGTGTGGATGGTGAACTGAGTGAATTTTTCCCTTTGAAGTTTGGGGTTGAAATAGGGATATATCATGTCTCCATGGTTATTCAATCTGTACATGGATGGGGTAATAAAAGAGGTACAAGGTAGGGCGGTGGATGTTGGAGTGGCCCTGGTGAGAGAGGGTAGTGTTTGGAAACTCCTTGTACTGTTGTTTGCAGATGATACTGTGTTGTTGAGTGAAGATTTGAAGGGCAGCTGCAGTGGGGCTTGGTGGATGAGTTTGGGGGAGAGTGTGTAAGAAACGGGAATTTAAAGGTGAATGTAGGGAAGAGTAAAGTGATGGTCTTTGAGAGAGATGAAGTCAGTGGAATGTACAGCGAGGTTGGGATGGTGGAGAATTGGAAAAATGTGAGTACTTTTAAGCCACTGGGGTAGTGTGATGAGTAAGTGATGGAGGTCTGGAGGGTGAAGTGCTTTGAAAGGGTATAGCAGGGAAGAAAGGTTGCTGGCTCCTTGAAAGCAGTGATAAGAAACAGGGAAGTGAGTATGGAAGTGGAAAAGTTACTGCATGACAAATATTGTGAAACCAACTCTAACGTATGGAAGTGAAGCCTGGACGTTGTTAGAAGGACACAAGGCAAGAGCAGTGAGAGCAATGGAAATGAGTTATTTAAAAGGGAGCCTGTGGAGTCACATGGAGAGACAGGCTGACAAATGAGGATATAAAGGAGTGTTGTGGTGTGGATGTGGATGTGATACAAAGTGTAAGGAGGAATACATTGAAGTGGTTTGGCCATGTGGAGAGGATGGAAGGTGAAAGACCGACGAAGAAAGTGTATGTGAGTGAGGTGGAGGGGGGGAGAGGGAGGGGAGTGCTGAGGATGAGATGAAGGGATGGGGTGGGAGAGGTATATGATAGCAGAGAGGCTTTGAGTTGGGAGCAGGGCAGTGAAATGAGGAGGGGCAGGGCGACGTGGAGGCGATTTGTTTGTACCACCCCGAACGGATTGAGGC
>NC_137033.1:44170760-44255760 GCF_032717465.1 Coenobita brevimanus
GTAATCCCTCACTCAGGTCGTGGACAGAGTAGAGGGAAAGTCAGGTGAGGTCACATCAGGTGTGGTTGGGAAAACGTGTCCTCACCCTGCATATAAGCAGCTTCTCGGCATTTGTATGTACCACTCTTGGTCTGTAGATCCACTGAACCACTCTTGGTCTGTAGATCCACTGAAGAGGGCGACAGCTGTCGCCGAAACTGTTTGGAATACATCTTTTTTCGTCTGCCAGTGTGGGTTTTTGTATCCTATCTAATATAAACGCTTTCATGGAATCATTTCAGTGAAGAGAGGGATTATGTGATAATTTGTGGAGGGTTTGACAATGAGTTATCAAGAATTCATACGTATAAATTCACAAAGAATATTGCCACAGTTCTCCAGTGTGCTGCATCCAGCTCTGACCAACCCCCTTCCACATCCACTCCCCCCCCCCCGACACCGATACATAGGCCTCACCCCCTCCACACACAAACGCAATATCCACGCATATATTTCTTTGCGGTCATATGATGCTCTTCACTGCTGCTGTTTTCGTTGCGCTCTGCATCTAAAATCCCAGCCTCTGATTGGTGGAGGTTGGACCCATTTGTTCCTTGCACATGTGTTAAGACTTCACATCCTCAAGTACGATGACATCTAATTATTTTGTTTGCTCATTATTAGTACGATTTTACTTGGTAGATTTATTACTGGGTGTTCAATAATAATACTGAATAAAACCCTGCCATCTTGAGGTCTTTCGTGACTAATATAAGATTGCCTGGTGGTAGTCGTATTATCACGTAATCATGATGAAGGGAACACTGTTCTTTTATGGAACGCTTATCCCATAAGTATGATGCTGGATGTCGGTTAGGGCAACCACTGTCTTAGTATGTGGTGGTCTTTGGGTATTGAGCCCATGACCTGTTCTCTGTCTAGTTATTATAGTATTAAAAACCACAAGCTCTGACACTTCTGGTCGTCATTAAAGTAAGTGGTGCCCATAACTTCTCATCTACCAATCGAATAGCAGCACATGTGATAACGACTTATATAACGAGAAATAAGCGCACGAGTTTGTTTTTTTTTGTGTGTGTAAATTTTTCTACTCAGTGATGATGAAAGGTTACCTTGTTAGGCTTTTCTATTATATTGCGCTACCATCCATTATGATGAGAAGATTCTCTGACTCTGGGGCAGGTAATACCCCGAGAAAACCTCCCTGTCTTGCTACTGTCTGATCTTATTCGGTCTAGGAGAGCTTTCCGGCTCTGTCGGGTTCAAACTGTCTGTCTGTCTCTCTATCTTTCTATCTGTCTGCCTGTCTGTAGCCAGACGTCGTAACCTCGTAAGGGATGACCACAATCAAACCACCTACATTTCACCCTGTCCTCCGCCACTGTACTCATTTTTTTTTTAAATCAAGGCGAAGATGCACTTGACAGGTTGCTGATGATTGGCTGAATGCAACATGTCCTAATAACGTTTTCTAACCCAAATTTCCCCCTCAGATATATGTTGTCAATTAATAAGGCTAACGAGTAAAGAGATTATGAAGTATATAATGTTGCATTCAGTCAGTCATCACCGACCTGTCAAGTGCATCTTCGCCTCGAAAAAAAATAATAATAATAATAATAAAACCGAGTATAGGTTGCCCTCGTTCTAGGTCACCTACCCCCCCCCCCACTGCTCTCTCTTCCTTATCTCTCCTCCCCATGCCTCCAACTCTTAAACATTGTGTCTGGTATGTGTGGGAAAGACTGTCCTTTGCCATAAGGCTGCCCTTCCTCCAACTCACCCTTCTGTCACCTTTATCTCTGCACCCCATCCTTCCAACTCAGAAACATTTTTGTCTGTTAGATGTGGGAAATATTTACTGTTTTACTCTTGCTACCGTGACACGATTTCCTCTAACCCTGGAGTGTCTTCCCATCCTGCACCAGTTAAAATATAGTGTCCAGCAACCCTTTCAGGACGACAGTGATCTTAGCTACTACTCTCTTGCTTCTGTCAGACGATTTTATTCAGCACAGGATCTTTACTATTACACTCTTGCTTCTGTCAGACGATTTTATTCAGCACAGGATCTTTACTGTTACACTCTTGCATCTGTCAGATGATTTTATTCAGCACAAGATCTTTACTATTACACTCTTGCTTCTGTCAGACGATTTTATTCAGCACAGGATCTTTACTGTTACACTCTTGCTTCTGTCAGACGATTTTATTCAGCACAAGATCTTTACTATTACACTCTTGCTTCTGTCAGACGATTTTATTCAGCACAGGATCTTTACTATTACACTCTTGCTTCTGTCAGACGATTTTATTCAGCACAGGATCTTTACTATTACACTCTTGCTTCTGTCAGACGATTTTATTCAGCACAGGATCTTTACTATTACACTCTTGCTTCTGTCAGACGATTTTATTTAGTACAGGATCTTGACTGTTATATTAGTGCTTTTCAGACGATTTTATTCAGTAAAAGATCTTTACTATTACACTCTTGCTACTGTCAGACGATTATATTAGGCACATGATCTTGACTATTACATTCGTACTTTTCAGGCGATTTTGTTCAGCACAGGATCTTTACTATTACACTCCTGGTTCTGTCAGACGATTTTATTCAGCACAGGATCTTTACTATTACACTCTTAGACGATTTCATTCAACACAGAGTCTTTACTATCACATTTTCGTCAGACAATTTTTTCTGCCTAGGATCTTTACTATTGCATTCTTTCTTCTATCAGACGATTTTATTCAGCACAGGATCTTTACCATTCCACGCTTGCTTCTGTCTGACGATTTAATTAAGCACAGGATCTTTACTATTACATTCTTTCTTGTCATACGATTTTATTCAACACAAGGTCTTTACTATTACATTTTTCTCAGACGATTTTATTCTGCCTAGGATCTTTACTATTACATTCTTTCTTCTGTCAGACGATTTTATTCAGCACAGGATCTTTACTATTACATGCTTTCATCTTTCAGACCCGTAACTCATCCACATCCTTCCCATTTTCCCCCCACATTCATTCAGTCCCTTCCTCCTGTCTCACACCACACATCCACACCCTTCCCGCTGCCCCCACTCCATTCACCCACATCTTTCCCTATCCACCTCATTCACCTATACCCTTCCCGCTGCCCCACTACACTCACCCACACCCTTCCCTCTCCTCCCCACACATCTACATCCTTTCCCGTCCACAACATTCACCCACACCCTTCCCTGTCCCCATATACTCATCCACACCCTTCCTTGTCCACTACACACACACACACACACACACACACACACACACACACACACACACACACACACACACACTTTCACGTCCATTACACCCGCTCACACCCTCTCCTGTCCCCCTTCGCTCACCCACACCCTACCCAACCCACACATCTTCACCCTTTCCCGCCCACTGCATGAACCCATACTCTTCCCCTTGATCCCTTCCACTCACCCACACCTCTCTTCTCCACCACTCACCCACACCTTTTCCCTTCCACCCCCACTCATTCACACCCTTCCCCCTCTACCCTCACTCAACCACACCTTGTACCTCCCTCTGCTGTCACTCAGCTTCTCCCTCTCCCACCCCTATGCACCAAAATCCTCCTCCTTTCGATTTCACCCACACATACTCCTTCATCTCTCTCCACGCACGTACGCCCTTCCCCGTCCACTCCACCTCATCCACATCCTCCCCATTCCACTCTCGAGCACCCATTCCCTTTCCATTAATAATGATGATGATGATGATGATGATAATGATGGTGATGATGATGATGATGCGTACTTTGCTTGGACCTAAAGATAACTGAGTTCCATGATAACTATAAGGAAGTTATTATTAGAAGAAGGAGAAAAAGTTTGTTTATTACGAGGAACCCGTAATCGCAGTCACGCCAGTTGTTACAGCTGTATTACTGTACTATTTTGTTATTTGCTGATTTGCCCAGAATATTTTGCTCTCAGTAGTAATTTGACATAGTTCTCTTTAATTTTCTGTACGGATAATTGTAAAAAAGTACTAAAAATGCAGGTACTCTTAGCAGAAGTAATTCGGTATCTACTTATTGTGGCCATGGGAAGTCTGGTAGGAGTGGGTATCAGCATATGGGAGTCCAGGGTGGCGGAGGAGGCACAAATCATGACATCCCACATTAAAACTATTTACAGTGCACCCTCGGCCTGGACCCTGGACGTCTGGGGCCGACGGGTCCCTCTCCTTCTTTCCCTGTTCCCTGACCCATTCAGGACCATCGAAGAGGTCTGTGGCGAGCTGCCCCCCGTCCACCACACCGTTCCCTTGTACTCAGTGTATCTTTATAATAAGTACGACACATGTGTTATGGATTATATACAAGACGAGGAGCGGAGAAAGGGGGCCATAGCTCACATTTGGGTTTTCTACATAGTGCCCCTCACCTTTCTCCTTAATACTGTAATTCCCCTTATTTTACATTATCTGAAACGGCGACAACAGCGAACCACATTAAGACAGAAGGAGTCGGGTGTTAGATGGCACTTACAAGTTCTGCTTCGTTTACTATGGCCTAACTTATGCTTATTATTACCGGTACCATTTATTTTACTGCCTCTAATGCAGTGCCGTGTATGACGAGCGTAGCGGTGGACTACATGCATTGTTTTATTTAAGCACTGATTTGGGCATATTTAGTTCTGCCTTGTGTGCGTAGCCTTAGCTTTTGCTTCTTATCTCATATTTATGATTCTGTATCTAGGCCTGTAAACTGCATCAAGAGAGGTGGGGCTGAATGTTAGGTGGCTTTTTTTTAAAGTCACTTTTTAGCTCACACTAAATCCTACTTGGCCTAACCTCATTCATGCCTGTGTTTTTGCCTTAATATCACGGCGTCACTGCTCCTGCTTTTCAGTGATTTTCTTCCATTAATGGCACTGCTTCTAAACCTTTGAATGCATGACAGGCTGAGGGCTAGACATTCCGTGGAACTCTTACTTTTGATACTGACGTGAGGCGGGTCTGGACATTACGAGGAACCTTTATATTCTATCCTGTTTTTATGTGGTATAAACGGTTCTGCTTCTTTCACTCTGTCTTGGCTTATATTAATGGTTGCTATTCGTCATTATCATCATCTGGATCTCCTTTTCCACTCTTGGGCAGGGTGAGGAGTAGCAACGTCCAGACAGCCTAAATCTGCCCAATCCAATAAGGCATGCTTTTATTCACTTCACCATTCAAGCCCCCAGAATCCTGGCTCTATCGGATACGCCAAAAACATTCACCACTTCACATAAACGTATCCGATAGAGTCAATCCAGACGCTGCCATGTTAAACAGGGGTGCCAAATCCCTGATCATGCACTTCTCCTCACAACATTCATCCAACCAGCTCGACCTCTTATCAGTTCCCTAGCCTCACCGCCTTCCAAAGCTGTCTTCCTTCCACAATCATCCACCATATCTCTCCACCTTCTCCTTGGCCCACCTCACCTCTTCCCTCCTTCAAATTCGCTCAGATATACCTTTTTCACCACACTATTGTTATTCATTCTCTCCACATGACCATACCATCTCCGTACACTCTCCTCGATTCTGGTGTCCACAGCCTTCCTCACTCCACATCTTCCACGAATCACATTATTTTGTATCCAATCTACCCTCTGTACTCCACATACATTCCTCAGCAGTCCCATCTCCACTGCTCTTCCTCTTGATTTTTCATTTTCATGCCACACTATAGTCTCACATCCACATGTTAAAGTTAGCACTAACACTCCTTCATGTAAGCCTCGTGCAGCTGCAACACTCAAGCCTCTGTTTCTTATCAAGGCCTTCATTGCACCAGCTACTTTTCTTCCTAATGTCACTCTACTTTCAAATTCTTTTGCGCATTTTCCTCTCCTTTCTATCACTGTACCTATGTATTTGAACTCACTCACCAGTTCCAGTCTCTCTCCATTCACTGTAACATCGCACTACGAGTCACCTTCTCTCTCAATAACCATCACTTTACTTTTTTCTACATTTACTCTCAAAGTACGACGCACACAGACATCAGCAAAACTCTGCACTAGCCTACCAAGTTCTTGTCCGGAATTTGCAAGCAGTATTGCATCATCAGCATACAACAAATTTGAGATATTTCATCTATCACCATTCATTACTAACGCCATCCCTCTCTCCATTACTCGTGTTTTTACGTCACTCATCATCCTATCCATATAAACCATGGGGACATCACACAACTTTGTCGCACACCCACACCGATCGTGAACCACTCACTTAAATGCCCATTAACCTTTAAACATGCCTCGCTACCATCATAAAAACTCTTGACGGCACCTAGCAACTTACCATCTACACCGTACATGAGCAAAAATTTCCACAATCCTTCTCTGTCCACTTTGTCGTATGCTTTTTCCAGATCCATGAATGCCATAAACACCTTATGGTCCTTCTCACAAGCCTTCTCTGCTATCTGTCTTTCTTCACATATTTGATTCACACATCCTCTGCCACTCCTAAAGCCACCCTGTTCCATCACTCACTAGGACTTCTGATACCTCTCTTACTTTCTCTGTACTAATTCTTCCATATACCTTCCCTACCGCACTCAATAAATTTATGCCACGATAATTCTTGCACTCACTTCGCTCACCTTTATTTCTGTACTGGGGTACAATCACAGCCTTTTTCAGTTTCACTCATCAATGCCTTCTTACATACCTCCAACAAGCACTTCATTCCACTTTCTCTACTACACTTAATCATCTCTGCATACACCTCATCAACCCCAGCTGCCCTCCCATTTTTCAGTCGCTTCACAGCACTCTTCACCTGTGCGAGTCACATCTCCTGGCAGATACCCCCCAAATCAATCATGTTTACAGCCTCTCTGCCATCTCTATTCCCATTCATCAGGCTTTCAAAATATTCTTTCCATGTGGTCGGGTTAATAATCTACCACCTACATCCTTCACACCATCACATATCTCTCCACTTTCACTTCTTCATTTCCGCACCTCTTTCCAGAATAACTTCCTATTTTCAGAGTAGTTTGCATTCATTTTTCTTCCTAGATCGTCATTTACCTCCTTCTTTTTCCTCTTCACTAGTCTCTTTACGTGTTTCTTGCTCTCATTATATTCAGTTCTTATTTCAACTGAACCCCTGTCTTGTAACCACTTTAGCCACTTCCTCTTTTCTTCCACTGCTCTCTTAATCTCTCCATCCCACCATGCCGTACCTTGCATCTTTGTTGTTACTCTTGCCACACCACTCTGCTTTAGCATTCCTAACTAAGCAATCCCTATATGCATTCCACAGGCTGTCTAGATCCCTTTCTTTCCAATTCACTGATTCTAATTCGTCCTCTACTTTGGTCCTGTAATCATCTGCCATTTCTTTGATCATCAGCTTTGCGACTTTCAGTCTTTCTCCCTGACTGCTCTTCTCTCGCCTGATCCACCTCACTCCTCTCAGCTTGATCTTGCATACCATGATCATATGATCTGACAGACCTCCACATCGTCCTCTCACGGCTCTCGTATCAGCAACCATTCCCATCATCGACCTCTCTACGAGCACGTAATCAATCAGGCTTTTTTCAACACGATCCCCGTTCCCTCTATACCATGTATATTTATGTGCATCGTTGTGTCTGAAATACGAGTTACAAATGCACAACCTCCTCTTCTAACACATATCCTTTAGTCACTTCCCATTATCACTTTCTCCTGGTACTCTATAACAACCCATTATGTCATCCTCATGACCAGTGCCTCGCAGCCTACGGTACCTCTAATACCGCTACACCTCTTATACACCCACTTATCGCAAATAGTGCACAGGATGGAGTTACTTCGCACATTCTTGTGGCAGACTGAACATGGTCACATTCCCTCTGCTTTGACAGTGCCGCCACCAGTTCTATATATCATCACTTTTTTTTTTTTTTTTAAATCCGCGTTTACTCTCAGCCTCTTGTACCAACATTCCACTTCTCCACTTCCCAGACCTTTCCTCCGCCACCCTCTTATTATCCTCGATCAACACCAAGTTATCAACATACAAAACCTCCCATGGGATTCCAGTTCCGAAGTCACTTGAGACAGCTTCAAGCCCCGTGATAAACAATAGGGGGCTGAAAACTGACCCTTGATGCACGTCAGTATTCGTCCCAAAAACCTTCGTTTATTCTCACCTGGGTGGGAGCACCCTCGTATGTTGCCATTACCACTTTAAGCAGCCACTCTATTCAAACCTTTTTCTTTTTCCATTTCACCACCTCCCTGGGAACTCCTATATATATTCAGGTCCACAAAGTACAACTCTCTCTTCCCTCCTATATATCTTTATTGAAGCTGTCGGACAATGAATATTGCATCAGCGGTCCTTTTCCCTTGCATAAAGCCTAACTGCATCGCGTCAATTTTCATTCTTTCCCTTACCATATCTTGCAGGACTCTCTCCATTACCTTCATTATCTTGTCCAATATTTTGATGCCTCTGTAATTTCCTTTTTCGAGGGCGTCACCTTTCCAATTATGGCGTTTATATGAAAGAGAAAAAATCTTATATATAAGGGAAGGGGTTTTATATGAAAGGGGGTTATTTATATGAAATTGGAGAAGCTTAAGTGAAAGAGAGACGTCTTATTTAAAAGTAATGAGGTTTACATGAAAAGGGAGGGGCTTGTTTGAAAGGGAGGGGCTTGTATGAAAGGGAGGGGCTTGTATGAAAGGGAGGGGCTTGTATGAAAGGGAGGGGTTTATATGAACGGAAAGGGGTTTATATGAAAGGAAAGGGGTCTACATGAAAGGAAGGGGGTTTACATGAAAGGGTGCTTTTTTTTTTTTTTTTTTGAAAAAGAGGGGTTCATATGAAAAGGAGAGGGAAGAAAGAGAGGGGAGTTATATATGACAAGGAGGACCGTATATGAAAAGATGGCGCTAATAGGAAAGGAAGTGGGTTTTATGAATGGGAGAGGGCATATATGAATGGGAGGGAATTATATGAAAGAGAGGGGTTACATGAAAGGGTGGGGGTTATTTGAAAGGGAAAGGGATATTTGGGAGAAGGTTGTATGAAATGGAGGGGTTTATATAAAAATGGAGTAGGCTACACAAGCAGTTCCAGATGGGAAGATCAGGAATGTCCCATTTACTGCAGTTCTCTCTCTCTCTTTTTTTCTCTCTCTCTCTCTCTCTCTCTCTCTCTCTCTCTCTCTCTCTCACACACACACACACACACACACAAACACACACACACACACACATGCCCCAAGCCCCTGACATAATTAATGGTTAATTTAGACCTAGTGTGTTCTAAGTTACCAGCCTGTGTTGGAATGGGATCCTTTTTGTCACATTAATCTGTCTGTCTGTCTTTCTCTCTGTCTCTCTCTCTCTCTCTACTAAGGTGACCAGAAATGTACAGTAAACTCTAAGTGTGGCTGTACTAGAACATTACACGAAATGATGATATTTTCCGTCTGATATTACAGTACTCTACCTATGAATCCAAATAATTTGTTGGCTTACTTACTAGAGTGTGACAGGGTGAAGTTGAGGAAGTAAAAGGAAGACTGTGTAAGTTGTCATAAAAGTACCCCGCTAATACCAATACGCCAGTCCTGTATGAGACAGCCCTAGCATGTATTCAATATGGACGGTGGGTGTTAGCGCCGAAGTGGTGACATGTAGAGAGGTGTATGATATGTAGGAGGACTACTGGGCCTTGAGAGCAGGCTGTAAAGCCTATGCCCAGAGTCGGACACATAAAAAAAAAAAAAAAAAAAGTTATAAGTGTGACATTGGTAGTTTGGTGTGATGAGAGAAGTGCAGCTAAGAATTTGCGAATTTAGTTTGTAGAAAGGTTTGAGACAGGTTTGTTCTGAGGGAACCGCAGCTTATACAGGAAAAGCAATATCAGTGTTGCAACGAACAGCATATTTATTATGTCCAGACGTTTCGACATATTCATCTATGTCATCTTCAATGGATCAAAAAAGATAAAAAAGACCTATACGGTATTTATAATCCTAAAAGAACAATATGAGCATGAGCTCATCGTACTTAACATTAAAAAAAGAGAAAACGTAGTGTTACATTACAGGGAGGCCTTAGCTGCACAATATGTTCAGAGGGACAGCAGACAGATAATAGTTTGGGGCAGGTTTTCGTTTATAAATATGAATGGATTCTGGTATTCTTAGATTCTTACTGGTACATGTGTCTATTATACAGAAATTCTTGGGATCAACAGAAGTATTACAATGATATGAATATTCCCAAACCGTTGAGTGAGGAGGGTCGCACACAGGGAGACCTGACCTGCTCGACTGACCTATGAACGACCCTCCTCACTCAACGGTTTGGGAACATTCATATCATTGTAATACTTCTGTTGATCCCAAGAATTTCTGTATAATAGACACATGTACCAGTAAGAATCTAAGAATACCAGAATCCATTCATATGTATAAACGAAAACCTGCCCCAAACTATTGTCTGTCTGCTGTCCCTCTGAACATATTGTGCAGCTAAGGCCCCCCTGTAATGTAACACTACGTTTTCTCTTTTTTTTTTTATGTAAGTACGATGAGCTCATGCTCATATAGTTCTTTTAGGATTTTAAATACCTTATTGGTCTTTTTTATCTTTTTAGATCCATTGAAGATGACAGAGATGAATGTGTCGAAACGTCTGGACATAATAAATATGCTGTTCGTTGCAACACTGGTATTGCTTTTCCTGTAGAAAGGTGTTTTTGTAGGTTTGATATGGTGCTAGGGTGATAAGAAGGAGGTGGGGGTTGTGTGAGTTTGAGTGTGTCCGAAAAGTGGAAGTTTCTGCTTGGTTGTGTATGGTTGGGTGAGAAAGGAAAAGGTAAAGACTTTGAAGGCTTGTTGTGTGTGGAATGAAATTATGTATATTAGGTTGTGTGTGTGTGTGTGTGTGTGTAAAACTGTCTTGCCTTTGTATGCTTTGTGTTGATGGTATTAGATTGTCATCTGTCTGGCGAGGATGAGATCATCAAACATTTCCAGTCCCTGTACACTGGAACTCATCCACAACCCTTCCGCACTTCACTTCCTGCTCACATTTACCCCACCCTCACATCCCCAGCCCTTCCCCACTTCACTTCCTGCTCACATTTACCCCACCCTCACATCCCCAACCCTTCCCCACTTCACTTCCTGCTCACACTTACCCCACCCTCACATCCCCAACCCTTCCCCACTTCACGTCCTGCTCACATTTACCCCACCATCACATCCCCAACCTTTCCCCACTTCACTTCCTGCTTACATTCACCCTACCCCCACACTGGCCATTATTAAAACCAACAATGTCCACCGCTCGGCCAATTTCGGAAACCCTTATTTGGCCAAACCTCAAATTAAACTGAACCTTCCACTATGGCGGTGGGTGGACGCGAAGGAGAGAGAGAGAGAGAGAGAGAGAGAGAGAGAGAGAGAGAGAGAGAGAGAGAGAGACAATATCCTCTTTCTCCTTGATCACCCAGCACTGCAACTGGGGCCTTGGATGTACGGTAAACCAATCACTGCATCGCGTTCTTGGGGAAGATTGTGATTGTTTGCCTTAATTAACCTCGTGCAGTTGATAGGCATTCATCCCATTTTTTTAATCTTACCAGCTTTTCAGAAACGTTATCATGAATTGGTCAAACGCCGTGTGTGTCGGTGTTTTGTCTTCTTTGCAGTTATACAGGCTGGCCCATCAACAGAGCTTTACTTGAAACTCACCTGAGGCATCTTTTGTGTTGCGGGGACGGCTCAGGTGCGTGGGTGTGGTAGTGGCAGTAGGAAATGAATAAATACTGCACGGTAGATATTGACGTCGCTGACTAAGCCGTCCCCGGAACACACAAAAAATCGCCCGACAGAGTGCAAGAGGAGCGTTACACATGGACCACTCTGTATAACTAATGCTGAGAAAATACTCTTTTTGTTTACAGTAGTTAATCCTTTACTTGGTTTAGGCGTCTAGCGATGGGCAGATAGACTTTCACTTTACGGTAAAATATGTTTTATTTGAGGCAGGAGAAGCACCTTACCAAATTAGTTCTTCTTCGTGATAGTCTCTTATATTTTCGGATTATTTCTGGGGTGGTATATAACCGTTTTATGCGAAATTTAATTATTCTCCCGTTGTTTTTAGCAATGTTCCGCTGTGTCAACTCGTTTGACTTGTGAAGTGAAATGGCGGAAGTGGTGGAAGGGATTGTCATAACCTAAGTGTTTATCGAAATCTAACCTAAACTAGCTTAACTGTGCCTAGTAATATAATGTAATCTAATCTAACCTAACCAACCTAACCAACCTAACCTAACCTAACCTAATCTAACCTAACCTAGCATCCAGTTGAGAAGTTGAGAAACGAAATCCAGCTTTCGGTACGTTGAGTAAGATTAATCCATAACGCCGTAAACAAACAACTGTAGGTACGGCTTAAGGAAAGTGGTGATAACAATAGTGGAAAGATTTCCATGAGGAAAAGGCAATTTCCCACCCTGAAAATAGTCAGAAAAATACAGAAAACAAATAGAAGGAATATCAGTGGTATTGGTAGGATTCTTCTACTGCCTCAAATAAAGCGTACATTCATTTTTACTCCTTACTGTTGCATTTATTTGCATTTAGGGACACTTTGAAGGAAAACATACATAAACCTCTGTTCACTTCCCAAAAAAGAAAACAAATAAAATCTGTTATTGCTAATATGTTATCAAAGACCGAATTTTAAAAAATCTTGCGAGTGAGCCGCCAGAAATGAGAAACAAAATCAACAGCTGCAAGCTGCGTTGGGAGCAATAAATCAATTGTGTTCGCACGCATCTGAAACTAAGATAATGAGGCGGAATATCGCAAATGGAAGCGACCAGAAATAGTGCGTTCAGCGGGGAAGGGGAGGGGGAAAAAGAAAATGTAGGCTATGTCTGAACTAATAGGCCGTATTCTAAGTGGAGCTGGATATTTCGTAACACCTCTTCTCTAGCGATTTATTCTGCTCAATACACCTAGCTGTCTGCTTGTATGATATTGATACATACTAAGTATATTCTTAAAAAGATATAAATAACAGACAATAGAATGTTAAAGTGCAATATGCAACATAAACCGCTAAGGAAGAGGAGCTACGAAGCCTCCTATGCAATGTGGAATAGGGTCCTTAGCTATTTCAGACTGGGGGGGGGGGGTAGTATTAAAATCACACTCGGCCAGCAACCGAAAAGTAACGGGTTCGATTCCTGAGTCTGAGATTTATGGGCAAGGTCATTACCCCAGCAAGTCCGTATCCTAACCGGAAATAGGGATCTGGACTGTAAACTAGACGGTTGCTAGTTCATTGTACTGCTGAGAGTAACATGAACTGTGAATGTATTGCTTATACCAGTAACTCTCTCATGGCTGGGACAACTCTGGTACTGAACCCCAACTACCACCAGAAGTTTTTGTTCCGGTGAGAGTGACCATGGGAGCCTGAGAGTGTTAATAATATCTTCTCTTAGTACTGTGAGTGGCAGCAGGACATCCACAGCCTCGGGTCAACGATAAGGAGTATTGAGTTTCACCTTCTCACAACGTCACCTCCATCCTGTCTAGTCACACGTGCCCGAAGATTTGCTGCTACTAACACCCAGGCTCCTGCGACTCACTTTCAGCTTAATATAATCGTTTGGAATTAGCTCAGGTAGAATGCTTCCGTAGTCTCGATCATACAAGGGATAATTATAGAATTATTAATACTCTCAGGCTCCTTTAACTTAGTCAGCTTAATTAAATCGTCTGACGTCAGGTGGAAAAGAATCATTCCCTCCCGACCATGAAAGGGTTAACCAGTACACTCCGATAAGGCATTTTGTGTATTATTTTTGTTATTGTCATCTGCTTCGACGCCTTCTTGCGATTGCACCGATGTAACAGGACGGCTCATCTGCCTGGTTATACAAAGGCCTCAGAATCCTCTCCCCATTCCCCAAGAAGAGGATCGTAGACTGCAGAAAATGGTCAACTTCAGCCTGCAGTCCACCGGATTGATTCAGATGAGCCTGGGATTGCAACTACTACAATTACTCCGAGGAAGTGGTTTGCATTATTCTTGTTACTACCAGACTGTTTTCTTTCAGCTTAACGAGGGCTTATGGAACTGCATCGGTCTGCATATAACCTCTTCACTACAAGACGTCTCACACTGATAATAATTATTCAGGGGTAATTAGAATAAACTAAAATAATGCGTCATCGTGGGGAAGGAAACAGAAGCGCTTTCACACTCGGTGCATTTTGTTATGATGGGAACCAACTAAACCTTCACTCCATTGTTTCCGTTTCCACAGTCACCTCTGGCAGTGATGTTGGTGTGTGGATGAACCATTAACATGAACATTGTTAGAAGGGCTACCATGGAATCTTTAACAAGTGTCATACATCCCCAAATAAGCTTACCATGTTGACGATTGTTTTCGTGAGGCTGCAGACAGAACAACCGTGCAAGCGATCCTCAAGTCGATGCCGGATTTTCTATTTGTGTACTCTGCCTTTGTGCTAAAAGCAAAATACTTCTCTGAAAGTTGCCAAAAGGGGAGAGAAAGAGGCGTAAAGGCAGTGTGATGAAGGCGGCACAGGTAGTTAGGAAAAGTTGGCCTACTATTTCACTAAGGTTACCTAACACCTAAGGAATGTCTATCTGCCATAGAAAAAGATAGCAAGGATGGAAAGGAAGAACGATGAGTGTGTGAAGGAGAAGGGGTGAAAGGGGAGCGATGGGAGAGGGAGTGGGTGAAGGGGGAGGGATGGGAAAGGGAGTGGGTGAGGGAGAGGGGGTGGAGGGGGAAGGATGAGAGTGGGAGAGGGAGAGGGCGTGGAGGGGAAGAGACGGGCGAGGGGGTGGAGGGGGAGGGATGGGAGAGGGAGAGGGGGTGAGGAAGGGGGGAGTGGAGTGGGAGATGGAGCGAAGGATAAGAGGGAGCGTCCGTCACTTTCCTCCCCAACGCATCATACAGAGAAGCATACGAGTATATGCGCAGAAAAACACACCAGGCGTCTCTCAGCTTAGGGATAATAGCCAGGTGAGGAAAGTGGGAGTACAGGTGATACTGAGGCAATGTTTGGTTTCCAACAATACAACGATTATGAAGTGAAGGTGATAAGGGTGCTATCCCACGGTGATAGTATGAACACCTGCACAACTGGAGGCGAAATTTTGGTTGTATTCTCCCTTTTTTCAGACGGTTTTATTGAGTTCAGCAGATAATTTTTGAGCTCTGAGGCGAGTTACAGCATTCGTTAGCTCCTTCAGTACTTGGAATCTTTTTTCTGCGGAGTAAACTATCTGGTAGAAAATATAAAGCAATAAAAATATGCCATCGAAGTGAAAAGACTAACCCCATCAAATTCGATAACGTAGAGACACAGGGACAAATATCTTCCCGACGGTTGTCGAACACACAGCGGAAAAATCGAACCGTCTGAACCATGCAGTGGAGATGGGGTTTTAACTGTATATTTTTTCCTTTTCTTTCTTTTGTTTTTATAAACAGAAGTGGGAAGATACTTGTATCCCTCTCTGTACTTTTCCCAATATTATATTCAGTGTACGGGAACACCCTGGTAGTGAAGGGGTTAATGAAGACTGCATCTAACCCCTCCGGTTCCTAAAATCTTTCCTAAGCTGAATAAACTCGTCTGAGGTTGGCAAGAATGGAATATATGTCACTGGATTGATGGGGCTGCCACTTCACACAGATGATGTCTTATATTTTATTCTTGCCATCTCCAGACGATCTTGTTTTGCTTGAGGAAGATTTATATAACTGGAAGGGTTACACAGAGCCTTCAGTGAGCCACCCAACACGAGACTAATCTTTCACTAAGATTAATTACATCGTGTCGAGGAAGTAATGATAAACAAAATTAATATATATTTGTATTGTGGGGAGGGTGTAAATTTGGCCAGCCTCTAATCGGGGTGTAAATTGGGCCAGCCTCAAATCGGGATGTGTAAATTGAGGCAGCCTCTAATGGAGATGTAAACTGGGGCAGCCTAAAATAGGGATGTGTAAATTGGGGTAGCCTCTAATCGGGGGTGTAAACTGGGGCAGCGTCATGCAAGTGTGTGGAGATATTGTACAGAACTTACAGATATCAATTACACTGTTCTGAATTCCTCATGTAAAGTGTAACAGCCGCACAAATACTTCCGGCGCGAGTCACATGCCGTGAAGTGCTATTAGATACTTGAGGAAAACAAATAACAAAATGAAAATCACTTCAGCCAAAGCAAAATGTGAAACCATATTAGAAACCGTTTGATCATCAGCGCTCAGTATAATTCTCGTCAAAAACTGCTCAGTTCAAACACATCCCTCTTGGATTTAAAAAAAAAAAAAAATCATTCAGCACAGAGGATCACCCTGCTAAATAGCTAGTGAAGGTTTTACCTATCCCATCCAGCTCGAAAATTCTCTCCTAGTTAATCAAATCGTCAGGAGGTGGCAAGAACAACGTCAAGAAGATGTCCTCGTGCTGAAGAAGTTCTTCCCAGGAACATTCACAGAGGCTCTCAATCTGTTCAGCTTGAGGACGCAGTTTTATATTATATATACTTGCTACGTCCAGACCATTATATTCTGCACAGGAGCAAGAAGGGTTACAAATAGTCTTAATTAAGCTCTTCATCAGAGGGGTCTTTGCTAAGCTGAATGATACAATCTGGAGGTAGCAAGAACAGGTTAAAATTAAGTCGTCGTGATCGTCCTGAACGGGCTATAAATATTTTGAGGCCATTGCAGCTCCCTGACTCTATGTGGCCAAGTTGACATTTTCTGACCTTTTTACCTCACTTCTCCAACTCTTCCCATTCTACCCTCGTTGCCTCGCCACTTAAGCCAAACTTGCAGTCCTGGTCTCCAGTCATTCACAACTTCACTTTCCCTTGACTGCCTGTAAGCTTTGTTCATCACCTCACCCATCTAGTTAATGTTTATACCTATGACCCTTTTTGGACCAAATGTTTTTCAGTTTTTCCTTCTCTGTGTTGTTATTATAATAATAATAATAATAATTATTATTATTATTATTATTATTATTATTATTATTATTATTATTTTGCGGTACGTTTCTGATTTTCGCTGTAGATGTCTTTACTCATCTTTCCTCATGTTCAGTCTTCTCGTCTCGTCTGTCTGTCTGTCTGTCTGTCTGTCTGTCTCTTATTCATACTCTACTTCTTTTCTTCTCTTCTCTCTTTATCTCTTGACTAAATCCTCTTATGACTGATATTCTTCTTCTCTCTTTTGTGTTGAGTTCACTTTTTTTTCTCCTCGTCTCTCTTCTCCTATCCTTCTTTCTTCTCTCATCTCTTATATTGTTCAGATATTCTCCACTTCCTTCTTCGTGCCTTTTTTTCAAAACAGCCGAGATATTTCGAACAACGTAGATTAAATAACCTTGAATAATCCCTTGAGTAAGGTGGCGTTTTTTTATTCCGCTCTTGTTACTACCAGATGGTTTTACTCAGCTTGCAAGGAATTCTAGCAAAGAAGGGGCCAATCAATGCCATAAATGAACCCTCTAGTTCAAAGTTTCTCTCTAAGTTGAAGAAAATAGTCTGGAGACAGCAAGACTAAATTATAAGATGTCTTCATTGTCAGTTTTTTTTTTTTTTTCCGTAAACACAAGAAGTCTATTGTACGTTGAATAAAATCGTCTGGAGTGTTATATGAAGGATGATGTATCTAACTGCATCCAGTTCAAAAAATCTCTCTTAAGCTGAATAAAATCGTCAGGAGATTTGAGCAAATAATTTAACAGACTTCCTGGGTCTGGAAAGGGATTAATTTTTCAAGTATTAACATTTCTCTGTTTTTCCTGCATGATTCTAACTTTACAACAAATTCCCTTCCCTCTCCCCTCTCTTCAGCTTTCTGTCTTCTCTCCCTCCTGTTGTTTACATCCTGTGAAACTACACATTGCACACGCTCCTACTATTTTTTCAGTTTAGAGTTCTACCATTCTCTTTGTATCATCCTTTATCTCGCTCCTTTTTTCGTCAATTTTCTTCCATGCTTCCATTTTTTGCTTCACCACTTTCATATCTCTTACCCCCCTCCCCTTATTTTTCTTCATGACCCCTTTTCTGTATTTTCTATCTAATTCTCTCCACCACCACCAAATTCCCTCCATTTCTCCTGCTTTCTTTCCACCTGCGTGCCGTCGCCGCCTCCCCTGTGCAGCATTAGTGAGAGTTGTGTGAGTGTCAGTACGTGATGCCAGGGCGTGATGGCACTGTGACTACCACGCCACCTGGCACTCTCTTCACCCCTCCCTCCCTCCCCCTTGGCACCTCCACCGGCATCTTCGACCCACCCCCTGCCACGCCTACACCACACTCTGTCCCCAGATCAGGCAAGCCTTCACTACCTGAGCCACAGCTACAATTACAAGCATTATTTCTCTCATATTGGAGAGGGACGCCTTCACGTGGTGACACAGATGTAGCAGGGTGGTTTCACTGCACAGCCATTCCCTCAATTCTCTCCCTATGTCCTAAAAGGGGGATGGTTGACTGCAGGACAACATACAATCCACCAAGTCACGTTCACATTAGCCATGCGCCAAAACAACCACCACCACAATACTACAGTAAGTGTATCCTGTTTCAAATCATAAGCGCTACAGACTACTTTGTTTAGCAGAGTGAAGTCCTGTCGGTAAACTACCAGCTTCTTTCTATTCACTGCCACAGTTGCGTACATACACGAACATTCTTACCAAGCAGCTACGGACTGTCTGCTACTTTGCCACAGCACCGCCCCCTCTTCAAAGTCAGCTGGGACCATCCATATAACCAATGTAGCAACTACAGTCACTGTTATCTTTTATCATATTACAACAGCCACAGCATCCTCTTTTCTGTCAGAGTCGCTACAGATGATCTGGATTAACGTGGACGAATTCCAAAGCCAAATGTCAGCTTTCATCAACGCACTGTCATGATTACAGCCACACATATATTTCGCCAAACTGCAACTCTCAATATGTTATTTTATCACTGCACCTCACCCTGTCTCAAATCAGATGCACCCACTGCAGACACCGCGGTTATATGTATATAGCATTTTAGCACACTACTGCCAGCCAATTGCGCCACACTCTTCCTCAAGTTAGATGAGACCACACAATCACTACTATAACAACAGCTATGCAGATTACCACACAACTAAGTCAGTACGCTGCTCCACCAGTCAGTTCTACCACACTCTGCCCCACGCCAGAAGAGCTTACACTATCACTGTTTGATTAACGCCATTTTTTCAATTTTTACCACACAGGAACAGTTACCCTAACATTTTACTATAGTTTTTTCGAATTAAATTGGCCCGTATTTGCGTCCTTCTTTAGCTTGTTTCACGTAGCTCAGTAGTAGAATAAGACAATAGTACAGCTCTCCATCCTTTCCATACCACTGTTTTGTGAGTATCATCATGTTCTCGGGTTAATATATTGTTACAACTCAACATTCAGGACCAGAGGCAAGTTAGAGAAGAATGAGTATAGGCGACTGCACTGGCACTTGACCATTTCACTACGAGGTCATTCTTCTTAGTGTATCCTTTCTAACGCCACGTCATGGTGTTTAGATGGGGAGAAATTATGATGAAGGGTTAAAATCAGTCGACAACAGTATCTTCAAAAGCATGAGATTTTTTTTTTTTAATCGTTCATTTTGCATTCTGGTAATCTTTCTTCATCATAAGCGAGACCACAGAAAAGAATGCTGATTACCTTGCTTCTCGCTGCTTTACATATTCATTTTCCTTTAGTCATTACTTGTTTCCCTTTAAATCACATTTCTTAATATCTTTCCCTTTCACCACTTATTCAGTTTTTCCTCTGGTTCTCATAATGTTTCATCAGCTTTACGTCTCGTTACATATTGCTTTTTTCTTTTAGCCTCCTTATTTAATATCTTTTAGTTTACATCTCACTCCTTCTTTGTCCATTTACCTTCCTTATTAAGATTCTTTGTTTCACGTACCACTACATATTCATTTTCCCTCGGCTCTAATTAAGTATCACAGGGTGTCTAATTTTTAAGCCTACCAGCACATAATTGTTTTTATTTAGGGCTCAGTATATAACTAGCAATTATGTTTCCTATGAGCTCTAATTACACAATCGGTTTTCCTGCAAGTTTCATTAATATATTAACGTTTACCCCTTATTACATATATTTATTTCTTTACCTCTTTACCACCTCTTCATTTTTCCTCTACCAAGCAACTACTCCACTACAACCACACCTCCAACTACCACAACCCACGCACCGTCCAGCCTTCAGGCACCTTAAAGATGTCCTCTATTACGCCTGTTTTCATATACACGTCGCGTCCTCCAGTGAACCACCACCTCTTCGCTACATTCCCCTCTGCATGACATTACCCAGGCTGTCACACGCACGCAATTGCACTCACATGAGGTATTCTAACGGTCGTACACGAGTTTGGGTTTTCAGATCAGATACAGGGCGGGAGAAAGGCACTGCAGTAGAGACATTTTCACATTTCACATTGCCGCACTGTACATTCATACCACATACTGCCACAACGCACACCGTCCACCTCTCACTGCGACTCTCTCTCACACACACACACACACACACACACACACACACACACACACACACTGGCTCAGTGGTAACGTTCTCGCTTGCCATCTGGTAGACGGGAGTTCGCGCCTCGCTCAGGTTGCGAAAAGTTTCACTGACGAAGTGGGTGGTTACTGTCCCCCTTGAGCAAGGGGATGCGTGTGTGCGTGTGTGAAGGTCACAGCCTTGTCCTTAGATCGGACTATATGAGCTCTCAGCTCCCCTCCGGGCGGGTAAAAGCTGACGCTCACGATCATCAAGTGATCCTGACCAACCCGGTGAATTACCCGGTGAGTTACACTACACGCACACACACACACACACACACACACACACACACACACACACACACACACACATATTCTGCCTGCTACTTAGTTACTGTAGTAGAAGACACGATCACATGTCACTCTGCCGTATCTCACACATGGAAAACACAGTCACGCCTTACACCACCAAACCTCACACAAACACACCTCTCACTTTGACCCCTCACATTAATATCTCCAACCAAAGCATCTCACAATGCCACAACTGTCGTCTTGTACTGCACAGAGACGCTTCACACCCCCGGTATTACCATCATTCCAGCATATACACAGCTACACTGTAATACCACCCCAACACCCATCCTATATAATTATTCCCACATGCAGAAAACCAATGTCCTATAACGGCCATAACTGTATCATTATTGCTGTATCTTCCAGCATCTGTCATTTATATTGCCATGACAACACCATTTATAAGAACAATCTGTTGTATTATTTTTGGTGTAACAGCAGACAATACTAAGCTTATAGGACATGTCTCACACTAAGGAGTTTAATGAAGGCTATGCCCAACCCCTTCAGTTCAAAACGTCAATCCTTAGTATTAGCAATGCATACGAGTATATTCATCAAAATATCAACTCTTTCATGTCGGGAAGATGATAACACTCTTCCAGGAAAGTCAGACGATTTTCTTCAGGTAAGAGTGAGTCATAGGAGCAAGCGTTTTAATACTGTCACCATTAACCCTCTCATGGATGGAACAACTCCATTATTCTATTCCAGGTAACAAAAAACTATATTATTCAGTTAAGAGTGCGTCGTAAGAGCCTAAGAGATACAACAAAATAACCAGCACACATCCAGTCATAACCTGCCCACTGAATACCATCACAGGCAGATTCGTGTCCACAGTTCAGTCCTATCACGACCTTGGCAGAGTTCCCGTCACATAAATACCCCCCGCTACACTTGAAATATTACACTCATACCCTCACCCACGATTAATGGCACACGGCCACAACACACCTCATGATTACACACACACACACACACACACACACACACACACACACACACACACACACACACACACACACACACACACACACACACAGATGAACAACTTGGGTGGACGCTGACAAAAGTCTTTTCATTTTTTCTTGGCCCCCAAACAGCCATAAAGCTGTAACAATATGCACTAAAATACCGTATTATACTAGTCACGAAGAAGTGCTGTGGTAAAGATGTACTCCAGCAGCCTTGTATTTTTCCCCCACTAAACTTCTTGAGATAAACTGCAAAACATTCGAAAATTTGCATAAGATAAGGTTAAAGAATTATAATTATATTCTTTTTACTCGAACCTTGACCTTCTGTTCGTTTTTTGCGTCATTTCATGTAGCTTAGTGGTAGAAAAAGGCAACAGTAAGGCTCCACATCCTTTACATACCACCTCTTCATGACCAGCATCATATTCCTAACTTATTGTTCCAACTCAACATTCATGATGGAGAGACGGTAATTTTAGGCCATATTAGGGTAAAAAGGGTACAGTGGCTGTAGGTAACAATCAAAATTTTTAATAACCGATCCTCCAACATACCACTGCCAACTACCACTATTTTCTAATTCAGCCTCTGTGTTTTGGATTTGTCATACCTTTCTTCTAACCCCTTATGATTTTGTCCGGAGAGAGAGAGAGAGAGAGAATGTACAGTATATATCAAAGACTGGCTCAATGTGATGAAGCAGAACGCATGCACTTGGTCACGAGGGAAAAGAAAAACTAGAGTGACAAGCAGAATACTAGGAAAATAGATGAAGAAGCAGATAGAGAGAAAGAAGAGGACGAAGCAAAGAAGAAAGATTTATAGCAAAATAGAGACAGAAAAGACAAGCAAAATAGAGACAGAAAAGACAACAGGAAGGACAAGAAGAAACAAAATGGAAAGGAGAATCAAAAAATAAATTTAAAAAGAAGAGAAGAAAAGAATACTGACTAGTCGATGAAAGATAAAGTTAAGAACAAAGAACATAAAAAAGGGGTATGGAGACATGATAGGAGACAGAAGCAAAGAACTAAAGGAACAAAACAGAAAGGATGTTATAAGAATGGGAAAAGGGAAGAAAATAATGAATAAAAGGAAGGCAAGTTACATGGAGAGGAAGGGGAGAAGAAACTGGAAGAGTACCATACGGAAGTAAGGAAAGGAAAGTAAGGGGTAGGAGGGAAAGACAAGAAATAATGAAATATTTGGATGAGAATGACGACTGCAAATGAAGAAATTAATAATAAAAAGGTATGGAGAAAGAACAACAAAAAAAAAAAAAGGGGGAGGGGGCTGAAGAAAGCATGGCGAGACGAGGAAAACATAGTAAGTAATGAAGTGAGAAAGAAAAACTGGACATGATGAAAGACAGCGGAAGAAAGAAAAAAAAAAAAAAAATTTTATCTCGATGGAATAAAATAAAGATGACAAAGACAAAAAAGAATTATATGGAAAGAGAATGATTGATCAAGAAAGAGGGATAAAAGGAAGAAACGAAAGAGGATGGAAATCATGAAGTCTTATATTTTATTAATACATATGTCAGACAATTTCTTCACCTTGGGAACCACTGTAGGTACCGAAAGAGCTAAAGACGTTTTACTTTAACAGGACACAATTTTTTTTTTTTTTCCTTTTGCAGCTTATTTCTTGTAGCTTCAGTGCAGTTAAAGACGATACTATCGGCCGTAGTCTTAAACTGTGGGCAGGCGTTCACCTTGCCCTACCCGTATCTTTTGGTAAACTTAACGCACGAAAGGGAGAGCGTTCCCCGGTGAACGGGAAAGTATTACTCCAGGGTAGAACTGGAATCCGCGAGGAGTCTCATAGCATGCATTCACATGCCCCTTCCTTACATTATAGTAGCCTTGTGCAAAGAAAACTGTGTAAAATTTGAAGGACCCTATGGTGTATGTGAAGGGAATTTTAAGTTAATGATAAAACATTGTGTACAGAAAAAAAAAATAAGTGTTTAATATTTTTATTGTTTTAAAAGACTACCACTCCTCCGGAGATGGTTTATTTACGAGACGAAAACAAAGATGTGATTCTATATTCTATCTATCTATTGCCAGACGCCTAAATCCCGTAAGGAGTCTGACAATAAATAGATAGAATATAGAATCCCATCTTTGTTTTCGTCTCATAAATTAACCATCTCCGGAGAAGTGGTAGTCTTTTAAAACGATAAAAAATTTAAACGCTTATTTTTTTTTTCTTTACACGATGTTTTTATATTCACTTCCATTATATTTTTTCAGTATTTCTACCAAGCTGTTTATTAGATATGGTGCATGATACTTTTATAAATAGTTTGATTAGTTCATGAAATGATTCCTACAGTAAAGAATGGCCAAGTACTACATAAACAGACGAATCGTTCACAGCCAGTTAGTTTGAAATACGAAGTCTCATATCTGCGTACGGTAAACTTTTACAAGTCCGCACTATTTTGTTTTGGCTTGGCAGTATATTTTTCTGGTGTATTTTGGTGTGATTTGAACGAATTTGACCTTTATTTTCGGTGCTCGTGATTGGTTTTCAAATTAACCCCCCCTCCCAAGTGTCTTGTGGGACTGGTGGGATTTTAGGGATCTGGGTGGGAAAAGTGGCAAAAACAAGCACCTGGGGCAGAAATATAACCATAATCGGTGTGACCAGCCAAGTCGTATTCGTAGGGTTATAATTGATCGCATGAACCACTTTGAAGCATTGTCTGTCACCGAATTTTCCCCATGGTACAGGTATGGTATACATACTCATACAGAGTATTCAAGAACACATGCCAGTCTTTAATAAGAAAATAGGTAAGAATTGCTAACATTAAGAGATTAAATTGTATATGAACCTTAGGGTCGATCATTTTCGTTTCAGTATTTTAAATTTAAAACTAATCAGTGTTACCAACTGTTTGCCGCGCCTACCCACACGAAGGGGTGCACTCTCACCCTCTCAAGATTACGAGGGGTGATTAGAAAGAAATGACAGTGAGTCCATAAACTTTTATTAGCATGAAGAACTATCAAACTATGACTCACATTCCTTCAAAGTACTCCCCTCCAACCTCTATGCAGCATTCCATTCTCTTTCTCCACTTCATGATGCAAGCGTGGTACTCTGAAGACGGTATACTTCGGAGTTCTGAATTGACAGTCCATGCCAAGTCTTGGATGCGATGAAATTGCTTCCCAGCGATGGCAGATTTAATTTTTGGAAACAACCAAAAGGCACAGGGAGCCAGGTCAGGGGAGTAGGGTGGGTGGGGGAGCAGAGTTATACCTTGTTGTTCCAGGTACTGCATAGTGAGGCGAGCTTTGTGGGGTGCAGCATTGTCGTGGTGCAGCAAAAGGCGAGACCGACGGCGGGTTGGTGCGGTGTTGGCCTTGTGTTCCAAGACTTGTGGAAGGACCTGGTCTGTGTAGTATTGGGCTGTGATAGTGGACTTTTCAGGCATCACATCCACGCATATTGGTCCTTGGGAATTGAAAAAGATGGTGAAAAGGCGCTTCCGGCTGCGAAATCCTTCCTTCAGAATCTGAGGTCAAGGGTCTTCATCGCCCAACCACACCATGTTTGACTGCTTGTCACGGGTTGTGAAGAATGAAATCCAACACTCATCTCCAGTAGCAACATCTGAGAACCGTTTTGGACCATTTGGTTCAAATTCAGCAAGCCAGACACGACAAATCCTCACCCGTTCAGCCTTTTGCTCATCAGTCAACAAATGGGGTATCCATCGACAACACTTCTTCCTCAGGTGTAATTGTTCATGCACGATGTCATATGCACTCCCATAACTGATATCAAGCTCCAAGGCTAAGAACCCAAGAGTTACAGTTGGATCCTCGTCAATGATGGACCGTGCACGGACAGTTGTTGCTTCGGTCACGGATGTCCGGGGGCGTCCAGAGCGTTGTTCATCTTTCAATTCAGTTTTTCCTGCTGTGAAAGCACGAATCCAGCGGGAAACAGTTTCCAGGGAAGGAGTAGTGTCTGGATAAACTTGTAATAATTCCCCTCGAATCTCTGTTGCTTTCTTTCCCAGTTTCCACCTCGTAAAAATGTAGAACCTGCAGCCTTCTTTCGAGTAATCCATGTTTCTGGCCAGAGAGCAAAAACAAGAGTGAAGCATTCACTCACAACAATAAAACAAGAAAAGTCAGGCATACGGCGACAAGTTCAAACTCGTAAGGACAGGCAACTCTGCACTCTCCTTGCTCCCCTACCTCCCATCATTCAAGGTTTTCATGTTATAGCACGAACTGTCATTACTTTCTGATCACCCTTCGTACCACTAACGTTGAAGGTGTGAGCTACCACTTCGAGCGGGGTGCGGGAAGGGCAACCCCTGCCCTCAGTTTCAAGACTACAGACGTTTGGCACTACATCCTTCCCATGGCACTTCATCGTGACTAGCATCATAGTGTTAATCTATTGTTACAACTCAGTGTTCAAGTAGGAAAGATGGCAATTTTAGGCCCAGTTAGAGTGAAAAGGGTATAGAAAATCCAAAGCAATACAATGCCACCAGCTGCCAATGAGCCGCTACCACAGTTTAGTGAAATAGACTGTGTGTGTGTGTGTGTGTGTGTGTGTGTGTGTGTGTGTGTGTGTGTGTGTGTGTGTGTGTGTGTGTGTGTGTGTGTGTGTGTGTGTGTGTGTGTGTGTGTGTGTGTGTGTGTGTGTGTGTGTGTGTGTGTGTGTGTGTGTGTGTGTGTGTGTGTGTGTGTGTGTGTGTGTGTGTGTGTGTGTGTGTGTGTGTGTGTGTGAAAATGGAAGAAAGGACGGAGGAAGAGGAAAACACAGAACAGGAAGGAAAGAAGAAGGAGAGACAAAGATCCGGATGAAAGGAAGATGGGAAGAGGGAAATGAAAGACACAGTGATGAAAAGGAGGAAGAAGTGAAGGAAGAAGGGAGAGAGGGAAGGAAGGAAAGAAGCAGTCAAGCAAGAAAGCAAACAAGGAAGAAAACAAGCAAGCAAGCAAGTAATTAAATGGGTATAGAGATCAGAACGGAAGGAAGGAAGAAGGAAACGAAAGAAGGAAGGAAAAAAAAACATAACATAGAATGAAAGATAACCAGTGCAGTGGAATAAAGGAGGAAAGAATAAGGAAGACTATAAGAAGAAAAGGGAGGGAGGAAGGAACGAAGGGACGATGGAAGGATGGAAGGAAGGGATATAAGAGGGAAGAAAGGAAGAGATGAAAGACTTAATAACAGTAAGGAAGGAAAGAATCAAATACATAAAACAAGCATGGACGGGAAGAAAGAAATACATTACACAAGGAAGGAAGGAAGAAAGGAAGGAAAGAAGAATGGAAGGAGAAGACATGACAAAAGTGAATGAGTATATAAGGGAGGGACGAAGGAAGGAAGGAAGGCAGAGACATCACGAAGGAAAACATATATCAAAGGAAACAAGAACGGAAGGAAAAATGTTAGGCGAAAAAGGGATAAAGGAATGAAAGAAGAAAGGTGTGGCGGAAGGAAAAATATATGGAAAGAAAAAAGGATTGAAAGGCACAAGGAACAGAAGGAAGGAAGGAAGGAAAAAAGGAAGAGGAACATAAGAAGAATGAAAGGGGAAACACAATGAGGGAAGTGTGGAAAGATAACAGAAAAATAGACTAAAGAGGGAAGGAATAATAGAAGACAAGGAGACAAAAGAGTAAATAATGACAAAGGAAAGAGAAACAGAGAAGAAAGAAATGAAGGAAAGGCACAACAGAAGGAAATGAGGAAGTAACAAGAAGCGGTGCCAAGGCACAGCAAACCCTGCAGTCATTTTAGTGCTGACGTATAAACACAACAGGATACCTAGTCAAAGATGTCACGTATCAAATTTGGAGTAAGTCGGGTGAAAATTGACGATTTTACACCCATTTGAAGTTTTAGGCCGGACGCACCTGACACTGACCCCCTCTGCTGCTATTTGGGAAGTGATCCCCCTGATGTAATGAGACATGTTATAGGATGCAGATTTGATAGATGCACATTTAGGTTTTGGTTTCATGTCGATATGACGAATTTGAAAAGAGTTATGGCGAAAAAAATAAATGATTTTTACCCTTTCCTTTTTTTTCTTTTTTACTTTTTTGGTCCTACAGCCTGGGCCTTGGCCCAATTTGGCCCAAAACTTAATCAGGTGATCAGAAGGTCATAGCCCACCATCCCTGTAATTTTAGTCAAAATCACACCTGTAGTTTTCGCGTAAACTTGTTAAGAGACAGACAAACAAACAAGCAAACAGACAAACAAACAAATAGACAGACAGACAAACTGAGTGAAAACAATAACCGTTCCCAAGCCCCGCAGGGAAGGGGACGAGTAATGTAGGAAGGAGAAGGGAAACGATACGAGGAAGTGGGAAAGATAGATTTTCTCTCATTTCTCATAGTAACTGCTTCCATTCCAATACCTTTCCTCGCCGTACCCTCATCACGACTCTCTCTCTCTCTCTCTCTCTCTCTCTCTCTCTCTCATCTTTCTTACTTGTCATTACGTCTGTCTGCCTGTCTATCTCTGTCTCTTCCATCACCAGGCTCCCTCGCTGCTGCCCATCATTATCGCATCCTCTCAGTATTTTCTTTCCCTTTCTTTTTCTCCTTCCTATGTCTTCACTCTCCCTCCGTTATCCATTCTGCGTTGTTCAAGGCAGGAAGAATTAGAAACACGAAAATTTTATCCACTCTTCTTTCCTTGTTCGTCCTGTACAAAATTATTATAACCAACGATATTTTTATATTTGCACCTAAGACTTGTGTTTGTAGGAGGAACAGAAAACACGTCAAGCCTCAACATTACCTTTCCTTGTTCTTTCTTCAGTAAATAAATGTAAAATAAAACAAATCTGATTACGACGGGGAATCGATCATAAATATGTTCGAGATTCCAACCACATATTAACCCCTCCAGTACGGTGACGATTTTTTTAAGCCCGTTGTTACCGTCAGACGATTTTAGTAAGCAGGCAAAGATCCTTACTGACTGAAGGCATTACAAAACCACCTCCATCGTCCCCTTCACCACGAGAACGAGTCTGCATTTTATTTTATGCTACCGCCGGACGATTTTCTTCACTCTCACAAAGGTCCTCTAGTACTGAAGGGGTTCACTGTTCATCTTACATTGTCTCTCGTTTCATAGTTTAATTCGTGATTTCTGCTTATTCCTATTACACTACCCTCATCTCTCTCTCTCTCTCTCTCTCTCTCTCTCTCTCTCTCTCTCTCTCTCTCTCTCGTCACAATCGCTCCAGTCACCTTCAGATCACACCCAAGCCGCATTCAGCATCTGCCTCATGCCAACACCTCCCCAGCTCCTACATCTTGCTATCACCAGACAATTTACTCATCCTAGGCAGACACCTCACTGTGATGGCACTGGATGTATTACCCATTAACACCATCAGTAGGAGTATTACATTATTCATGTATTCATGCCTGTGCCTGGAAATTTTATTCAACTTAGCAGATAATACAGTGCTTTGAGCTTCATTGTGAGAATGTATTTTCAGTATTGTTTTTACTCTCTACAAACGATTTAATTAAGCTAAGAGGAAGCATTGAAAGGAAGAGGTTATATAGCCTTCAATAACATCACTACAAGATTGTGGTACTAGGTGATGTCGACCATCATCCATTCACCTTTACTGTTCTTTTGTGTGTGTGTGTGTGTGTGTGTGTGTGTGTGTGTGTGTGTGTGTGTGTGTGTGTGTGTGTGTGTGTGTGTGTGTGTGTGTGTGTCCTCCCCTGTTCCTATTTCTCCCATGCTTCCTGTCAGTTTTTATTACTTTGCCTTTCCACTGCAGGTGGCTCTGCATTGAATGACAAGCCTAACTGTTTCCTGTAACCCACGAAACCATTTACAACGCTGGGTTGCAACAATATAACTAAATAATGGGCTGGAACTGTGTCTACTATGGTGTCCCTGTTAACTGAGTGGAGAGACACTAATGCGCCGACCATCCAGGAACAGACCTTCACACTCTTCCCAGCGCCTTACTGTGGCGAGGCGCTGTCTGCCGCAAAGGAACATTGGTTCACTGAGCGGGACTGCCCTGAAGTGCTAGGTGGTTGCCTGCGGTTGATGGGTCTGCTTGGCCAGGCAGACCGGGGATACTCAGCACGAACTACCAGGTTCTTCATTTTCTTGGTAAAAACGTCTGGTACAGCAAGAAACTAGAAAGCACTCAGACAGCTCGTACCTCCGCCAATACCGTTGCCATTAAAAAGGATCCGGATCCGGATCCATGGAGATAGGATTAGGATCCAGATCCGGATCCGCCCCCAAATTTAATCAATTCTTTCTTGGCCCATGGCCCTCCCATCCAAAGAACTTCATTGAAATTCATAGAGAACTTTTGGAGATTTTGTGAGAGACTCCGGATCCTGATCCAAATCTGTCCCCATATTTAATCACTCCTTCCTTAGCCCATGGCCCACCCATTCACAAAATTTCACTGAAGTTAATTAAGAAGTTTTGGAGATATCGTCTGGACAAACACACAGACCAACAAACACAGGCGAATATATAATCTCCTCCAATTTTGCTGGAGGATTAATGGAAAAGAAAAAAATAATCCTCGAGCTGTACTGATTAAGGTTGTAAAATGGCCAGTGTGTGTGTGTGTGTGTGTGTGTGTGTGTGTGTGTGTGTGTGTGTGTGTGTGTGTGTGTGTGTGTGTGTGTGTGTGTGTGTGTGTGTGTGTGTGTGTGTGTGTGTGTGTGTGTGTGTGTGTGTGTGTGTGTGTGTGTGTGTGTGTGTGTGTCTTAAGCAACCAAGCCTTTTATCATTACCTGCATATCATTCAGTCCATCACATATCATAATATTCTAGATTATCACAAGTTCACAAAAGTGTCGTTGCTTTATTGCACTGCAGATTGGTATAACCCAAGCACTGATAAGAACAGTAAGATGAATATGTCTTTTGCTCACATAATAACACTGAAAGAACACATTAAGTTGATCTAGGTTATCCAAACTTAAATTTAAGCTATATCTCTATTGTCTTCACTTATATATTTATTACTGCTTACTAAACACGACAGTACTACCGAATTTTGGACAGCCACGAAACTCTGCGAACTTCGCTGGTACTTATGAATGTGCAAAGAAATAAGGTATAAATATCAAGTACAACAACTGTAAGATCAGGTCAACAGAGAAGATGAAAATAATCATCTCAGATCAGAACCACACTTGGGATACTAATTATCAAAACTTCATACAAAATTGAAATATTTCTTCTTATAAAACCTCTACAACTTGCTCTTCCTCCTGATCTAAATACAATCATCTTGACAAAATAGACATAATATAAAAATCACGTTCTAGGGAGGAGGAAAGCCAGGCGTAATACATTGAGTGACACTAAGCAGACAGTACCAAATTAACACCAGTTTGATGCAGCCACCTAGGACGGACGTTGACAACTGTGTGGTTTGTGTATATAAGTAACAGCTTCCTCCCCCCCCCCCACTCTATCTCTCTCCTTCGTTTTCCTTCCCACCCCATGCTCCTTACTTTTCTTGACTGCTTTTCCTCCACCTTCGCATCCTCCTCCTTACTCCCTCTCCTACCCCTATAACCCCCTTCCATCCCCTCCTTCCTCTTGTCCTTACATCAGCCTTCCTTAACACACTCTCCTGCCGATGTAACGTGACGGAGACTAATGACCACACCGATCTAACCTCTCTCCCTCCCCCCTTCTCTCTCTCTCTCTCTCTCTCTCTCTCTCTCTCTCTCTCTCTCTCTCTCAAATTATTGAGCTTAGGAGAGATCTACAACAGATTAATGCAAATTTGTCACCAACTGCCTTGGCAACAGAAATAAGACAGGGTGATCCCAAACTGTGTGAGTTGTTTCATTCTTACATTATATTCCCAGGAAACGTCGTGCATTATTCATATGTCTGTGTTTTGTAAAAGAAGTTTTAAAATATTTATGTAACAAAGTTAAGTAACTAAATTTTGCTTAGTAGCCTAGTATCCATTAGATTACACTGTGTAACAAATTTAAACCAATTTTCTGTTTATGTTGATTTTTACGCTATTTCTGATCATTGTCAATGCGCAGATTCCGAATATGCTATTTGTTTTTGTGTAAATGTAGAGATACAGGAATTTAGCAACAACATATGTAGCATACATGGACAGGAACTGCAACTTTTTATCATTTCAATGATGTTGGGAATGTCAAAGAACTGATATATTTCCTGGTGTATATTATGAGTATAACTAGAAAATGAGCAAACAGTAACATTACAAGGAATGCAGGGTACATAGTATCTAGATATGCGCTTTTGGTCTTGGCTCTCTTCTGTAGCTGTGATAACAATCGCGCAACAATCCTCAGACCTAATCGCCCATTATCCCCTCGTTCCACCTGCCCTGATATCTGGTTTCCATCAGCAGAATGTCCTGGTGGAACCTTTCGCCATGCTCCTCGCTGACTGAACCCGAGTTGCTTTTGAAGAAATCAAGGTGGGAATGCAGATAGTGCAATTTGATTGACATTCTGCATCCAAGCCGGTGGAATGCGCCGATCATTCCACTGGCTTGGTTGCCAAGAAAACCTTCCACAACCCTTCTGAATGCATTCCAAGCGCACTCTTTATCATTGGCCATTTTACCCCTGCATTCACGACTTGCAAGCATTCTTCGAACTTGCGGTCCGGTGAATATGCCGGCCGTCACCTTTGCCACGCTCAGCTTGGGAAACGTTGGTCGGAGACTCAGAAATGGATCACCATCCTTGTCGATGGCTTTCACAAATTGTTTCACAAGACCAAGTTTTACATGTAGCGGCGGTAGCAATACCTTCTCTCTGGAGATCAGTGGCGCTCTCAGAACGTTTCACAAGCCTTGTGTGAGACTCTCTCTTAGAGACCAGTCTTTCCTCACGAAATGTTCCGTATCGCTCCGGCTGTCCCACAAGCATAAAAAACATGAGTACTTCGTATAACCGCCTTGCATTCCAAGTAGGAACGAAATCATTTTGAAATCCCCACAAACTTTCCATTTGTGATCTGAGTACTTGATCTTTGTCAGACAAATCTTCGCATTCTCATAGCCTTCTTTCATTTCTACAGAATGTGCAACTGGAACTGATGGGAGTTCATTGCCATTAAGCAAAAGTACAGCTTTTAAGCTCTTCACGGAACTGTTTATGAAAAGTCACCATTCCGAGGCCTTGTAATCCAATCCCTTGGCTTGAAACAAACCCTTAACATCAAAACAATAACACAATGAGGTTTCTTCACAGAATTTGAAGAAGGATGCAAACCTGCCGTGACGATTCCTATAATTCAACTTGCAACTGGGATCCAACAAGTTCCATTCACTAGGCGTAACGCCAGCAGCTCAGCATTGGACTTGGTGAGTCCTAAATCTCGGACCAAGTCATCCAGTTCTTGCTGACTGGGAAAGTGTGGAGTGTCTCTGGAACATTCTCCAACATACGATTCATCATCACTTTCCCCTCCGTCATCGACGATGTCCTCATAGTCAGAGACAACTTCCGTGTCTGCAGAAGGGAGAGGAATCACTAGCTCATCGTTGTGAGACACCGAAAAGACTAAAGAAGGCAAAGTTGGACATACACTGTTCTTTCTGCCCTTAATGCTCTTCACACCACTTGTGTTAACCATGCAAAAATAACAAACTGTCGTGGTGATTCGAAGGCTCTCACCACACTCTCGAAACTGTAAAAGGCATCCTCTTTCTCACTCCCTGTAGCCAAGCTTCAAGCGCAGAGCAACAGCTACCACAAGTGAAGTGCGGAGCCCAATCCTTATCTCGATCGCCCATTGCCATGCCAAAAAATGCTTTGTATGCAAGAGCAAATTTGATATCAAGGTAAATTTTGTGTTTGATCATCTTCGGTCCAATATATTCTCCACATACATAACAAAATGTATTGGCGGACAGCTTGTAAGAACGTCTACTGGTCATTCTCATCAATAGAAACACCTTTAGGAACAGCTCAAAAACACGTTGACCAGCCAAACTAGCAAGGTGAGACCAGCTCATCGAATGAACTGACTCAATCCACGTTGCAAGACGCTGTAATGGTCATATCAGTGACATCTGCATGGATGCAGATGGTGTGTGTGTGTGTGTGTGTGTGTGTGTGTGTGTGTGAGCCATTACATCGGCGAGCGGTAACATGACTGGAAACAAACAATTGCCAATTGTTGACAAAAACCTAGAGATAGACAAACAAAACATTCACCACTGGAATCACCGTGGAAAGCTGAGTCTAACAAGACCAAAAAAATTGAATAAACAAATTCTTTATTACACAGTGTTATTTATTTAACAGCTCCTTGGCGACTATGTACATAAGTCATATCGCAGCTGCCACAGAAGTCACAGTTTATCCTTACATCTACGGCAACTTTGCTCACTTAGCGGATATGACTGCCATTTACAATGACGCCACAGGAAGCCTGTACTGCGCAGAGGGGTTCATTGAATCTAAGCTTGTTGGGGACTTAGATTTGAAAAAAGTTTATAACTACATACAACAGAGCGCCATACTTAGTAAACACAGTAGTTGCCTGGTACCGCCAATTTAAAGAAACAATATTATTAACTACACTTGGACGACCAGTATCTTTCTTCAACAAACTACTCACGTCTCCTTAAAATGGCGGTACCAAGTAATTCCCGAGTTTTCTGGGGTTATCTTTATGATAGGTAGCTATAGCTTTGTTTACCCTCAGAATAACTATGCGTTAATAAATCACTGTATCCACTGTGTTTTCCATTGTGACGTCACTAACTTCATGTACATGGTTCCCACATAGCGTAACTGCCTGAAATAATAGATTACTTGTTTAGCATTCACTCGGCCACTACGAAACATTCAAAAGCTTTTACTCGTAGTCCGTTGTACGAAAACTTATACTTTCATCACATAAGACACATATGGTAAATAAACAGCTGCCTGCATTAAAAAAAAAAAATCCTCCTCCTACTAGCTGGACTGGTCCTACGGCAAGTACAATAATAATTTTAATCGATGAATCATCCATTATGACTCACACTTATATATTTCAGTGAATACAGTAACACTCTGCAAACTGTGACTAAGGAAAAAGAAGAGATTATACTTTATTTATTTATTTTTTTTAAGCTAGAAGCTTTGTCATTTTTTTCCATAATACCAAAACCATCCGCACAGTTTTTGAACAACTATAGAACATGAACAAAATAAGGTTTTACGTAGTTACCACACAGGGATGCATGAAATATCTAACAATTTTTAGGTGGCAAGACAGCCTGTCAACTGCCAGGCCTGTGCACAAAATATTGGGAGGGTGTTGATGGGGCTTCACCTGACCTGCCAATAGCTGTTGCGTTAGTGTCTGGTTGTTGTGACGTTCACACACACACACACACACACACACACACACACACACACACACACACACACACACACACACACACACACACACACACACACACACACACACACACACACACACACACACACACACACACACACACACACACACACACACACACACACACACACACACACACACACACACACACACACACACACACACACACACACACACACACACACACACACACACACACACACACACACACACACACACACACACACACACACACACACACACACACACACACACACACACACACACACACACACACACACACACACACACACACACACACACACACACACACACACACACACACACACACACACACACACACACACACACACACACACACACACACACACACACACACACACACACACACACACACACACACACACACACACACACACACACACACACACACACACACACACACACACACACACACACACACACACACACACACACACACACACACACACACACACACACACACACACACACACACACACACACACACACACACACACACACACACACACACACACACACACACACACACACACACACACACACACACACACACACACACACACACACACACACACACACACACACACACACACACACACACACACACACACACACACACACACACACACACACACACACACACACACACACACACACACACACACACACACACACACACACCTCTCTCCCTCTCAACCTTTTCGATACAAAGGCACATTTTTTTCGGTGTATTTTTGTTACCTCCAGACTGATTTTCTTTATCAGCTTAGGGTTCCCCATTGGAACTCCCCCCCACCTTCCAGGTTAAATAAAACGATACAGTGGTACAACATTATCATCATCATCATCGTCATCATCATCATCATCATCATCATCCAGACCTCCTTTCCCACCCTAGGGCGGGATGAAGAGATGCAGCGTCCAGATAGCCAAAATTTGCTCAGTTCAGTGGGTAACGCTTTCATTCACTCATCACTGAAACCCACGGAATCCTGGCCCCATCTGATTGGCCAAAAGGTTTCCCCCACGTACTGTAGTTTAACTTACACCTATCCGATCGTGTCAATCCGAACGCTGTCACGTGAAAATGGGGTGCAAAATCCCTTGTCATACGCTTCTCCGCAAAAAATTCATCCATCCAGCTTGATCTCTTGTTAGTCCCTTAGACTCATCAACTTCCATACCTCTCTCTTCCTCACACACTAATTCACCACATCTCTCCACCTTCTTGGCCTACCGCGCCTGCTGCCTCCTTCAAATTCGCAAAGATATACTTTTTTCACCACTGCATTGTCATCTATTCTCTCCACATGACCATACCATGTCAGTACACTCTTCGATTCTGGTGTCCACACACTTCCTTACTCATCATCTTTCACGAATCATGTTATTTCGTATCCTCTCCAAGCTCTGTACTCTATACAGTCCTCAATAGTCCCATCTCCTCTGCTCTTACTCTTGACGGTTCATTTTCATGCGACACAATAGTCTCACACCCTTAGGTTAAAGTTGGCACTAACACTCCTTCATGTAAACTTCGCGCAGCTGCAGCACTCAAGCATCTGTTTCTTATCAAGGCCTTCATAGCACCAGCTACTTTCCTTTCTTGTGTCACTCTACTTTCCAATTCTTTTGCACATTTCCCTCTCTTTTCTATCATTGCACCCAGGTATTTGAACTCTCTCACCAATTTCAGTCTCTATCCATTCACTGAGACATCACAATGGGATTCAACTTCTCCCTCAATAACCACCACTTTCTTCTTTTCTACATTTACTCCTAAGGCACGAAGCTTACAGACATCTACAAAACTCTACACTAATGTACCAAGCTCTTGTCCGGTATTTGTAAGCAATGCTGCATCAGCAGCATACATCAAATTTGAGTTACTCCTTCCATCACCATTCATTACCAACGCCACCCCTCTCTCCATTACTCGTGTTTTTACTTCTTTCATCACCCCATCCATATATATATTGAACAACCATGGGGACATCACACAACCTTGTCGCACGCCAACACTGATCGTGAACCATTCACGTAGATGTCCATTTACCCTTACACATGCTTCACTACTATCATAAAAGCTCTGAAAGGCACCTAGAAGCTTACCATCTACTCCGTATATAAGCCAAGCCTTCCACAATCCTTTTCTGTTTACTTTGTCGTCTGCTTCTCTCAGATCCATAAATGCCATAAGCACCTAATGGTCTTTCGCACAAGCCTTCTTCACCACCTGTCCCACTGCAAATATTTGATCCACACATCCTCTGCCACTCCTAAAGCTACCCTGTTTGTCACCCATTAGGCCTTCTGATATCTCTCTTACTTTCTCTTTAAGAATTATGAAATCTAAAGAGTCACTGAAATCCCACTCAATCCCACTCCCACTTTCACTTCCACATCTACTCCCACTATCATTTCTACTTCCACTCCCACTCCCTCTCATTCCCACCCCAACTCTTGTCACTAAAATCACTGGAGTCTTTCCAGGTTTAGCGGTGCTGGAGGAGGAGTGGGAGAGGACCCGAATAATAATTCTCCTGCTTCAGCTCAGTTATCCCCGAAGTACCTAATTTGCCGAGATTAATTATATTCACGTCAGTTACCACCAGGTTATGCCCTTACAGTACATTATAACGCCTGGGTGGAAGTTGTTGACGGATTTGACTCCTGGTTCCCCTCCCCCCCCCTCTCTCTCTCCACTAAACCTCACTCATCCCTCCACCATTTTCACCCCATCCCATCTCATCCCATCCATGCCTACCTACGCCTTTGCTCCCTCCACTACTTACACCACCCTTTCCACGACTCACCCTATCCCTCTCCTCATCACTTACCACCCCACCTATCCCTCCTCACCTCTCTCATCTCCCTACTCTTCTCCGCATCCTTCTCCTCCCTTCTATTGCCGGTCCGTGTATCTTTGCTCCACCCATTCCCACGCCTACAAAGTCTATCTCCATTTCACTCGCACCTCATCTCTTCCATCCAATCCTCCTTCTCCATTCCACTTCCAACCCATACATCATCTCCATCACAATCTTTTCCATCCCAACCATCCACACTCCATCCATGTCCCCACCATACACCGTCCCCACCATCCACTGCATCCATCCATCCCATTATCCACATCCACACCCCATTAATCTCCCCACCATACACCATCCCCAACATCCAGTGCATCATTCCGCCCCATTATCTACACCCCATCGATTTCCCCACCATACAACATCCCTACCACCCCCATCTCTACATATCCTCACCAACCACTCCATCCATCCGCTCCACTATTCAAACTCCATCCTCCCCAGCCCATCCATCCACCCCACTATTCACACTCCATGCATCTCCCCACCACCAGCCACTATCATACTGCACTGGCATTCACTGTTCCCTCTGACACTTAATCATGCCCTCTTGTCAGTCTCTTCCTCTCACATCTTCCTGTCTTTTCTCCAATCCATCTCCTCACTCTCCTGTCATTTCCTCTTCCTCACTAGTTCTTGCTTCTGCATCTCCCTCCCCGTGCTGGCTTTCGTTTTTCCTTATCTTTTCTTCTTTCTCGCTTGTCCTTCTTATCTATTCGTTTCATACTGTCTCCTTTCCTTTTCTCTTCTTGTTCTTTCCCACACGCTTTTGCATTCCGTCTTTAATCCTTTATCCTCCCTCCTTCGTATCTCATGTGACGGGAAGAAAACAAAGTTGTAACCGGGAGAGAGAGAGAGAGAGAATTACCTCGTTTTCTGTTGTGGATGCTATCGTCTCCTACCCGAAGTGCTACTCGCTCCGTCCCCTTCTAACTCCCACACTTCCGCACCACCTTTGCATCACTGGTGGGAGATGATGTTAAGTGAATGATTATAATTATAGTACTGAAAGACAAATAAATCTCATGAAAGTCCATTACTCTTTTGTACGTCAGGTAGGAAAACATAACACGGAACGCCATGTGGGGGCCTGACAGACCCCAACTTAATTGGTGGATTTCTCCCATATCCACAAATGTTGATTTTTTTATATATGTTGCCCGGAACACGGCGCGTGGAGCCAATGCACCACGTGTCCCTTTGTGTGTGTGTGTGTGTGTGTGTGTGTGCGTGTGTGTTTTGAGTTTTTTTAATGAAAGCAAAATTTTACTGAATTTCAACAAAATTTTGGAAAATATCCACATTTAATGACTAATGTGACATATATTTTTTGCTTACATCATTCTTATTCATTCAGCTTGCTCTTAACATAATAAATGTGGTATCAGTTATAATACCATAGAAAGGAAAATGACACAGTACCGTGAAAATGAAATGACACGAAAAATTAGGTTGAATCCATGTTCAGAACATAAACAATACTGACACTGACAGTATATTCAGAAAACCCCTGAATGATTAACAAATCAAGTAAACATAAATATAAACAAGATGGACACGTTGTGGTTCATAGTCATAATCGTCAGATGAATCATTGCAGGTGTCAATATCACCATCAGAAATTGGAGGATCTTCTCCAGTTTTCCCCACTTGACTGTAGAATAGTTCAACAGGCAGTGGCATGGTCAATAATATCTAGAATCTGAAAAAAAAAAATATATATATATATATATATATATATATATATATATAGATATAGATATATATATTTGTTACACAGAATGCTAGGTGGGGTACCAGACAACCCCAGTGAAGTTTGCTGCCTTGTCACTCCTAAACTATTTTATTTATTTATTTATTTTTTCAAACTTTGTGTGCTTATGAACTGGCCAAGAACAAACACGTTACTGGATGGCCAGATCCTTAAAATATTAAGTGGCTAATTGACATTATATATATATATTTTTTTTTGGGGGGAGGGGTCAATCTGACCCCGTTTGGCGTACGAAGGGTTATTACACACCACCACTTATGACTGTTCCAGTATTTCTTAAACTTTATACCAAAGCAGCCACGAATCGTACCGGCCTCCTGGAGATCAAAGGAGCCAAGAAGGTCTGCTTTCCAAGAAAATATTCTCCAACAGAATCTGTCCAAAGCGGCTTACCTCAGGTTTACCTGAGACCTTAGGGAAACGAATGACATTATAACCAGCAGAATATTAGGGCAGGGACTTGTTTACACACCAGGCTTACCTAAAAGTCAATGTTTACCTCACAGCATCTTTGAATACCATTCATCCTCCTGTTCAAGTTTACATCAGAGCCACGATTCCTTACAGAACTGCCCATCAAGCACCACCAAACAGGACTGACATTTTTGTCTGGATTTGCCTCAGAGTTACCCATACACCCGTCTAACAAGCCCATCATCAGGCAGTTCCAGATCTTCTGCAACTCATTATTGTCTCTTGCCAGTGGCAGGGATCATAACACGTCCCTTGACCCAGCACTGGGGTTTAGAGGCAAGCAGGCTGCCCTGGACCTTGTTATCTCCGAAAAGAATGTGACACCCCAGCGAAACCAACGTCCCAAAAGCGACACTTCCACCACCAACACCTACATGTCGAATTGATCCTCACAGTTTACGAGCACAAACCAATATCCTTTTCTTTCCCTGCCACTACCTATAAATACAGTTAATAGAACAGAGGCACAGATATGGGGATATATCTCAGGAAAATTCCACTCTGGTTATGAAATTATTCTACACCAGCGTCCTATCCACTGAATTTATGCATCTTGACCACCTGCCAAAGAATTGGATAAACAAATACCACCAGTATCTATGCTCCTATCCAGTTACGCTTATAACACCGTTTTTCAGCCATTTAGCGTCTTTTTTTTTTTCCCCCTACGTTTTATTCCAAACTTTCTGTTCCTTCTGTTAGAGTCTCCTCTTCCTCAACCCTAAAAACATATTTTATATTTTTTTCGTGTTTTTCGTCGTCTCTCCCATTATTTCTTCTTCTAAACCTTCTGTTCCTTCTTTCCTCGTCTCTTCCCCAACCCTAATCGTTTTTAGTCCTCTTATTTTTCTTCTTTTCATCTCTTCTTTTGTTTTTCACATCTTGTTTCCTTTCTTTCTCTTCTTTCTCGTTTTACCAGTTTTGTCTTTCATTTCATCTTTTTACTGCTCCTTCATTTCCTTCCTGCCCTTTCTCTCCTTATTTCTCTCCATTCTTACATGTTACTCTGTCTCGCTTCTCACACCTTCCTCTTAATCATTTAATATATAGCGTTTCCTTCCCTTCCTTTCTCTTTTTATTCCTGAAGGGTTTCCGACATCATCATCTTCCCAAAACTTTCCTCTCCATCATTTATCTCCACTTCATTAGGGTTATTCCTCTCCTCGCCTTAATTAATCCATGTCACTCTTCAACTGCCCAATTCCTCTTCCCCTTTCTCACTGTCTATCCTCTTCCTCCTCTTCTTTGTTTATCCTCATCCCCTTTCTCTTGGTTTCTCCTTTTCCTCTTTCTCTTCGTTTCTCCTCTTCCTCTTGCTCTTCGTTTCTCTTCTTTCTCTTTCTCCTACTTTTTTCTCTCCTTTTTCCCTTCGTTCTCCTCTTCCCCTTTCTCTCCGTTTCTCCTCTTCATCATTCTCATCGTTTCTTTTTTTCCATTTCTCTTTGTTTCTCCTCTTCCAATCGTTTCGTTTCTCCTTTTCCTCTTTCTCCTCCTCCTTTCTTCTTTTCCTCCTACTCCTCCTTCTTTCTCCTCTTCCTCCTTCTCCTTCTTCTTTCTCCTCTTCCTCCATCTCATTTATCCTCTTCCTCTTTCTTTTCATTTTATTTTTTCTTTGCTCTTTCTTTTTTCTCTTACTCTTTCGTATTCCTGATTTCTCTTTGTTTTATTCTCTGTATCTTTGTTTTCGTTTTTTCTCTTCTTTCTTTCCTTTATTTTCTTTCTCCCTCTTCAACTTCCTACTCCTTCTAGTCCTCTTTTCTTTTTCCTTACTATTTCCTCTTCATTTTCTATTTCCTTTAAATCTTACTCTTTCTTTTCCATCCTTCTCCACTGTTTCCTTATTTTTCCTCCATTATTCTGTTTCCTCTTCGCATTGTTTTTCCTCTTTCTCTATTTTTCCAGTCTCCTTCCCTTCGTTCTCTTTTCCTTTTTTTTTTTTATTTGCTTCCTCTTCCTCTTCTCCGCTTCTATTTTTCTTACTGTTCTCGTTCCTCCCCTCTTCCTTCTCTCCCGGTTCCTTCTATAAATTTCTGTGTTATCATCATCATCATCATCATCATCACAACACTTCATCATCATCATTCTTATCATTCTTGTCTCTCGTTCATTAATGCCTTTCTTCTACTTGTTCCCACTTCCTTTCACAAATCTATTTCCTCTTCCTCCACCCCTTTTCGTACTCACACTTTTTCCCTCCTACTCCATTCTTCTAAATTCTTTCTTTCCTTTCCTTCTTACTCCGTTTCACTAATTTTTCATCATCATTCCCTTATATTAACATCTTTCTTTTGATCTTCAGTTTAATCATTTCTTTCTGTTCCGACGTCCTTTCACCTCCATTTATTAATGTGCTTCCCCCCCCCCTCTAGTTCTCACGTCCATTCACTGTTTTCTTGCTTCTTGCTCTCCTCCTCGTTTTCCTCCCCCGCCATTCTATCTTCCTCTCTCTGATATCTTTCTTCTCCTTTCTCACTTCCTTTCACAAATATGCTTTCACTCCTCCTCACCAAGACTACTACAAAGTTGGGTACAGTCAACAAAGTTCCTGTCTTTTGTAACTCTGTCTTGCTTTTTTGCGGTAGACCCACATTAAAGGCCGCATGTACACACTAACAGAAGAGTAAACATGAAAATGCACACACACACACACACACACACACACACACACACACACACACACACACACACACACACACACACACGTACAATTTTTAGTCCTGTACCATCATCATCACCTTAAGGCCATTTTCCAATAACATATTGGATGGATAGGTTACGAAATAAATAAATATAAAAAAAAGCAGGGAAGTAGGAGAACTATACACCGGGTGGCCAGTGATACGGACCACATAATAAGTTGCACGAGCATAAAAGACAACACACACGCCATACAAGAATAGACTCCTTCAACTCCTTCGCGACGAGAGGCCATTCATGAACTTAATAAAGGCAATGACAGCAGCAAGGGTGAAATAAATAAGACCATTGTGCGGAACAGGTTAAGGGAGACACCATTAAGAGAGACCTTCCCCAAGCTGAAGAGAACACGCCCAGATGGGACAAGGCACTGATGAATGATGATGATGATGATGATGATGATGATGACCTTTATTTATGAGTCTCAATTTTATCCTCTGTATATTTCTCAACGTTAAACAGCTACAGTGAAGGTGGGAATTGTGTGGCACAGCGGTACCCATATTAACTGGCAGCTGTCTTTTGTCAACAATCACTTTTTACCCTACAACAAAACCATCTTCCCTAATCTGTTCCCAGCTAATCCTCACTTCCCTATACATCTAGTACACTCTCATTATCTATTCCTCGAAATAGCCTCCCGTGAGTGGGGGTCCCAGGGCAAAGCAATATCGTTAGTCTCTGGCGTGTCTCTCCTTCCTCAGCAAACACCCCTTCTCCCACCACAAACCACCCTCCCTTATCGTCACAGACCTTAGGGCAAGAGCGAAAATTTGCCTGTATTCCTGTTTTCTGCGTCATATTTTGAGTCAAGTTTTTGACCAACGTTCACATTATTTCCTGTTTGTGTTCTAGAAGTAAATTCCTTTGTGTAAAATCAAACCTGGACAATGTATTTATATATGAAGAACCCTGCCTGAGTGCCGGCATTATTTGCTTTTCCAAACAATACTGAACAATATTCGCCTCAAAGCTCAACAGACTTTTAGATGACCATGAGCACTGGCACAATATTGTTTGTTGTTTGAACGCTTGCATGCAGCGACGATTTCTCAGCGGCGGTTTGATATACACAGTATTGTCTCTGGTATTTTGTTTCACAGTGCCGTGAATTGTTCTAATGGAATAATTATGCCTCACAATCCACGCTTTTCCACCATAAGAGTATAAAGTAATTGTTCCATTGTCCTTGGCGTTGAATCGAAACGGGAGTTCACAAAGATGTATTTATTCACTGACAAACGCCTAATCCCGGAGTTCATTTATGGTGCTGGCCATAAGAACTCTTCTCACCTTGTCTATCAGTGTTAAACACCGCTCCCTTCAGCCACTCCATGCAGGACAAGACTATTCGCCACGGCTTAACAGGCTTCCTAACACGTCCTTAATTTTTTTTTTTCATCCTGATTGCAACACACCATTCTCTTGTATGTTATCTCTTTTATATCGACACTGTATTAATATCAAACCAAAAATATATTAGCGTACCAGACATAAAAAAAAAAAAAAAATCTGGTAAGGAGATGTTAGGGAGTCTCCTTGACCCACTCAGGCTCCGTTGACTCACTCACCTGAATATATTCTTGTGGCGACAGTTAGCTCAGAATATCAAGAGCTGTCCCGACCTTAAGACGAGTAACCATTGTAGTACTAACACTCTCACGCTAATATTACTCGCTCGCAGCTAAATAAAATGATAGTGCGTTAGGTGGAATACAGTTCCAGAGTTGTTCTGATCATGAAAGGGTTAATGACGACAGTATTAACACCCTCAGCCTCCTATAAGTCTCTCAGTAAAATTGTCTTCCATAAGCTGGAAGAGTTCTAAGTCCGTATTTTCGGTGATCGAGGAAGCTCCCTAACACATCTTCTTCAGCGATTTATTTTGGCACATTATACGTTACTTTTGTCTTTTGTGTTGCTTAATTCATTTTAATATCGCCACATTCCGCGTAAGTAGAGTAGAAAATTACATTTAGCAGCCGAATCCAAAAAAATAAACCGCAGAGGAAGATGTGTTACGGAGCCTCCTTAACCGACGAGAATACGGGCCCTAGAGTTGTTCCGACCATGAGAGGGTTAACCGTCGGGAGTACGAACCCAGGCCTCCCTCCCTCACGTCATTCACCCCAAAAGCAGGCAGGGAAGCAGCATCTCTCACCTGACAAGCAAATTCACTGATAAATTTATTTTAGAAATCGTGGAAAAAGCAGACCACGTGACAGACCCAGTTTCCACACCAGATTGCAGCATTACCACCTGACAGTCAGCCTCAGCACACACTGGTACTTGCCTGACCACCAACATTTCCTACTTTCATTTTTTTTTTTCTGCTAATTCTCTTCTTCTTCTCTCGCTACTATTATTCCATCCTTTTCTCACCTTGTCTATTTCAGGAATCTTCTACTGTCTTTCTCCTCTCTCTCTCTCTCTCTCTCTCTCTCTCTCTCTCTCGCGTCATATTATGTGTTCTCCACATCTCTCAAACTTCTCCATCTTTCACGTTCCTCTGACTCTTCCTCACCTTTTTCATACATCTCTTCCCACCTCTCCTTCACCCCTATCAACCCCTATTCCTCCTCCTCCACCTCTCACTGACGTTTCCTCAATCTTTCTCTCACTTCTCCATCTCTCCCTCAACTAAACTAACCATTCACGGCTCCTCCCTCTCTCACCAACTATTTTTCCTCATTCCTCACTCATTTTCCTCTCCCTCTTCCTTCACCTCTCCTCACCTTACTTTTCTCTTACCTTTTTCTTACCTCCTCTCTCCTCGACCTCCACTTCTCTCCCTCCCCTCTCCAGCCACCATCACTCACGCCAACACCTCGAAACCCTAAAACACAAACACCAGCCTAAGATTTCTGTCCTCCCCCTTTTTTCACACACTTGGCCACACCATCTGTTTCCTTCACACTCCCTGTAAATCTCGACTCAGGTCCTTACTCTTTCTTCGCTTTCTTATCTTTCTGGTTCAGTTCCTTATACTCTCGCTTCACTTCCTTATAGTTCTGGCTGTTCCTTATACTCCTGATTCACTTCTTCACATTTCTGGTCTACTACTCCAATGCTCAAGTTACAGACAAGAAGTTACATAAGTTTCATAGTTCTTTGTTACCTCTCTCTCTCTCTCTCTCTCTCTCTCTCTCTCTCACACACACACACACACACACACACACACACACACACACACACACACAATGGGCGTGGGTAGGCAAAGGCAATGTGGTGTTAGGGTGGTGTAGGTAAGCGGTAACCTTCTCATGTTCAGTCTCGTTAAAGCAGTAATTATCAGGCAGTGGCTGGGTGTGGCCCTCGCCCTCGCCCTCACTGCAACTGCTTTTAACCTCACCCACACTCTCAACATCCTTGGCCTCACCCTTACCCTCACACTCAACACCTTTACATTCACCCTCACCCTTACCTTCACCCTCACTGCAACTGCCTTCGCCCTCACCATTCACGTTTACTTTCCCCCTTCCTGAAATGCTTCACCTTCACCCTCACATTAAACACCCTCACTCTCACTCTTACCCTCAACTTACCCACACATTCAGCCTTACTCTCGCCCTATCTGTAACAGCTTTCACCCTGCCCCTCACACTCGACACGCTTAACTTTTCCCTCGCTCTCACCCTCAACGACATATTACCACTCACCCTCACCCTCACACTCATGATCTCTGTCTGTCCTTCTAAATATGTATGCAATTCACCTTACCTTCGCCCACAACGCACTCATCCTCGCTATCACACTCACCGCCAGCATCACCCTCACCTTCACTATCCTCATTGTTACCTTTACTGTATAACTGTCTGTCCACTCATCTGCTACATCCTTATTTTATGTGCTTTTAGGTTTCCTGTGACAACAAAAGTAAAGCTAATTATCTGCGTACCATCATGAGAGAGAGAGAGAGAGAGAGAGAGAGAGAGAGAGAGAGAGAGAGAGAGAGAGAGAGAGACTGTGTAATGAGGTCGTTTGGCGAATCATATGCAGTATTATAAATGTTTTACGAGCAGCGATGATCACTTGATAAATTCACACGATACTGTGCACTGAATCACATGTAAATAATTAACTTTTACTACGTGTGCAAATGACAAGCATACTAATTTATTAGTGTATTTGTATTGCTTTATCTGTTTCCTAATTGATTCATTGATTTTACTCACCCTTCCGTGTCATGGCGTCTTCCATTTGCCCTCTAGCTTTTGCCAGACGATCTTAAGTTACTTAAGGGACTTTCTCTTGAAGTGGGTTAGAAACTGTCACCCATTCAGTTCTATAACCTTTTTCAATCTGTTACGTTATCCATCAGACGATTCTGTTTGATTTAGAGTGAGACTAGTTGAAAAACCTTAACATCAGCCATATATAATTGCCTGAAACAATTAATGCTTTCCCGCTGATTCTGGTGATGAGTTATAATAAACAATATCATTTCAGCTTCAACTCCTTCAACCTGAGAATATCCTTTTGTTACCTAATATAACTGCTACTCGACCACCTTTTTTTTTTTTTTTTTTTTTTTAATAACGGAAGGAGGAAAGAAAAATAAATGAATAAAAAAAAAAATTAATCCATACACCAGATTATTGGTGTCCTCTGTTCATAAAATATCTGTAAGTTTCACTTGAACAGCTGTAGGTTGAAGTTTTGTGGGAAACAACTCTGGGGAAGCGAGTTCCAGAGAGATGCACTTCGAGGAATGAAAGAATTCTGATAGGCAGAAGTTCTGCGATATGGTAGTGTGACAGTCCACTCATTAGCGCCACCAGATGTCCGTGTAGCAAGAGTGAAGCCATGGAGAGGTGGCACAATGGACGCAATATCGTCTGAGCATTTGCAGTAAAAATATCTTATTTTCATTTTGGTAAAGTCCTGTTATAGAAACGGAAACTTTACGCCTGTATAAGTAACTCGTCTTTTTCTAAACGTCCGTTTGTAGATGAAATAAGACTGTCTGGAGATAACACGAAGCATATCTATCCATCTATCTATCTATCTGCTCTCACCGTATTGATAGGGTTAAGTAAAAATAATTTTCCTCCACGTCTGTCGTGATATCATCCTATCAATGCAGCTGAAACACTTTGCTACTCCAGAGTGTGCAGGGGCAGGAGGAGGACGGTGGAAATTCTGGTTGCGTTTTGAAAATATTTTAGCGTGAGACATGAAATACAACCTTTCCATACTCTTTTTCGATTTCTAGCATTATTCTTCCGAGATACCACGTCATGCAGACTCTGAAATACTGTTTGTTATTCATAGGGAAAATATTTTAGAGAACAGCTTTACCATAGATTAACAAAGGACACAGTCATTTCTGCTTGATATTTCATTTAGTGTATTACAGTTTCATTAAGTATTAACAACAATCCGATTACTTCATATTTCACAAGAAGAACAGAGCAGTGACTGTCAGCTGCAGCAATTGACAAACAATTCTTGTCAACGCTAAGCAACTATTAATTTATTTTGTCTATTGTTAATACAGAAAATAGGGCTTGTGGTTGGAAGATGTATGAGTGAAGTGGAACACACAAAATTTCACCGTCCCTCATATAAATGTATTATTATTCAATGAAGTACATTTGACTTCTGTTGTCCATGGACGGCCTTACTCCATATCTTTCACGAATCACATTATTTATCATCTCCACTCTCCGCACTCTACACACATTTCTGAAGAACTTCATGTCCACCGCTCTAACTCCTGACTTTCCTTTTTCATGTCACTCCAAAGTCTAACATCCATGTGGTAATGTGGGCCTCCTTCATGCACTCTTGCAGTTGCCGTTACGTATCAAGACCTTCATAGCATCAGTCACTTTTCTTCCTTATGTCAGTCTACTTTCCACTTCTTTTGCTCCTCTTACTCACTTTTTTCTTTTATCACTGCACCCAGGCATTTAAACTCTCTCACCAATTCTTCCCTTTTATGTAACACAACATCACACAGGAAGTTACCTTCACTGTCAACAACCATCACTTTACTCTTATCTACTTTTACTTCAAGGCACGACGTTCACAGATATGAACAAACCTCCGCACAAATCTGCAAAATTCCTTTCACTTTTAGCCAGCAGCACTGGATCTTCTACATTAAACAGATTTGAAATGCACAATCCTTCACCATTCATAATTATCCTCATCCTTGGTGACGAGACTCTTACTCCATATGTATCTTAGCTTTTGGTACAGTAATAGGTAACAGTCAGTCCCATTTTACCTGCATCAAGGTATACAACCCCGAGGCTAGGCTAGTGTAGTCTGGTTAATTTAAGGGTAGATGACCAGGTAACTCCCTTCGGTGACCTCATACGACTCAAAAACCTCAACTCACCTCGTGGGATCGAACCCGTGCAAGGCCTACACTCCAGCTGGGGTGTTGCAATCACCAAATCATATTTTTAAAAAGTTTTTATGCTGCAGACTCTGGGCATCGGCTTATCAGCCCGTTCCCTCAGGCTCAACAGTCCTCCCACGTACTATACACCTCCATACGTCACCAGCCCTGCGCTAACACCCACCTCCCGTTTTGAATACATGCTAAGGCTGTCTCGTACAGGACTGGTGTGATGACAATTAGGAAGTGGAAAAGGACTAAAACAATAAAAAGATATCAGAAGCCTGTGCTAATCTGAATTTAACTCTTTGAAGGTAATAAGAATAAAGTAATAAAAGACGTTAATGAGCTAAAGAAAAAAACATATAAAAAAGGGTGCTTCTAATGCTTCAGTATGTGTCCATCCCCACGTTAAATTAAGGCTTCTGGTGATCGTTCAGTGAAATAAAAGCCGTCATCGTATTGAAAGGGATAATGGTGAGTGCTTCTAACCTTTTTAATATTTAAGGCTTCTCGAACGCTGTATAAAGGTCTCTGGTGTTGAAAAAATAAAAAAATTATTGCGCACCAGGGGTTAAGTCCCCAGCCTTCATCTCACCTCATAGACCCCCTCTATTTTTAACCGTCATGATTCCTTTCAACCCCAGGACGTCAGTTCTTATTTCATTCTTGCTACCAACACACAGCTTTATTATTGGGTTTAGTACACGACATTACGACCCATTTATTTTTACTGATATAACTGAGTCACTTCCCTCGTTTCAGTACTAAAGTCGTCATTCCTTGAAATTCGGTGAGTCTTAGATATGTGGCAGAAATGAGTGTCCCTGGTTACTAGCCAAATTCATCGTCCAGTCCCACTACTCTTGACCGTCTACTGGGGTGAAAGATGTTATGGATCTTCGCCATGACAGAACAAGCGCGCTTTAGTAATGACGAGGTTGTTGAGGCTATACCTAACCCACCCAGTTCGAAAGGTCTCTCCTGAGAGGAATTAAAATGTGTGTACATGGCAAAAAAATAGAATAAAAAATACATCACCATAAGGAAGAGCTAAATATTTTTACCGCACTACAGTAAAAAAGGACGTGAGACAAATTCTTGGCCGGGGCAGTGAACAGTTTTGGGATTTGGAGTGGTTAAAGCAGTCTTAAGTGATCTTCCGCAAGACCTTCCAGCACGTCACAAAAGCCATCGCTAATACCATCACGCTAGCCCTCAGTGAGATAACACCAGCATATAGCCACCATGAATGGTGAATACTGGTGCCCAAGCGGTAACTTGTGAAGGTGTATGAGCCATCTGTCAGCGAGAAACATGTATGCTGGGCCTCAGAGAATGGACTGTTTAGTTTATGTCTGGGACAGTGGGAAAAAAAAAAAAAGTTGTAACGTGTGTGACGCCATTAGTTGCGGTGCCTAGGAGGGCTGCTGGGCCTCAGGAAACTGGCTGCTTAATTCATGTCCAGAGTCGAACGTATTAAAAAAAAAAAAAAATCCCTAGCCCAGTACCAGCGATGTAGACTATATGGAAAATTCAGATGTTTTTCCTCCCACATTTTTAAGCCTTTATGATTTCACTCGTCCAACTCGTCCACGGGGGATCCTCATTGTCTCACAACTTTCACCATCTGATACCAGTACTTACGGCTGTGTGTGTGTGTGTGTGTGTGTGTGTGTGTGTGTGTGTGTGTGTGTGTGTGTGTGTGTGTGTGTGTGTGTGTGTGTGTGTGTGTGTGTGTGTGTGTGTGTGTGTGTGTGTGTGTGTGTGTGAGAGAGAGAGAGAGAGAGAGAGAGAGAGCACCTGCTCTAATAACCTAGCCTTATCTCTGTTTCAGGTAAGAATTGTGTCGTGTGCAGTGGCTGTGAAGGCGCTGGTAAGTAGGCTAACACGGCAGTCCAGCAATGCTCTAGTGTCATATACCAGTAGTACTGTATAAAGCATTTACCCCTTCACTAGGAATAGGACTTTTTCTGGTTTTATTCCTGCTGGTAAAGACAATTTCCTTCAGCTTCAGAGAGTCCCCTGGTAGTGAAGGGGTTCATGAAATCTATATTTAACCCCTGCAGTCCGATTAGTCACCGTACTGAAGAGGTTAAAACTATGATCTGATACTGTAATGCTCACTACAGTCCTTTTTTTTTTTTTTTTTTTTTACGTGACGTCACTGGGCCACTCCCACAACTTGATATCTACTGCATGTCGTAACTCCATGATGTCCCACGAGCCTTAGTTATGAAATGAGTCTCCTTGGTTACTACAGTGGTTTCGTTTTCACCTGACAGAACTGGACCACTCTCACAACTTGAAAACTACAGCATGTCGTAACTCCATATTATCCCATAACATTATCACGTTAATATTCACTCGAATTTGATTGGGAATCGCTTGGGATCTCTATTCGTGAAGATAAACTCATATTCAAGAAATATTACACGCAGCTTGGGAAAGCTTATGAATATGGCCCAGTTTAATTAGGTGCCATGCGTTTCAGTATATACAAAATACTTCTTTTTGAGTATATCAGAGTCAAAAGTTACTCTCGACATTAGTTCGGTAATTATTAGATTAATGAAGTGTCAATTTGCCGAGTGTTAAATTAAAAAAAAAAAAAAAAAACTCATTCAGCTAACAAAAGCCACCTGTTAGTAAAGGGGTTAATGAAGTTCTACCTAACCCCGCAGTAGAGTACAATAATATGTTTATTATGTTGAACAGAAACGTCAGGTGACAACAAGAATATAATTAAGACGACATATTTGAAGCGACGAGGCTAATCTGTTCAGGAAAAGGACGTCATAGTCAACGTACTCTTGCTGTGGTCAGAATATTTTACGTCGCTTTGGAGAAACATGTCCAACCTGAGGTGTATATTGTTTTCACTTTAACTTGGCCCGGAGTTTTCCCCTATTTCAGCTTTATTCGCGTAGTTCAGTGCCCCCCCCCCTGCCCAACAAAACATACAATGCTATGGCTCTAAATCATTGTCATAGCCCCTCTTCACAACTAGCGCCACATTCAAGTGTTAATCTATTGTTACAACACAGAATTCAAAATAGAGATATGACAATTTAGGACCAAGGATTATGGGATATCACCCTCATAACCTTTTCGCTGTCAGTAGGCTCTTCTAGGCTGAATTAAAGCGTCTGGTAACACAAGAATAAGAAAAGGCAATCTTGGGCTCAAGGAGAAAAGTTTAGCATCAGTAGGAAGGAGAAGAATGAACTGTTACTGCAACCATGAGTGTAGAGGGATTAATGGTTAGAAAGAACACACACACACACACACACACACACACACACACACACACACACACACACACACACACACACACACACACACACACACACACACACACACACACACACACACACACACACACACACACACACACACTAAACAGTCTTACACTTAACACATACACACATATTCATATATATTCACACACACACACACACACACACACACACACACACACCAAACAGTCTTACACTTAACATATACACACATATTCATATATATTCACACACACACACACACACACACACACACACACACACACACACACACACACACAAGACCGGGACTGAGGTAATATGAATCCAGAGTAAAGTTTTGCTGTAAAGAGGCGAGACGCTGAGGTGATGAGGAGACAGGTGGTGTGTGGTGAGTGATGTGAAAGGTAGGAGGGACGGGGAGAGGGGGAATCATGAAATGTGAAGATGATTGGCGTGGGGGCAATGCAGGTGGTGTGGGAGTGAGGAGGGGTTGTTTTGAGGTGAGCGAGGAGTATGATGATGTGCAGTGGGAGTGGTGAAGGATGTAGAGGATGATGTGAGAAGGAGGAGGGAGAGGAGAGAGAAGGAATCATGAAGTTAGTGATGATGATGTGTAGAAAGTGGTAGGGTGGAGGTGAGGAGGTCTTGTGGTGAGATAAGTGAGAAGTGCGATCGTGAGTGGTAAATGTGGTAAAGGATGATGATGATGATGCTGATTATGATGATGATGATTATGATGATGATGATGATGATGATGATGATGAGGAGGAGGAGGAGAAAGAAGGGAGAAAAGAAACCATGAAGAGCGAAGTTCAGTGGTGTGAGGAAGAGACGAGATGGAGAGTGGGGTGAAGGCGTGAATGAGGGAAGTGCTTGGCTTAGAATGTGAAGAAGGATATGAATGGATGGATTTTGTGGCCATGCAGTGCGAAACTGTGGGAGAGAGGAGATCAAGTGATGACGTGGGTAATGTGCTACTGAGTGCCATGGGTGACAGGGTTTTAACTAGATTGTAGAGAGGGATTTAACGAGCGAGAGCGAGAGGTACCCTAATCCAGTGAATGAGGTTAATATAAATAGTATGAGTGAGAACGATTTAAATGCTATGAGTGAGAGGGATCTAAGTATTATGGGTGAAAGAGATGTAAGTAGTGTGAGTGAGAGGGCTTTAATTAGTGTGGGTGAGAAGGAATTAAGTACTGTGAGTGCTTGAGTGAGAGGGATATAAGCAGTATGAGCGAGAGGGATGTAAATAGTGTGAGTGATAGGACTGTAAGTAATGCCATACAAAAACATAGATGAGTCATGAGAGAATTATGGTTATATAGTCTTTCTTCTCACACTGCCTGATTTCTTCTTCTGTTTAATATTCCCGTTGCTATTCTCCCACCGCCACGCTTACGTGCGTGTGTGTGTGTGGGGAGGAGGGGAGTTATTCTCGACTCGTCTTGCATTTCGTGGCTGTCTTGTGTCGTTGTTTTTCTTAATTTTTTTCCATCAGTTTCTTTCAAAGCAGATTTGCTACTTCATTTCATGCATTGGTTTTATATGGTACTTTTCTTTTCCGTAATGTATATAATTCTCTCTGTGCTATTTTCATTTCAGATGCTTCCTTCACTTTCCAAGCATTATTATGAACTTTTTATTTCGTTGTTCCTCTTGTGATCTTTCTTCTTCTACTGATGTATTTTTTATGACTATTCTTATTTTGTCACTATCATTTTCCAGTGTTCTTTCTTGTGTTTGCTTCATTTGTTGTTTTCCCGTTTTTTTCCTTTGCCGGTGTCAAGTTTGTGTGTGTGTGTGTGTGTGTGTGTGTGTGTGTGTGTGTGTGTGTGTGTGAGAGAGAGAGAGAGAGAGAGAGAGAGAGAGAGAGAGAGAGAGAGAGAGAGAGAGAAACTCAAAATGTTTTAACCTAGTGGAAGAGTTGACGGCTACCCTATAAGTAAATTTATTATTTAGAACACCAGCTCAAAGGTCAAGGTTACAGGACTAGGACAATAGTTAAGCTAACAGAATAAAATAACAGCTCCAATCCAACTTAGACCAAACTTGACGAAAAGGTTCGCGGTAATTCAAGACTAAAGTGATTCAACAGGGCAATAAGACAAAGTCAAAGCTCGACCCATAGATGTTTATTAATGATATAAAATTTTTTACTCGATTTTAATCAAACTTGGTCGCAGGCTTGAGGGCTAGCCAAGGAGCAGACAACAAACGGCCAAAGGTCGTGGTCACAAGATATCGTCAGCGTTCACAGTTTTTATCCGATTTAGACTAAACTTGGTTGCAAATTTAGAAGTCGGACAAGAACAAGGAATTTAGCTTTGAGAACAATCAGTCAAAAGTCAAGGTCACACATCAAGGCCAAATTTTGATCCGTGTGCCTTTATGTGAAGAAAATAACTAAAACAGATTTGATATGATTTGGATAGATCTTTGTTCACGAGTTGAGGATCGTGCTAGAGGCTGACCTATTGAGCGCAATATGTCAAAGGTCAAGGTCACATGGCAAGGTCACCTTAAACATTTTTACTCGATGTAGACTGTACTTTGGGGAGGGGTTAGGTTAAGATAAAGATATTCTACTTTGAAAGCAATCAGTCAAAGTTTGTGGAAGACTTAAGGGTTAGGAATGATTGAGGTAATTCGATTATGAAATAAAACTGTCGACGGTCAAGATCACAGCATCAAATAATCTGTTCTTAGACTAGTCTGTGGTCGCGGGTGTTGCATTCTCTGAGTATTTCTTTTTGTTATTTTCTTCTTCACAATCGTGGATTTCTGTCTCTGTAGTTTTCTTCTCTATAGATTTTATTTGTGTTTTTCCTTCGACACGTATCTCCTTATCCTTTATAATTCTTTTCTTTGGCTCATGTTTACTAATTCACGACTTAAATGTTCTCTCTTCTTGTTTTTGTGATAAGGAGCAGTTTGGTTTATCTTCGTCTCTCTTCTACCAAGCTGCTCCGTCTCTTTCATTCTTTACTCGTATTTCCTCTTCCACTGTTCCACTGGTTTACTGTCTGCTTTCGCTGTTCTCTGATTCTCTCTCACTTCTTGCTTTCCTAACTTTTTACCCGATTTTTCTATACCAGTTTCTTTCTTTCTCTCTCTCTCTCTCTCTCTCTCTCTCTCTGAGGTTTAGTGGTTTTTATCAGTCTTATTTATTTCTCTTCTCACACGCTTTTCCATCTCGGTTTTCGTCCGTGAATTTCCTTCCTTCACAATTTCCCCTCGCGGTTTTGACAGTAATGGCTTAAGTTACGAGTAAATGAGGATAAAAAGACTTCAGATTTAGATGGGGCGAGGGGTGAGAGGAGGTTTGATGAGGCGGATAAGGAGAGAGAGAGAGAGAGAGAGAGAGAGAGAGAGAGAGAGAGAGGCTTGGTAGGGAGGGGTCAGGAAAAGGTTTGGATTGAAAGGTGAAGCAGAAAAGTTTGGAGAAATGTTAAGAATATATGGATGAAGACGATGAAGGAGTGTAAGAAACAAAGAGGAATATTGGAAGAGAAAGCATAAGTAAATATGTATGGAAGGAATGAAAACAAAATGAACGAATGGAAATTAAGGGAAAGGATATAGTGTGACAGGCTAAGAATGGATAAGTACGCTAAATTTGAAGCCTTAGTGTGTGAATGGATGTGAGGCACTTTTTCCTGAGTTAGTTCAGTGATAGATTCCATGTCATTTTTGTGCTTCCTAGGTCTGTTCTTGGATCCTACACACCCCATTCATCCCAGAGAAATCAGTCTACTTTTTTGCTACATAAATAATGATGAACGAAAGACCGACATCCTACGATACTAATCCACTTTTTCTTACATAAATAAGAACACAATAATTTTTTAGAGATAGTTTACAGCGTTCATTTCGTGATGCCTCGATACACGGGGTTTGAAAGACCGATGTTCATAGGCAAAAGAAGACAGACTTAAGAAAACAATTCGAGTTTACAAGTTGTGTACAAGAAACAATGAGAATACCCATAAACTTGCACTAGACTCTTGTACAGATGACTGGAGAGGGGGATGTAGTAAGACGTATACTGCGTGCCCGCTGTAACTGGTAAGAAAGTAGCTGGAGTCAAAAAATGCAGAGATCAAAATAGCAACGGCGGGAGGTAGAGTGATGCATCCCTGCGACGAAGAGAGATGGTCCCGACAGCTGGTGAAAAGAGGAGAAATAATGTGACAAGTAACCTTGACCCCAAGCAATTTAGAACTACTGCATGTCATGAGGTCCCCCCTCCACATACACACACACACACACACACACACACACACACACACACACACACACACACACACACGAGGGCTGAGTATGGTCAAAGTAATGGCAGCAAGTGATGACAGGTAAAGATAGCACGAAGCTGGTTTAGCACATTCAACCTCTGCGAAATTGCCTTTGAAGGAAAGTCATGCCATGCTTCCAAGATCGTCCATTATGTAGATTAAATGTTAGTCATAGTGGTTCAGATAATAATGGATGACATGAGGAGATGATGATGGACGATGATGATGGACGATGATGATGATGTTGACTGGTGAGAGTAGATGATGATGATGATGATGATGATAACAATAGATGATGATGGTGATGATGATGGATGACAGTGGATGATGATGATGATGATGAAAGTCTAAGACGCTTGTGAAATGGATATGAAAATTATGGCACGTAAAATTAGGAAAAATATTATGGCACAAAATTATCTACATCACTACAAGGGGTCTTTCCTGGGCTGAATAAACTCGCCTTGCAGCACCAGGAATATACTATCAAAATAGTTATCTTAGTGAAAGAGTTAAGAGTAAGTTGGCTGAATAGCAGGAAGTGATTGGTGATTTCATGATGCCTAGTTCGTGTAAGACAAAGGAAAAGTTATCATCATCCTCCCATCATCACCATCACATTACTTCACCATCATCAACATCATCACACTATTACATTATCATCATAATCATCACACTCTTTCCAGCGAATGTAAATGTTGTGGGCAGAATCTAGAATCAGGCACAGGAGGCCATGAAATCAAGAGAAACCATCTGCAGGACACCTAGTGAAACAGGAAACGGCTTAGCTCCTTAAGAGATGTCTCCCTTAAACTGGCTTAAATAATCTGACGGCAGTAAGCTAATCAACACCACGGTACTGAAAAGGTTGCTGGAGAAGGCTTTTTATCTCCTGTCTTAGAGAGGTACAACTGTGGACAAAAATTCCGATCCACTTCATTACCATGTATGAAGAGACATTATGTGATCAGTTTGGAATCCAGTATTTTTGTCTTCTGATACCATCGAACTTTATAGAATGTCGGGTTTTAAAATACAACCCTTCAAATGGTGGCTGTAAAAGCTTAGTCCCTAGCTGGATAAGTAACTCTGTTCTGCTCTATAAACTCCCTTGTTAACTAAACACTCCGGCGAGAATGAAAATTATATTGATGTTGGAAAGAAAATCGTTTTATATACTCCCTGTTTTACTACTCCCTTTCCATAATTACGTCCTTCAATAATTAGATGATCTGGTGCCCAGTTCACTCGTGCTTTGTCTTCATAAATACCAAAGTCCTCCAATAAGGAAAAGAGTTAAGGAGGAAGGTAAGTCGAGCAGGTGAGAGGGCGAGAAAGTCACTAAAGCCTTCTAACCACCAAATGGAGGTTTTATTTAAACTCAGTACTTTACTGGCCTCTTTGGGTTTAACATGTAGCTGACGAAGAGTTACACCTAAAAGAGGAGGTTTCCAACCGAGGGGGAGTCTGATGCTAAGACAAGATAGTAGTTATCTCGGCAGTAAGACCAAATACACGGCTCCAAATAAAGTCCCCGATCAAGGACATGGTTATCAAGTAAGAGTTTCCCGCACCCGTTCCTTAATGATTCATTTATGCTTCCGACACATTAATATATTTCAGTATATTATTTATTCAGTGTAATTCAGTGTGTCAAAATGTATAAATAACCAACAAGAGACTATATTACTGTAATACAGAAATTCGTCAGTCATGGATGAATCATTAGGAAGCCTGGGATGCAGACAATATCACGGACACAAGACATTTCCTGGAAAAAGGCCTCATCAACATATGAAGGCTTAAAACTTGCTGGCCTGGTACACATATAGGTAAATCTATTGTTCCGCGTCTCAGCCGAACCATTATTAAACTCTTCCACGGTATTCTGAAAAAGTATGCTGGGTTCCAAATATAACATTACTAGATTTCGAAAGTCATCGTTCAATGTACCGTAATTTTTCGCAATGAAGCGTACCGCTATTTCCGCACCTGCACGATGATCCCCAACCTAGATACCGTGGCCAATTAGTGAATACCATCCCGTTTTTACCAACATCCAGCCTATTAATATTATACGAGGGTAATCCTAGTTTTTGCTGGCAATTCCACACGGCGTAATTTAGTGTACATGTGGCGGGCAAGATTATTTTTAGGGCAAACATTTATATAAGTTAATCCCTTCAGTATGTTTATGTCTTAATTTACCTTTTCTTGTTACTGTCTACAAGAGAGAGAGAGAGAGAGAGAGAGAGAGAGAGAGAGAGAGAGAGAGAATGAGCACCTCACCTGTAGCAAACAATCCATCTACTCACTAAGGCTTGGGATATTGATACAGCAAAAAAAAGACACTGTGATGGAGCAGAAGCTATGAAGAGTGGCGAGGTTAGAGGTGAAGAATGGGGGAAGGGACTGTGGGATGATGAGGGATGGAATAGGAGGGAGCGTAGGAGTAGGAGAGGCAAGAGGGAAAGGCGAGAATGCGAGAGAGTGGTTAGAAAGGACAAAAAATTCAAATGACACTGTGTTGGTGAGCAGGATATGAAACTAGGGAGCTTGTTGGGTTAAAGGTAGTGAGGAGGAGTTGAAGGGATAGACAGGGGAAAGATAGGAGGAATGAGGAGGAAGATTAGTGGGATATGAGAAGTGGATGGGAAGAGCAAGAGACATGGAAGAGAGAGGTGGAAAGGGAAACGAAAACGAAAAGGATAAAAGTTTGGTAGGAAAATAAAGGGACTTTGGTGGCGCAGAGGTTATAAAAAGTGGCGAGTTATCTGAGGTGAAGAGAGAGAGAGAGAGAGAGAGAGAGAGAGAGAGAGAGAGAGAGAGAGAGAGATGCGTAAAGGTGAGTGAAAGATCGAATGAGTAGGATAGAAAAGAGGTTATGAGAGTGATGAGTGTTAGTGGACGACGAACAGTGACGGAATGTGGAAGAAGTGAAGAGGAAACAGACAAGAGAGAGAGGAGATGGAACAGGAAGAGATGAGAATGGAAGGGTGAAGAGAATGAGAAGGAATGGGACGATGAACGAGAAAGGATAGGAATTTCAGACAGAGAGGAGGAAGAAGAAATGTGGAGGAAAGAGGTAGGAAGAATGAGAAGGAGGAGTTGAAATAAATGGGGGAGATGAAAAGTTATTCCAAAAAGAAGAGCATATAAAGGTAGATGAGAAGGACAGACTTGCAATTTAGAATGACAATGAAATATGGGATGAAAATGGGAGGAGAGGAAAAAGAAGAGAGAGGGAGAATATGAAGAAAAGTAAGATACATGAGAAGATGGGCTGGAAACGGAGAAGGGGTCAAGACATGAGAAAGTGAGCGGGAGGACACGATGAAAGTGAAAGGAAGGCAAGAAAATTGAATGAGGAAAGAGGAAAATGAGGCATACGAGAGATGACAACGTGAGAGAAGAGGAAAGAAGGGCGACAGAGGGAGGCGAGAGAAATGGCAGAAAAAAAATAAAGGAGGGGAAAGGAAGGGGGAGTAAAGAGGATCGGACTGGAATGCTGGTGAAAAGGAGAGGGAGCGGGAGAGGAAAACGTAGGATACACAGACACCAGGAGGCTTGTTAGCCTATAACGAGGGTATCTGCTGGGAAAACTAATTAGGCTATGGATCAAGGTGTGAAAAAAAAGAGGAAACGACGAAAGGAATTGATGAGAAGGGGAATGGAAAGAAGGAAAGGAAGAGAAGAGAGAGAAATGAAGGAGAACGAAGAGACGTGAGGAAAGGGAATGAGAAAATGAGAAATATGGGAAAAGAATGATAAAGGAAGGAGGAGGTGGAATGAGAGGGGGAAAGAAATGAATGAAGAGGAAGAGATGAGAGTATGATATTAGAGGAAGGGAAAATATAAGTAGATACAGAAATAGAAGAGGGAGACTGCGAAAAGAAAGTGGGAAATAAGGTGGGGGGGGGGAATAAGGAGAGAGGAGAGGGGTGTGTGGATGATAAGGGAAGAGGGGAGATGTACTGTATTAGCAGGGGAACAGAGAGGAAGAAAATATAAGGAGAGTGGAAAGAAATAAAGAAAGAAAAAATAGGAAAGAAGAGGAAGAGATAAGAAAGAGGAAGAGGGGGGGGGGCTCCAATGATTCGTGGAGAGAGAAGAAAAGGGAATGAAATGGAAAGAAGGAAAAGATGAGATAAGAAAGAAGAGGAGAGCAGACAGCAGTTGATAAGGGAAGATAGTTGAGGAATGAGAATGGGAGGGAAAGAAAGGATGAGATGAGGAGAAGAAAGAAATCCGAAGAATGGACGGTACCGGAAAGGGAAGTAGCTACGAGACCAAGAAAGAAAGAAAGATGAAGAGATAAGAAACGGCGTGGGAAGTGAGAAAGGAAGGGAAGAATGAAGAGGAGATGAAAAAGAAGAGTTGACGGGCAGCGTACGACATGGAAAGGGAAACAGGCATAATAATTGGGGGAGGAAAAACGAAGCTAAAAGAATGGGATAGAGGAAAAATTGTTGGGGGACAGAGCTAGAGGAACGAGAAATAGAACTGGGGAGAAAGTGGTGAGACAGAGTGAAGTGGAAGTACGAGGAAAGGAGAAAAGGAAGAGGGGGCGAGAGAAAGAGGGAAGGAGGAGTAGCCGATTAAAAATATTGGGGAATATTGGGGAGAAGGGGGACGGGAGAGGAGGGTACAAAAGAGTACACAAACAGTAAAAACAGTTTCCTGCCCCTAAAATTTACATGTTTGTTTCTTTGGATGATTTCTGTTTATATATATGAGCCAAATAAGAACAACTACCATAAGTCTATAAACTGAAAGAAGGTTAATTGGTTTGTATTTTGTAACAAGAAGTATATTTCACAGATCAAGATGTGACCACACACAGGCATGTGATCTTTTGACGAATGATTGTGGACGACAGGTGATGTTTCATGACCACGTGAAGGTGTTTACCATCAAGACTATATTATGGTGATCAAGATCATGTGGTGGTGGTTATGACTATGACCACATTGTGTTTATGACCAAGGCTAGGTGGTGGTGTTACCATGTGGTGGTGTTTATGATTAGGCAGTGGTATTTGATGACTATGTGGTGGTATTTCATGCTGATGAGGTAGCAATTATCACCATGTTGTATTGTTTATAGTCATGTAGTGGTGCTTATGATCTTGTGGTGGTGTTTATGATCATGTGGTGTTACTTTTGACCATGTGGTGGTGTTTATGACGATGGTCTGGCGTTAGTGTTTATTGCAGTGTGGTGGTGTTTAAGGCCATGTGCTGGTGTTTCCTTCATTCTCTCCTCTTCCTTCTGTCTATGTGTGGCTCTACACTGAGTGACAACCCAAATGGTTTCTTGTACACCGGGAAACCATTTACTATTCTGGGTGGTAACCATATAACCAAATTATGGCTCCTGGTGGTTTTGTGAGTAATTAAGGCACTCCAATCGGATTGAGCCTGTCAAGGATTATATCCAAGGGGCGGTTGGGTTTCATTGCTCACGTAATGCCACTTAGGGCTGAGTGAGACTGGTCATCCTCATCTTAAATGTCAGGACCAACTTGCCTATCCCCGGGCTCCTACGCTCCTCATGAGGCAATATAGGATTGGATTATGGATGGATGGGTGGATGGTGTTACTTCTGACTATGTGGTGGTGTTTATGACAATGGCCAGGTGCTAGTGTCTATTGCATTGTGGTGGTGTTTAGGGCTAGTGTCTATTGCATTGTGGTGGTGTTTAGGGCTAGTGTCTATTGCACTGTGGTGGTGTTTAGGGCTAGTGTCTGTTGCACTGTGGTGGTGTTTAGGGCTAGTGTCTATTGCACTGTGGTGGTGTTTAGGGCTAGTGTCTATTGCATTGTGGTGGTGTTTAGGGCTAGTGTCTATTGCACTGTGGTGGTGTTTAGGGCTAGTGTCTATTGCATTGTGGTGGTGTTTAGGGCTAGTGTCTATTGCACTGTGGTGGTGTTTAGGGCTAGTGTCTATTGCACTGTGGTGGTGTTTAGGGCCATGTGCTGGTGTTTAGGACCATAACCATGTGGCCGAGTTCATGACCAAAACCATGTGGTTGAGTTTATGACAACGACCATGTGATGTTTATAATCATGTGATGTTTATAACCACGAGATGGTGTTTATGACTATGTGCTGGTCCTTATGATCATAGCCTAACCATATTGTCAAGTTTATGACCATTATCATGTGATGTTTCTAACCATTCAGTCACTCAAAGACAACACACAGCTGCATGTACGGCCTCCTGATATCCACCCTTCTGAATGCTATCTCCCTCGTGAGGACAGGGTCCACCTGGCCAGGCTGAGATGTGGGCATCATCCAGCCCTCTTGAGCTACCAGAAGAGTCTGGACGACTTCGTCGCTGATGCCTGTCCAGGATGCGACACAGCACCCCATATTATTAAACACCTTATGAAAGACTGCACCGCACACAATCACCTGCGCCAACAACACAACATACACTTCTTGAGAGCTCTGTGGGAAAGCCCGGTCTCGGTCGTGGCCTTCCTTAGGGAATCGGGGCTGTTAGGCCAGACTGCCTAGGGACCAACTACTACTATTACTGCTACCATGTGATGGTGTTTATGACCATGTGCTGGTGTTTGTAACCATCACCATGACGTAGTTATTATGACCATGAAAACATGCTGGTGTTTATGCCCATGTGGTGGTGTTTATGACCATGTGCTGGTGTTTGTAACCATCACCATGAGTTAGATATTATTACTATTAAAACATGCTGGTGTTTATGTCCATGTGGTGGTGTTTTTGACCATGTGCTGGTGTTCATAACCATCTCCATGAGGTAGATATTATTGCTATTAAAACATGCTGCTGATTATGCCCATGTGGTGGTGTTTATGACCATGTGCTGGTGTTTGTAGCCATCATCATGAGGTAGATATTATTACTATCAAAACATGCTGCTGATTATGCCCATGTGGTGGTATTTATGACCATCACCATATGCCTGTGTTTATGACGTTGTGGTGGTGTTTATGATGTCTCTTCTATTGGTATTTATGTTTCTGTTATGTTATTATTATCCTGTCGGGCTTACAAGGTGGTGCCTCTATGAAGATGCTTTTTCCGTGATGGTCGCCCTTAAGACAAAGTACAAACATAATGTGAGTGCCTTGGAGTCCTGCACTGTCTCCTCTGGCACACGACCTCGCATTCATACTCACCAGCCAAGCATTAGTGTCAAAACTTAAATTGTTTTGTTTACTAGCTAGCTGTTGATATGAACTGTGTTATAAAAGACCTGGATATTTAAAAACAACGTTCTAAATTTCCATTTAAAATATCGAAGATGCAGGAAAAGGAACCTTTATGTGGAGGCAACAAACAGGATGGCTCTGGTGCCTGGTTTTATAAATGTCCCTCACCTTACTCCTCATCTCCCGCAAGCGGGATGTTGGGCTGCAGGAGAAAGGCAGCTTCAGCCTACATTCTATTGAGTTCATGAACATGAGGCAACAACAACAACAACAATAAACAAAACAACAGTGAGAACAAAAGTAGGAACATTTTTTTTTTCTTTTTAGCTACATACTGGCAGAAAGGATGGAGGAGGGATGTAGCGACGTGGCCTAACTGTTAAAGGGGGCTCGAGCCTCAAATAATTCAGAACTCCGGGTCTAGCTGAAGGTTTCAAGAAAAAAGGAGGCATACAAACGATGACTGGCAAACACTGTAGACGACTGTAATGTATAAACTCTTTCCCCCCGAGGCCGTCTTTTATATTGTTATTAACCTGACTACCGAACTGACAAACTGATACAATAAAACTGACCACATGTACTGAAAGCCAAGGATTTAACGATAGCCATGTCATATTCCTCCATTATTAAAGGCCTCTCCTCAGAAACGTCCTCGTACTGAAAGGGTTAAACAGGAATAATATTACTTACATGGCAGTGTTGACCAGTTCTGCATCTTCCATGATCTGCAAGGGAGAATACGAGAACAATGTGAGACTTGGGTATTATAGTTACTTCTAAGCATGTCCATCCCCTCTTGAGTCTGACTACCCGTTTTTATACAATGTGTAATTTTCAGACGAATTTATTCAGATTTGGAGCGACCGCTTGTGACGATGGAATTCAGCTAAATATAATTATACTAAAAATACACATAAACTGAAGGGGTTAGGGAACAATCTTAATATCTGACTGGGGAAGAGGAATCTTGTTTTTAATGCTTCACAAACTCAGTTCTTACATCTTTCAAAATCTTTCGCAGGATTATCCTCTATTTTCTAACAATATCCGACCCAACTGTGCATCATCTTTAAAAATGACAGGGATTTCATTTTCTCAGGATTTATTTTGGAAACACCATATTCCCTCACTTGTAAAATCTGCTTCCAAGAGTTTAAGTGTGCTAAACCGATTCCGTGCCTTTTTACCCCTGCATAGCTGTTGACTTTATACAGGGGTTTTATTCGCCCCTGTGTAGAGTACAACTCTCACGTGTTGGGAGGCTCCCCAATTCCAGCTCCTCTCAACAAGGTGGAGTCTAATGCTTTCCGTCTCATTAACTCTCCCCCTCTTACCGGCTCCCTTCAATCTCTGTCTCTTTGCCACACTGCTGTATCTTTATCTCTTATCTGTCGCTACTTTAATGGTCATTACTCCTCTGAACTGTCTGCTTGTATCCCTCCACCACTATGGCGGGCGTGTAGCACCCTTCTAGCAACAAACTCTCATCCCTTTTCTGTCCAGCTCTCTAATGCATGAGCTAACCATTACTCAGTCCTTCATGTATGCAACAGGTCAGCTTTGGAACTGTCTTCCTCTATCTGTAATTCCTGTTGTCTGTGACCTCCAGTCTTTTAAAGGCAGTGTGTCTAGGCATCTCAAAATGAACAGATCTCGAATTTGGCTCTGTTATCTTGTTTTCGTTTTTTTTCTTAGAGGGAACAGTCTTACGGGCTTCTGACCTTTGGTTCCTCCGTCCATGCATTAAAAAAGGGGGGGGGGCACTTTCCGCTGTTTTAATTATTAATGTGCAGTTTACTGAAATGAATCCTCAGTATGGACATGACTATGAAAGGTGAAACACACACACACACACACACACACACACACACACACACACACACCGAGCAAAGCGACACCAAGAGTATTTAACTTTAAAAGAAGTCATAGTACTAAAAGAGTTTATGAATTAGAAGATTCGACTGTATTATGTAGCACTGGTTCGAGTACAGTGTGTGTGTGTGTGTGTGTGTGTGTGTGTGTGTGTGTGTGTGTGTGTGTGTGTGTGTGTGTGTGTGTGTGTGTGTGTGTGTGTGTGTGTGTGTGACATCAGTGGATATTGGTGTTTTTGTTGTTCCAGTTGTGAGGAGAAATAGCGGTCCTGGTTATTGCCTATCCAATTGATTCTTCTTTTGTTGTCTACAGCTTCCGCGCACCCACCCACACACCCGCATACCTCTCTCTCTCTCTCTTTTTCTCTCTCTCTCTCTCTCTCTCTCTCTCTCTCTCTCTCTCTCTCTCTCTTTCTTTCTTTCTTTCTTACACACACACACACACACACACACACACACACACACACAATCAGTTCATAAAAAGAAACACTGAAAAGTGAAACACTAGCGCCGCGTGTTACAATTAATTTCAAGACGAACATTTGATCCTCCCCTGTGCGCTTGGCCTCTGACTGGTTGCTCTCAAAACCTGATTACTTCATCCCTACCTGACCCTCAGCCCATCCATCAAGTTATGTCCAATCTTCAGATTTAAAAAAAAAAAAAAAAAAAGTTTAAGTTGAAATTGTCCTAAGGGCGTGACCTTTCATTTAATGTTCTGAATATAAAACAGTTTCATTCTTGGCTAGCGTTATACTTTTTCCACCAAGTTTGATCCGGACGAGTAAAAACTGTGTGATTTAAAGGGCTGAACCTTTACCTTGCTTTGTGGCCTTTACCTAGCCTATGACCGATTGGTCTCTAAATGGAATAATTTCATCCTTTTCTGTCCGTCGACCATTGCTACGGGTTTAGTCAAAATTGAATCAAAACTGTTTCAGCTGATTTTGCCCTTAACCTGTGACCCAAGACTTTTTTCAGCCACAAAAGTAATCGCCTCTTTCTATGATGAACCTCATTCATTATGCTAGACTTCCTGCAAGTACGGCCAGCTATATTTTTTCCCATAATCTTGCTAACAGACAAACAGACGTAACCTAACACACCCCTCGCGTTTTTGCACCAGTATAAAAATGTCCACTGCAGAACCGAACCTTTTCAGCGAATGATAGTCAAGATTGTCACTTTCCCATACAGGTCAAGTATGAACAGAGAATGGGAGTCTGCAGGAAAAGTAGTGGATGTGAAAATCGCTGTTGTACTGGCTATGTTCGTGTCAAAATCTGTATATATCATCAGAAAGATCGACACCGTGCGATTATATGCTAGGCTATGTAAGGAAATACTACCAGCACCATTTAAACACCCGCCGAGGTGTGCCCTGGAACCCTAGAGGCCTAAGTTTAGAGTTCACTCGTCGCAAGACGAGTAGGCTTACCATAATCACCAAGCCACCACAGCTTGTAAGCTGAATATAATCGCCTGGAAATAGCAAGAATTGAAAAGAAAGTAAGGCGTTACAAGGGGTTAGTTTGGCTAAGAAAAGACTGACATTGAATTGGCCGTCACATACCGTACTGGCCATGACTGCCCGGCTGTCCATCTTCATTTCCCTCGGTCCGTCAGTCACCTACGACCACCGCATGCTTAAATTCTCTGTAAAGTTAACACAAATAAGTGAACACAGTATCTCCTCCGCTGAGATGGTTAAAGTGGTATTAAACTGTGCGTCACTGTTGCCCTGTCTCCTAGCGTCGTTTCTCCCACATCAACGTAAATAAGACTAACATGCCGTAACTCAGCGTTGCGTTTGGTGGACAGGATGATAGAAAACGTGATGTTGCTACAGCTAACGTGATAGATATGAGTATTGCATGAGTAAGTATAATAAATTAATATATATCCTGATTTAAGTACACGGAAGTTAAAAGGTTACAGTACCAAAATAGAGCAGCAGTACATACTGACTAGTAGCCATCTTATAAACACAAATCATTTTATCAACACCCAGCATATATAACAAAATGAAGTAATAAACCATATAACTAATACATTCACTTGTTTATACCTACAGGATAGGAAAAAATACTTGCAGGAACCTAACCAAATACAAAAGTCACCAGTTTATCTATGCCAGTAAGAAAATAACTATTTGGCACTGCTATTATGCATCATAGCTGAAGTGTTTGGCGGCCATCTTACCGCGGCAAACACTTTCACAGTTCAAGTTCACACGATTTACAGAAATAGTTGTTGCTGCAGTTCCTCAACACCCAAGTATTACTGCAAATGACTGGAATTTGCCTTGTAAATAATTTGCAAAGTTATAATCTGTCAAGTAATAGCGGTACCGCTGACTGGGTGCGGATAGACAGTTCCACGACGCTCTAGTTGTGACAAAATGAGCTGCAATCCCTGGCAGGCGGAAAAGAGCATTAAAAAAATATTCAGGCCCTTATAGGAAGAGGAAATTTCAATGCTGCTAATAACAGTGATCTATGGACCCAGGAACTGCGAATATTTAACAAGGCAGGGCAAAGCTAGTCTTTTTTTTGGTTTGTTTTTTGTCACTTTTAAGTTAGTTTTACCTGTTTGTGTGTTTTTAGTTTTGGCTAGGCCAAAGAGAGGTTGAAGGCCTCTCGTGTGTGTGTGTGTGTGTGTGTGTATATATATATATATATATTTATATATATATATATATATATATATAGATATAGATATAGATAGATAGATATAGATATATAGATAGATCCTCATCTTCATCCTCAGCCGTTGAGGTCCACTGCAGGACCGGCCTATCCCTACCGAAGCATGGACGATACAGCCAATGTATCTCTACCCAGTGGCTTAGGCTGTCTGGTAGAGACTGTATGTAAGGTGAGAAGTGCTTGTGAGTGTGATCGCAGTGTTGTACTGGCTTTGGATGTGTGTATAGTCTGTGAACCAAGTGTAATCGGCCCGCCTTAAGCCGACTGGGTGCAAGCATACTAGTATGCGACAGTGGTTCAACCACAGCACCCCTTGTGTCCGCCAAAGTAGCAAGTGGCTTGGTGAACGCTTCCCAAACTTTTTAAAACTCCAGGCGGAGGCGAACCCGCGCTCACCAGCGTGCGAAACGCACACTCTACCATTGTACCACAGAGGCTCCATATACATATAGATAGATAGAGAAATATATATATATATATATATATATATATATATATATATATATATATAGTTACTAAGATACTTACTTACTTAGCAAAGCTTCTTATCACGCGTAAATGACTCCGTATGATACTGCACATAAACTGGGTGGGTGAGATACACAGGATAAAGCTTGGACTATTTAGTAAAGGTCCATCCTATTTATTCCCCCTCCCCCTCCCATTTGTCAAATTGTCACAACAAATCAGCCACATACTGAACAGTACCGGTATGTTACTGTCTTGTAATGATGAATGACTGGTAAACGAACATTAATCTGTTTTTCAGTTGGTTTCTTAGTAACTGAGCAGCTTTCGTCACTCGAAGAAGTTTAGTATTTGGTAGAATAACAGTTTTATAATAACAGTTTTGTAATATATCCTACATAACAGTGACAAGCTAAGAAGTGCATAACATAGCCTAACATCTGTGTTATTATTATGTCAGATTAATTATTCAGCTTAGAAGAGCCCCTGGTAATGACGGAGTTAATGAAAGCTAAATCCAAACTCTCCAGTCGAGAAGATCCCTTCTGATCTGAGTAAAGTTGTTTAGAGACAGCAAGAATATACCAGGATAATACGTCATATGTTTCCTGAACGAGAAACTGACTTGGAAAGAGTAGGAGAGTGAGGACGAAGCAGAGAGGAGAAGGGGAAGACCGAAGATGGGATGGATGGGGTGAGAAGGTACGTGTAGGCTATATAAGAGAGGTTGTGAGAGCTGTTGGAAAGGCAGCCTGCTCGCGAGAGGACAGGATGACATAGAAACGATTCGTTTGTGGTGACCGCTTCAGGAATAGTGTACACCTGGATTCAGACGGAGAGATGACGGATAGATAGTTTCAACTGATTAAGTATTGTCAGTGTCCAGTATCATTATAGCCATCTTCAATGCTTGGTAGTCGTGCGCGTTATGATTTAATAATAACCAGTCTATCTTCATCACGACTTACTTCAAGAAAGTTTATGACCACGTCCCTTAAACTAATAACTAGCGATGTTGGGTTTTATGCCGAATTATTTTCTTTACACAAGGGAATGTGCCATCGTGTTGGCTAAATATCCTCTAAATACGTGTCGCAAAACCTATTTCACCATTGCAGGTCTAAAAGATATAAACCATCACAGGTACGACGTGTCCTCTCGGATCCTCACATCCCGATTAATTGCAATCAGGGGTGGCAGTGAGTTTAAGCCAACGCGGCCATGATGGTTGACATATACGGTATATGCTACCTGACAATGTTAAATATGGCATCAGTGAGCCAGGCTCTGAGGCCAGAATTTAAGTGTTTAATCGACCCAATGGTTTATTGGAAATTGTCAGTATGAATATTACTTATCACTGGTTACTTTACAACCAAAATTGTGTTAATAGTACTTCGAGAAATAAGGCAAAAGAAAGGGACTAAAGGTAACATTTAATTGCTGTGGAAATCTATTTATCACAATATTTGGTTAAGATCCTTAATGAGTACGACTCCGGAAATGAGGATTTGATGTCATTATGACCGGAGCAGAGCGTTATAAAGACATTTTTGTTATATTTCAAATGAAGCAGTTATCAAAGGAACACAATAAAAGTGAAAGGAAAGGTTTAAACTTTACCATGTTGACTTCTGTAAATAATTCTCACAGATACCAGACGATGTTATTCATCTTAATGGAACCCTGTGATGTCGAAGGTGTTTATTATTACCGTACCGTATCTAACCATTCCATTAAAACCGTGTGTCCTAAGCGGATAAACACGCCTGGAAAAAGCAAGAAGAAAGTACAAATGACGTCCTCATCCCACAGAATTCATTTCCTGTCTCATTTTTCTTCATTTATGGAATTAGTTACATGAATTACCTGGAATTAATTACCTAGATTTAATTAACTGTAATTTTTCTTCAATGTTGTTATTAAGAAAAAGTCTGTAGTACAGCATGAAAAGACTTGTTCTGAACCCGCCAGTAGAAAAGTGAGAGAGAGAGAGAGAGAGAGAGAGAGAGAGAGAGAGAGAGAGAGAGAGAGAGCGTTTCTGTGAACGTTAGAGAGCATGTGTGTGTGCTTGTCTGTTGCATTTACTTGGGTGCGTGTATATATAAAGATTATGTATATATATATATATATATATATATATATATATATATATATTGTGTGTGTGTGTGTGTGTGTGTGTGTGTATATACAGGCAGATTATAACAGACAAATTAACCACAGGAAAGACAAAACAGAATCAGAGACTAAGTATTTCAATAATTATATCTTGACACAGTCTGAAGATGTAATATGTGAAAGTCCTAACTTTCTCAATTTTCATTACTTCTTTGGTTAATGCGTGTGCCTTTTACAGTTATAGGGCGAAATATAAGCTTAGTTTTATGTATATTTTTCAGTTATACAGTTCTTAGTAATTATAACACCGACTTTTCTTTTCAATTTTTTGTAACGTGTTTGGATAAAAAGGAGTATAATTTCATCGCACGTTCGTTTAATGACATGAAAATTAGTAGGGAGTGTGGCGTAATGAGGGGAAGGGGAGGATGGCCTAGTGCAGCACAGTTTACACGGTACGCTTAATAAAATACCTGATCCGATAGTGTGACAGTGTGACATTTTCAGGGAGCCTACAGAACAGGGAAATGGGGGCAAACAAGAGTCATTCTATTTTCCATTATCAAGGTCATTATTATTATTATGCTGCTGCTGCTGCTGAAGATGATGATGATGATGATGATGATTATTATTATAATTATTATTATTACTATTATTATTTATGATAATCATCGGCATCATCATCGTCATCATGGTCTTATTTCGCCAACTTAGAATGTTTGAGACAGGATCCGGTAACACGGAAGAAAAAAAGTACTAAACTGGGAGAACTTTCAACAGCATCATCATTAAAATGAATATTATTTTGTTGAAATTGTTGCTGATGTTGTTATTACTACATACGAGTAATTGCCAGTGTGTGTGTGTGTGTGTGTGTGTGTGTGTGTGTGTGTGTGTGTGTGTGTGTGTGTGTGTGTGTGTGTGTGTGTGTGTGTGTGTGTGTGTGTGTGTGTGTGTGTGTGTGTGTGTGTGTGTGTGTGTGTGTGTGTGTGTGTGTGTGTGTGTGTGTGTGTGTGTGTGTGTGTGTGTGTGTGTGTGTGTGTGTGTGTGTGTGTGTGTGTGTGTGTGTGTGTGTGTGTGTGTGTGTGTGTGTGTGTGTGTGTGTGTGTGTGTGTGTGTGTGTGTGTGTGTGTGTGTGTGTGTGTGTGTGTGTGTGTGTGTGTGTGTGTGTGTGTGTGTGTGTGTGTGTGTGTGTGTGTGTGTGTGTGTGTGTGTGTGTGTGTGTGTGTGTGTGTGTGTGTGTGTGTGTGTGTGTGTGTGTGTGTGTGTGTGTGTGTGTGTGTGTGTGTGTGTGTGTGTGTGTGTGTGTGTGTGTGTGTGTGTGTGTGTGTGTGTGTGTGTGTGTGTGTGTGTGTGTGTGTGTGTGTGTGTGTGTGTGTGTGTGTGTGTGTGTGTGTGTGTGTGTGTGTGTGAATAAAACTCAGCATTATTTAACCTGACTTGCTGGAAGGGCTGATGGCAAGGGAATGAGGAAATCTTGCATTTTTAGGACGATGACCAAAGGTCAGGGTCACAGGACAAGGTAAAATGTTGACTTAGCAAAATCAACTAAACAGTTTTTATCGAATTTATGCCAAACTGGGGAATGGCTGAGGCTAAGGCAAGAATGAACTGATATAAGTTTGAGTCAAAGGCTTCAGTCAAAGCTCAAGGTCACAGGTTAAGTTCAGGGTTCGACCTCTGTGTGTGGGTTTTAAGAAAATATACTCCAGAAGTTTTGATCTGACCATAACCCAACTTTGTTGAAGTGTTGAGGGTCATGCAAGAGGATTTTTTTTTTTTTTTTTTTTGGAACAACAGGTCAGAGGTCATGGTCACAGGGGTAGAATAAACGTTGACTTAGCAAAATCAGTTTAAATAATTTTTACCCAGTTTAAAAGTGGTACGGCCAAAATGAACTGATTCAGTTATGAGAAGACTCGTTTAAAGGTCAAGGTCACAGGGCAAAATTAGTGCTGGACTCGTGTGTGTTGGAGTAAAGAAAATACCGGCAGCTAAAAAAGCTTTGGCAGTATTTTAACCAAATATGGTGGTGGGGTTGAGGGTCGGTGGAGGGGTTGAGGGTCGGTGGAGGGGTTGAGGCTCAGTCGTGAGGTAAACCTAGGATTTTTTTAAAACAACTGGTTAGAGGTCAAGGTCACAAGATAAGAACAATTTAAATATAATTTTCATCCATTCTTAACCAAACTTCGTGGAAGGTTAGAGAGAGAGAGAGAGAGAGAGAGAGAGAGTTTTAGAACAATCAGTCCAAGGTCAAGGTTACAGGGACAGGTGAAAGGCCAAGATCGCATGGTCAGATCAACTAAGGTTAAAGTAAAACAAGGAGGAAATTATTCATTTCTTTAAAAATCACTCAAAAAACAAGGTCACAGGACAAATTCAAAGTTGGACCTGTGTGTGTGTGTGTGAACAAATAACCAAACAGTTTTGTTCTGACTTGGATCAAACTTGGTGCAGGAGGTAATGATCATCCATTAGGCTGAACATTTTTGTTTTTTAACAAAGAATCAAAGGACAAGGTCACATGGGGAGGTCAATATATGCAGTTTCTATCAGATGTACCACACACTAATGTTTGTCGATGGGTTCTGGTTAACACAAGTATAGAGAGATTCAGTTTAGATAAACATCAATCAGAGGTCAGTGTCAGAGAGAAAAGTCTAAAGTCACTGTCAAGGTCACTAGGCAAAGCCAACTCAGTTTTTATCTTATTCGAACCAAAGTCGGTGGAAGTGTTAAGGATTAGGCAAGAACGAAGTAAATTCGATTTCGAGTGTGATCTGTCTGCCAGTGTCACAAGTCAAATATTTTCCTTTTACACAAGTTCGTGGGTATTATTATTATTATTATTATTATTATTATTATTATTATTATTATTATTATAACTGCTCACTGGTAGGTAGGGGTGCTCACCATCCACTCACTCGATGTAGTGCTGCTTTGGGTGTCTGCCCTTTCCTCTCTTCCTTCCTTCCTCGTCTTTCTTTCCTTCATTTTTTCCTCGTCCTTCTGCTTTACGGGTGACTTAACACTCCCTCTTCTGTCTTTCTTTCCTTCATTCTCTCCTCTTCCTTCTGCCTATGGGTGACTCGACACTGAGTGATAAGCCAAATGGTTTCCTGTACACCAGGAAACCATTTACTACGCTGGGTGGTAACCGTACAACCAGATTATGGCGCCTAGTGGTTTAGTGGGTAATTACGGTGCTCCAATCGGATTGAGCCGTTGAAGGTTTATATCCAAGGGATGGTTGGGGTTTATTGCTCGCGTCATGCCACTCAAGGATGGGTGAGGCTGGTCACTCTCATGTTAAATGTCAGGACCAAGTTGCCTAGCCCCGGGCTTCTACGCTTTTTATGGGGCGACATAGGATTAGATGATGGATGGATTATTATTATTATTATTATTATTATTAATTCTACTTGTAGTATTAACAGTACTAGTAACAGTAGTTGCAGAAGTAGGAGTAGTAGTAGTAGAAGGTGAAGTAGTTGTAGTCCTAGTGGTTATGGAAGTCGTAGTTGCCACAGTAGTCTTCGTAGTCGTCGTAGTTTGTAATAGCAGCAGCAGCAATAGCATTAGCAGTAGTAATGTTTTCTTTTTTTATTATTATTATTATTATTATTATTATTATTATTATTAGTCGTCGTAGTAGTAATAGTAGTAGTAGCAGCAGCAGCAGTAGTAGTAGTATAGTAGTAGCAGTAGTAATAGCAATAGCAGCAGCAGCAGTACTTACACAACTAAAATTGCTCCACCACTCACTGTCAGATACTCATTAAAAAAGTAGCAGACTAACTTAATAACTAACGACCTAAATAAATAAATATTCAAGTCCCCAATACTCCTGTCTGGCCTCTTTCTCTCCTAGGATGATCGCTCATATTTCATTCACCAGAAAACATAATCTAATCTACTTTAATCTAACCTAGCCTAACCCAACCTATTGCTCTAACAAACTAGCCTAACCTGACCTAACTTTCTTAAGCATAACGTAACACGCTAGCTTAGCAAAACAACCCTAACAGACTAACTCACCCTAGCCTAGACTAACCTAACCTAAGCTTAACTCACTTACCAAACCCAGCCAAAGTAAGTATAAACCTTCATGGGTAAAGAGTTACGTAGATCGACTACAGTTTCCTCCGCGGCTCTCATTAGCCAGTTTTCCCCAATACACTCTAATGCACAAGAGCCTGGGCGAGTGGGTGATTGAGGCGTCATTTGCCATTGACCGTGAATGTGGTGGAATCAGTCCCTAGATGGGTGTAATGATGGAAATTTCCTCAATATCGGAAGCTTTCTGAAGTTGCTGATATGAAAATATATATAAAGGGATGAATGATTTAGTTGACATGAAAAGTTAGACATATGTGATTCAGTAAGTGGACGTGAGTCGATTCTAGGAGTGGTTTAGCCCCAAAAGTGGTCCGGTTCGATTGTGGGTGTGGTTCGATTGTGGGTGTGGTTCGGTTGTGGGAGTGGCTCGGTTGTGGGAATGGTTTGGTTGTGGAAGTGGTTCTGTTGTGGGTGTGGTTCGGTTGCGTGAATGGTTCGGTTATGAGAGAGGTTCCGTTAAGGGAGTGGTTCTGTTACAAGAGTGTTTTGACTAGGGGAGCAGTTAATTTGCCAGAGTGGTTGGATTTTGTGAGTGGTTCAGTTTTGGGAGAGGTTTGGTTTATATGTGAGTGGTTCAGTTATAAGAAAGATTATCAGCAACAAGAATAATAAGAAAGTCTCCGGCTAAAGAGGTTTGGCTAATCCTTTCAACTGGGTCACCTATTGTTTATTTAATTCTAGCTACTTGACTGCAATTTTATTCATCTTGTGATATTTCTTGTTGAGTTAAGGGTGGATGGAGTTTCTGCGCATCCCTTCCCTACTAATAGCCTCCCCTTCCCTACTAGTCATCTCCCCAAAGGCAAAGAAAATATAATATGTAATATGTTGCCGGGTTGAAACAGTTAGTCCCTGCACAGACAACTCTTGAGAAACCAATATTCCGCTGACAAAACAGTAACGAGAACCAATGTCCATGAAAGTGATTCAGAGGAAGGACAAGTAAATGAATAAATAAATAATAGAAAGCAACTCGGAACTTAGTTATTATCCTCATATATTTTTACTACGAGCCCCAAAGCTTTTAAGAGGATCTGCCCTGAGGGGAAGAAAGAGGAAGAGGACGGAGGAATGAGGAATGGATGAAAGAGGGAGATGAGAGGAGATGGATAAGTTAATTGGTGGGAGAAAATTAGGCGGGTGAGAGAGGAGGCAGAGAAGGGGAAGAACGAGGGAAGGAGAAGGGAGAGGACAAAGGGAGATAAGAGAGCAAGAGAGGAGACAGGGAAGAAGAGAAGAGGAAAAAGGAGAATGTGAATGTTGATGACAATAATGAAGAGAAGGAGGTAAGAAGAGATATGTTAGTCGGCGAGAAAGAGGGTAGGTTGAAGAGAGAGAAGTAACAACGAGATTTTAGCCAAGCTGACCAGAAGAATGAATTAAAGAGGGTTTGTGACTGACCGAAATTGGCTAGTAGGGAGATTAGCCAAGAATATACAGACGCAGGCACTGAATATCGTTCCACAGTTATGAAAATCTACATAACATTTTCTGAAACGTATGTTAACAAGATTGCCTAACTAGCTTTCGAATATTACTGCTCGTCTCGCCATTTCTCGGTATGGGCTGGATCAGTATTTACGATTTTAACTATATATACATTCTCCTCAGTAATAAGCTAGGGACGTGTTCTTCAACATTAAAAGTTTTTCCGTATCACTGGTAAAATAAACTGGGAGAAACGGACAAATCAGTAGAAGTAGTATTAGTTGTCGTCACATGTTCATCTGAAACACGAACCCAGTGGGCCGCAGTTGAAGTTGCCCTTTTCCTGTAGCCGACCATTCATCCTTTCGGGGGATAGGGAGAGAGTTGAGAGATGTTTTTATGAGCGGACGATGAATTAGCCCAGTTAAATTAGTGCCACCACACGATGGCGTCCCTTTCCCGCACCCAAATTAACACTAAAGGACATATTCGAACTCTAATCCCATTAGTAGAAAGAAATTTTGTTCGCCTGTATCAGACTAAGACCAAACAGTTTTAGCAAAATAGGAAAGACTCTCTAGCACCAAAGGGGTTCATTAAAGCAATATGTCACTCATGCATTTCCATCATTCAAACCCCAACCAATGTTAAGTCGTTGGGAAAACTGTTTGGAATTAATGAAGAATGACGTTCCCGGCCTGAATGAATTATTATATATATATTTTTTTGTAGGTTAGTGTAGAATTAATTGCAAAAACAAAAAATGGCGACGTGCAACGAGAACTACCTACGGTGTAGTTGTTTTTGAAGTTAAACGGACTAAAGCATTCAGCCCGAGGACGATTTCTGTATTTCACTCTTGCTACCCCAAACGATTACATTAGACGATTAGATTAGGTTAGATTGGATTAGATGAGATTAGAGGGGTCAGATACACACTTCATTAACCGTTTCAGTACAAGGAATGGTTTTCTGTGCTGAATGAAACTGAAAGTAATGAGATTAAACCGTAATTAACCCTCTTGTGGACGGGACAACTCTATTATTCTTAGTTAGCATCAGCTGACTGGTTTCGGCTGATATAAAGTCATTACCACCTGAGAATGTTAATACCAAAGGAGAACGTCAGAAGAGGTGACTTACAGGAGTGTGTTTAGCTAGCTAGTCAGAGGAATCCGACTAAAGTTTACCGGGTGGAAGGGAGGCGATGGCTGGAGGGAAAGAGGTGGCTTTGGTTTAGGGTCGGGAGAGAACGACAAAGATAGAGCAGGGAGGCAGGAAGGGATGGCTGTGTAATGGAGAAAGGAGAGGGTAAGAAAAGAGGGGAGGAATGGGTGACAGAGAGGGATGGATGTGTGCCGGAGAGAGGGAGGGGAGAGAGAAAGAAGAAAGGGGAGAGAAGGGTGAACGGAAGGGAAAATTATGTAATGAGGAGGAGGAGGAGGAGAGAGGGAGAAACGAGTGATAAGAAGCAAGAAGTATGTCACAAAAAGGATGTGAGGAGAGGTAATAAGATAAGGGAGGAGAAGGTAAGGCGAGATGTGAGGCGATGCTGGAAGGAAAGAAATGGCTCTGATTAGTGGGTGTGGAGAGGATGACAGAGTTACAGCAGGTGGGGAGGAGGGCAAGGTTAAGTAATGAAGATTGGAGGAAGAGAGGAAGGTAAAGAAAGAGGGAAAAATGGAAGAGTATGTGATGGAGCGAAGAGAGAGAGAGAGAGAGAGAGAGAGAGAGAGAGAGAGAGATTTACATTTAACCCTTTCACAACCATCTCTCTCATATGCTGAATAAAATCGCGCGGTGAGAGGAAGGAAAAGGAATATTCTACTCAGGACGCTAAAGCGTATTTTTGTCAGAGACCTGATTTACTTCTGCTGTCTTATATGTATATTTTACTCACCCTTCTCTTTCTGTTTTACGTACGAACTTATACCTTATTTTGTTTGTCTTTACCCAATACCTCACCTTACTTATACTTCCTTATGCATATTTCACAACACTTTTCATTCTATTTAACTTTACTTATACCTTATATATTGCTTGTTCTTACCTGATACTTTACTCTTCTCATACTTTCTTTTACATATATTAAACTCTTATTATTATAGTTTGCTTTACTTATATTTAATCTCATACTTTGTTTACTGATGGCTTTTGTTTTCATTTACAGGTAAGGTCAATGTGATGTGAAGAGTATGGCGGCTGGGGTGAGTACTGGATTTCAGACCCCATTTAAGAACGTCCTTAAGTTTAACCCACTTGGTCAGATATCGTACTTTTTCTTTAATTCTCGTTTTCTCCTGATATGTTATTGAGTTTAGGGAAGACTTTTCGAACTGGAGCTGTTAGATACAGCCTTTGCTGTCAGGGAATTCTCCTTTGTGGAGTAAAACTGTCTGTAAGTAAAACTACTTAAGTGAATTAATGAGTACATAAGTAAAGCAACAATAAATACGTCACTGACCAGATGTGGTTAAGTAATACTGGTACGGTATATAAAATTCCGTGTTCGTACAGTTGAGGACAAAACTTCCCTATAATATTTCTTCTATAATTCTTATCTTCCTTTTCAGGCTTATAATCTTAGGGGAATAATATGTAGGCCTATATATGTTTCTGTTTGACGTTGTGCGTCGGGTAGGAAAGTAATGGACATGCCCTGCTGTAAGTGTAAATCAAATTCCCCGGAAAAGTGTGCAGAGTTTTGTCCATAACTGTCCTTCACTCATACAGTTACAAACCTTTGACAGTAAAATCACGTTGAATATTAAAGTGACAAAATACAAGACACGAAAAGGTATACGATAATAGTTAACCGATGACACCTAATCCAATACGGTAATATTCTCGTTACTGCCACACCCTTTTATTCAGCACTGGAGATGCCTTTGTTTCTTTGGGGGTAAATAAAGGTTATATTTGCCTCCAGAGTCCGAAAAAGTCATTATTAAACTGAGTATAACTGTCAGTAGATAACAGAACTGAAGGCAAGAATAAGTCACCAAACTGAAGAGGTTAAGTATGCTAAGAAACGTTTATTCAAGAAGCTGGTTAGGATGCCCTACAAATATGGGTCCTGTTGTGTACGGTTATCCACAGAAGTCTTGTCGTCCATCCCATCACTCTGAACCCCGTCAGTTTAAGACACATCACCCCTTCAGTCCTTTGACGGATTTTAAATCTTATAATCGACCGCCTTTTAGCAAGGCTGAGCAATAATGTTTTTGCCTGCTTCTGTGTGTGTGTGTGTGTGTGTGTGTGTGTGTGTGTGTGTGTGTGTGTGTGTGTGTGTGTGTGTGTGTGTGTGTGTATGTGTGTGTTTTCCCATCATATCTCACGAACGGCTTGAGCTATCAACATGAAACCTTCCGAGTATCAAGATATGGCCAAAATCTTGGACTAGTTCGAAAATGAGCACTGGCGGTCAAGGTCAAAGTGGCCAAAATGGCTGCCAAAGGTCAAATAGTTTATATTACCCTCTTTAGCACCATTATATCTCATGAACGGCTTCAACTATCAACATAAAACATTCAGGGTATCAAGATGTGGTCAAAATCTTGGACGAGTTCGAAAATGGGCACTAGGGGTCAAGGTCAAGGTCACCAAAATGGCTGCCAATGGTCAACTAGTTTTTATCGCCCGCCTTCAGCACCATGATATCTCATCAACGGGTAGAGCTATCAACATTAAACCTTCAGGGTATCAAGATATGGTCAAAATCCTTGACTTGGCCAACAGCAGATTTTGGCGGACTATTAATATTCGGCTCCCGAATGCTTTTTTTCGTTTTTGTTTTCTTCATACTTTTTCACTAAGCTTAGGTGTAGGAAAAAAATTTGAGAATGAGACAGAAGAAAATGTTTCTTGTCTCGTCACTAAAATTATTGGCTTCTATCTGTCTGTGCACCTGTGGTCTGACGCCATACCTGGAAGGGGTGATCACAGCACATCGCTCAGAGTTACTCTGTCCTCCGCCGTCAGACAGAATCCTATTAGGTCATTCTGTAATTCATGATTTTTAAAGCCGAAAATATCGAACACCCAGATTGAGATTAACAAAGAAACTTAGGAGCATATCCCACTCGTTACTTCATTATGTATTTCCGGGTTGCACTAGGATAATTCAGAATGTTGTGTATATAAATGCACATATATCTTCACTGAAGTCCATCAAATAACTTTTTGAGATATCCTGCGGACAAACAGACAAACAGAGGTGAATACAAAACCTCTTCCAGCTTTCGCTGGCGGAGGTAAAGATAATCAGGGTGAGGGAGGAACACGATGAATAAGAGATGGTAATGCCGTGAATGCAGATATTTTAATGTATGAGGAGGGAGCCTAAGGCAAGAGAGCCACGCTAAAGCTGCGCTTGCTAAAGGCAAACACAGAAGCCAGAGGTTCATGTAGTGTACTGTATTTCTAGATTCCAGAATTATCATCGCCATCACCATCGTCCATATTATCATCACCACCGTAGTCGTCGTCGTCGTCGTCATCGTCGTCGTCGTCGTCCTCCTCCTCCTTCTCCTCCTCCTCCTCATCATCATCATCATCAGTCCAAGTCTGCACATTAAAAGCCTCTCAGCTCGTACCCATTGGTTGGTAGCTTTATCCATCTTTATCCTTTCAGCCCGAGGACCTACCTACTATTCAGTTCTTGTTACCCCAGACAATTTTACCGAAGTCATGGCAGATGGTGGGTTATTGGGGTCTGTGTCTAGCCCCTCCAGTTCCAAAAGTTCCTCCCCCAGAAGCTGAATTAAGTCGTCCAGAGATGACAAGAATAAAATAGTGATGACGTTCTTGGGCTGAAGGCTCTACTCTCTCTCTCTCTCTCTCTCTCTCTGCCGCCGTTCTTGTATACAAGTATTCATTCCGTTGCCTGTTTTTACGAATAATGTTACCTGTCCATGTCCATTTTTGCTTTTATCTAGGGTGATATTACTTTTACTCCACTTGTTTCCGAATCCAAGAAACTCCATGTCTGGCTGTGGAGTGTTTGGCAGCTACAATATATGAGTGAAAGAGAATGGAATAAACAAGCAGTCTTATATCTCATGTTCAGAAAGTCTTGAACCTTTTTTTTTATACCTCTGGAGGAAATTCAAATACAAAACACTCAGTGCATTCATTATCCTCACCTCTGTCATCCACAGGTTAGCTGTACATAATACTGCTGTTTTTCAGTTTCCTAATCTTCAGACGATAAGATACTCATTATATTCCGTACCTAATTTTCTACCTATCATCTACCTATCTACCTCTCTATCTATGTAAGGGCCAGATCCAACACTCTGAAATATGTGGCATTGTTCCTAGTGGAATTCCACAAGTTTGAATTCATGCTTAACTCATTGCCAAAACTTCTCAGAATTAATAACCAACTCGCGCTTCTCACTGAAATGATTCGATGGTAACATTTATATATGTCTTGCATATATTTTGGCAAATAACACTTCCTTTTTCATAAGTACTCATTAGTCTGCAGAAATAGAAGGAGGGGGGTGTATGCGTCCCACATCCCCCCAAATCTGTAACAGTACCTGTCCATCCGTCTATCTACCTATCTTTCCTTGGTATCGCACCTCGGGAGGAGTTTTCTTGATGAAAATGACCTTCAGATGTTTCTGTCCCTACTCAGTAACGACTCATTCCCCCACAACACACCACCCTCTCTTACATAGCACAATATGTATCCCCCGTCTCTAGTTTCCCAGGGTGTCTTGTTGTGGCTTACTGATTGTAAATATAAATCGGTCTAGTTTTCTTGCTGTGTATCGGGTCCCTCAACCAAACACATTTCTTGGTATCCCAGTCTTCTTGGTGGAGTTACAAGTACATATCCCCCAGTCCTCCAGTGTTCAGGCTGCCTTGCTCAGGCGTGTTGCTTAACAGTATGGAAGTGTGTTATTTCCCTTTCCCTTTAACTTCTCAAATAGTTTTAAGAGGGAGACAAATTAACACCATTAACTCTTTTCCTTCTTGGTTACAAAAATATCCAGATTTCAGCTACCTTCGTGGATTAGCATTTGTCTCATTTCCCAAACTTCTTTGGGTATCTTGCTGTGTTTTTTTTTTATTCTCAAAATACGGATTTGTTTTCTATCTCTTTTGTAACTTTTCAAACAGCTTAAAAGACGAGGACTCTTACTGAATTCATTCTTTTTACCGTAGGTTATAAAAAATACATGTTTCTTAGTTGTCCAGTCTCCTTCGTGGACCAGAATATTTCCCATTTCCCCAATTTCCCAGGCTGTGATGCTGTGGTGTGCAGCTTGTAAATATAGCCAACCGTCTCTCTAGCAGCGCGTCGGGTCCCTGGGCTCTATAATTGGGTACAAGTCTACTCACAAATCTTTCATACCCTCAGAGGCGACCCACCCCAGTCACTGAGCATCTCAGTAATTATTTGCAGATCCTTATCCTGCCTTCTGCTCGTCCCAACTTTTCTAGCTGACGTCAGGTACAGTGGCACGTGGCAGGGGGGATTTTTTTTTTTTTTTTTTTTTTATGCAGGGAAGAAGGAACCAAAGGATGTGATTTGCTTTGGTGATATATACTATACATATTTCATTTTATCAATAGTAAAGTTTGCGGGACTTGAAGGGTGTCATCATTATCGTCGTCGTGGTTATCGTTATCAGCATAGAGATTGTTGTCATCGTATCATTATCCTTTATCCTTTAAAATTGTCATCTTTTCATCTTGAATGCTAAGCTGTGAAACGAGACCAACACCAGGATAAGAAGCTAGTCACAAAGAAGTGCTATGAAAAGGACGCAGAGCTGTAATACCGTCTTATAGTGCCATTCAGCAACGTGAAATAAGCTAAAAAAAAAAAAAAAATCGATAAATTAATGAGACGAACTGTAAATGGGCAAGGTTTGAATGATGAGTGAGAGGGATCGGTATTTTTGCCGGCAAGAAAGCTCCCTAACAGCTCTTCCTAAGCGATTCATTTTGCTTATCACTCTGTCCTCTCCTCTTCTGAGTCATTTAAAATATTCAGATACCTCCATACTCATCATTACCATACAAATTGATAATAAAAAGCTGTACTCAAAAATATATCGCTAAGAAAGAGATGCTACGGAGCTTCCTTAATGAACAAGAATATGGGCTTGGATGTGACCCATTTCCTGTGCCCTGGTCCACCCCACTTATAATAATGGTAATGAGGTCAGGATGGTGCTAATGGTGATGCAGGGGATGGGCAAGTTCTGACCACGAAGCCTTTGGTGGTCGGGTGCAGGGCGAGTTTGTCTGCTAATCAGTAAAACTTGGGCTCGATCCTAGCTTGTGACTGGCCTTTCAGTGATTTGGGTGAGTGCAGTAGCAGGTCCATGCCCTTATATCTGTTTTTACATGCTTACCCTTTTTAGACGTTCCCTTGATGGTATGTACAAACTCTCTTCCAACACTACCACTCCAGCAACCACAGTTACACACATTAATATTGATCCTCTTTATTACGCTAAATAATGAGGCAACGAGCACTGACTTTTGATGGTATGTACAAACTCTCTTCCAACACCATCCTTCCAGCAAGCACAGTTACAGACATTAATACTGATCCTCTTTATTACGCTAAATAAGGAGGCAACGAGCACTGACTTTCGAAACCCAATGGTCCACTCTTTGGAGTTAAGTAAACGTTTCAGAAAATTATATGTTTCGAAAACTATTCGATTAAAATGTGCGTCGATATTATTTTGTCATAGTCTTCAAAAAACACTTGCGTCAGTACCCATTCATTTAGCACTGGTTCGGGCCGAGGACGGTTCATTTTTACAGTGGCTGAAAACAATATCACTCGAGCCAACGGATATGCTACAGAAAGATATGTAAAGCATGGCCTGATCGTGTATAATAGAGTTGTTCGCTATTAC
>NC_137033.1:44260760-44303260 GCF_032717465.1 Coenobita brevimanus
GCCAGCTCACGGTGCTAGTCACAAAGAAGTGCCGTATAATGTAAAACTGAAACTCTCTCTTGTTTTTGTTACACGGTTACATGAAATAGGCAACCACAGGACAAAATTCTTGGCTAAGCTAAGATCAAATGAGTTTAATATTTTTGTCAACTGAATAAAATATCTGAGTTTGGGTTAATTATCCAGCTTAACTCGACACTTTAACCACGATGATTTCTTAAAGCCGAACAAATTTATCTAATAAATACTTCAGTGCCTAAGTATGACCCTTTGGATGCTAATTCTACTCTCATCTGAACAAAACTCTGACGGTGGACCCCGCTGTGCCGAAGAGTCAGTCCTAGGATGAAAATAATCGTAGGAAATAAAAGAATTTTATGAAAATGATTTCCTCGGACAGAATGGATTGTGTCTTGCAAAGTAGCCTGGGTATGAGCGCTACGGTAACTTCAGTGTTTTTAGCACTGGTAGCTCCTCCAGTGAAAAGGTTCATCTTTGGTTTAGAATTGATATCACTAGTCGATTGATTCAGCTCTGCCGTGACTTTTCGGAATATAGGGATTAGATATAAGCTTGATTATCCATTCATTACTGGTGGACTCTAAGTTAAATAAAGATCATCTGGGAACGGCAAGGCCTAAGTAATATATATATATATATATATATATATATATATATATATATATATATATATATATATATATATATATATATATATATATATATATATATATAGAATCGGCCTAGAAGAAGTAATCCCTTTCAGGACTTTAACGACTACGAAATTTTTCCTGGCTATCTGGCCATCTCCATACGATTTCATTCAGCCTAGGAAAATCCTTTCGTTATGAAGGGATTAATGAAGGCTATGCCAAATCCCTCCAGTTGGGAAAAGATTTTATTAAAAGGAATAAATTCGTTTATAGATACAAGGAAGAAAAACCAAAGTTTGGTGCTGACAAGAAAATATATGGATGCTCTGGATTTACTTAGGCAAATGGTGATGGTTTATATCCTAATCAATTTTCTGAGTTGAATAAAACGTGTGTGGAGGAAGCAAGAATGAAATAAAAATATGTCCTCGGGCAGAAGTATTACGTGTTGTTTGATTTAGCAACTCCTTGACTACGAAGACGCCTGTTTCTTAAATCCTTGCGACAATGACACGTCTGCTTGTTTCAAAAGGATATCTACTACTGATGGCAATATGTAATACTAACTGCCTGTTGGCATGATAAGGTTCGGAAGACGAAGTCCTGTATGCTCTTTACCCTGTGTCAAATTATTTGTTATGAGTTAATATCAGGTTTTGCAGCGTCTCTATTAGATTACGTCATCTTTCACTCACAGATACTTGGATGCAAGTTAGTACTTTAGCATCTAACAGATTAAACTGAACTTCCTGCCTCTCCTCCACACCATCATTGGCTCAAACCAATCGCCAAATCCAGTTCGTAACTGCAGCATGCAGATCATCAACACACGAACGGACAAACAAAAAATCTAACTCTGAACTCGGCCACCCAAGGTCCTCGACATCATTCTTGGGAACCACTCATGAAGGAAACGTTCTGTCGTCTTCATACATGCCATCCCTTCAATACTTTTTCCTTCCACTTTTCTGATCCTTTCCTTCAGTCAGTTCTTCATGCCGTGGAGTATAACAGGTGTGTGCCTTTTCTTCTCTCATTTTCCCCCTTCCACTTCTTTTTATTCATTTCTCCTTCTCATCTCGTATATATTTCCTTCCTTTCATTTCTCCTTTTCTTCCTGTTTGTTCTAAATTTATTCCATTCCTTGTACCTGACACCTGCCTGCTCTTTCCGACGTTCCCCCCCTCTCACTTTCTTTCTTCATCATCCTCCCCTCGTGTAATGGTTTTCGTTCATGTCATTCTTCTTTATTTCTTTCACTCATTCCTCCTTTTCAAGCAATTTTCCTCCATTCCTTTGCAGTTTGTTCATTAGTTCTTTTTAACATTCTCGCCACCTATTTTCTTCCTCCCTCTTCTTCTCCTCCTCTCATCCTTACATCCTTGTCATCTGGTTCATGTTTCAGTCTTTTATATTTATTTTCTCCCTTCCTCGGTTATTCAGAAATCTGCCTACTCTTTCTAATATTATCTCCTACCCAGTTCTCTCTGTTCTTACATTTCTATTTTCATTTCCATCGTTGTCCTTTTTTTTTCCTTCCTTATTTCGTCCGAAGATGTTTCCATTCGTGCAGTTCATTCTCCATCCCTTTATGATGTAAGACGTCTGCCAGCTCCTCCTCACATTCTCCCCCTCTCGCTCTCCTCCCCACCCCAACCCTCTCCCAGCTTCTTCCCCCACCTCATCATCTCTAACAACCGAGCCAAATGGACTCGTTAACACCACAGCGGGCAGACGAGTTGTGATGATGAGGTGAGGAGATCACAGGAATATATTACAGCCCCACCTGGCACTCCCCGTTTTCTTTGTATATACGTTTTCTCTGCGTTATCTTTTTTTCCCTCATCCATTCTCAGTGTGAGGGAGAAAAAAAAAAAAATGGGTCAAGACGATGATGATGACGTTTTCTGTTACATAATGTTAGTTGTTTATATATTATGTTTTATAATTACGTGCACAAGGAATGTCTATCGGTAGGCATGCCTGTTTGGCCAGTGTTTGAAGACAAGGTTTTCACATTTCCATCGCATTAGATTATATCATCATTATCATCATCATCAGCCAGCGTCAGCATACCGTAGAATAAATGCCTCTCCCAGCATTCTCCACTCTCGTTTATTGGACCTTAGACTATTTCAATCGACCTAAACAAATATACAGTCTTTCTCTCACCGTCTGGATTTCCACCAACCTCTTCCTTCCACTTCACCTGGATTCGAATGCCATTGGTGCCATGGTGTTCATTTAACCTTTCCAGCTCTAAAAAGTAATTTATGTTTTATTCTTGCTACCACCTGATGATTATTCACCTGTGAAAAGCAATGCTAAACTCTTTTACAGTCACACCCACATACTGTACAAATACATCCTCTAACACAGTCGTAACATCTTCTACTCTTTCTCCATGCTTAACTCTCAAACGATCATACTCACTCAGTCATACTTACTCTACTGTAAAGCCAATCACCAGTTCCTTGAATTGCCTTCTCTCCATCTTGAACGTTGAGTTGTAACAATTGATCTATACTGTACCAGAAAATGATGTTAATCACAGACAAGTGTTATGGAAAGGAGGTAGTGTAGTAGCACTGTCTTATCCTGCCACTGAACTATGGGAAATAAGCTACAAAAAGATAAAAATCTAGGTCACGTTAGAGTGAAATGAGTGCTGTAGTGCAGGCTTGATGAAGGTTGCATCTAATCCTAAGTTTCGAAGCCTCCCGTACACAGAACCAAATCATGTGGCGTTGGCAAAAAAATAAATAGGTAAATAAAAATATATAAACAGAAAAAAAAAAAACTTTCTCATGATGGAAGGGTCCATTACCCGTCACTGTGACGCTGTTTTCACTTGAAGCTGTAATCAGTCTGACACTCCTTCATTAGTGATTTATTCTGAACACAATACTTTATTATTCGTTTGTTATTTCCATCAGTTTTACTCCTAAAGCCTGATGGCATCAGTTTCCTTTACTCTCATCACTACCAAACGGTTATATTCACGATAGGATAGTGACCTAGTACTGATGACTATGAGAAAATAGGCATCCTTCTGAGGTAATATAAGTTTATCGGACCAAAGATTCTACCATTCCAGATATACAAGAGGCATCGATGGACAGGGTAAGAAAAATCACTTAAAGAAATATTAAATATGAAAAAATAAATCGCTAAAGTAGAAATGGTCCGAAGCCGCCTAAGCTAACGAGAATACAACTCCATAACGGCAAATGTAGCGACTGATTAGTCTCAGTTTGACTCGCTTCTTGATTATATGTAAATAGGATTGCGCGCGCGTGTGCGTGTGCGTGTGTGTGTGTGTGTGTGTGTGTGTGTGTGTGTGTGTGTGTGTGTGTGTGTGTGTGTGTGTGTGTGTGTGTGTAGTCATTACCATAGACTCAATAAAATCACACACACACAGACAGACAGACACACACACACACACACACACACACACACACACACACACACACACACACACACACACACAGACTCAAAGAGAGAGAGAGAGAGAGAGAGAGTCACGGTGTCTGAGGTTAACATCATAGCTCATAAGGTATGTCCTAAAGAAGACAGAGTATGCTCGTACTTTTTCCACCTTAAATTGGCACACATTTTCGTCCCTTTGTAGTTAATTTTTAGTAGCCCGGTGGCTGAGTAGGACAGTACTACGGCACTACATCCTTTACAGTGCACTCCGAGACTGGTTTCATAGTATATTGCATTCAACTCAGAATTCAAGACAGAGAGAACAATGTTAAATTAAGTTAGAGTAGAAGAGAATAGCGTTCATCTCATATTACAAGATTCTTCAGGATTAGGACGTTATCTCGATCTTTCCTTCTTTATTTTCTTTCGTTACCGTCGGACAAGTCTACTGGTTTCAATTTCTGAATGACCTACTGTAATGAGCTGATTCCTGAATGCCACCTGTACCCTCTCCTGTTGGGAGTGATCTCGACAAAGGCACCTCCATGCATTTCCTTCCTTTCTAAGTAACACTCCTCTTCCCACCACACTCAACCTTCCTTCACATGCTTCTTGTTTTCTTCCACCTTTCACTTGGAGTTGCTCCTGTTCTCCTACCAACCACTCTACGTATTGTACGAAAATACAGCTTGAAGGTGTATTTAGGATATTAAAATGAATAATATTGGAAGAGAATAAACTAATTTATAAATGAGTATATTAGAAATAAGCAGCTGGTTACAGCCTAACCCGTAAACAGTAGCCTACACCAAAGGGGTGAGGAATTAATTTACTGATTACAGACACTGTAATATGCAGAAAATTAGTACTTGCAAATTAATCCTCTTAATTGAATCACATACATTTTACTTTATTTTTACTTCCAGCTATGACTTTATTCAGCTTACGGCGAGATACCAGGTAGTGAGGAGGCTAAGGAAACTATTTCTAATCCCATCACCATAAAAATGATGTATCGAAAGCTTGACAAAATCTTCTGGAGGTAACAAGCCTAAACTATAAAATAATAATAATAAGAGAGATGGAGAGGTAAATCCAGATATATTTTCAAATACTTAGTCAAAACGTTAACAACCCAAATAATATTATCTCTTGGACGTAAGAGGTCCCATGCGGTACAGTAGTAATAGTAGTAGTAGCTGTAGCCCCAAACCATCTGAATGTTAACTCAGTGGACTGCAGACTGAAACTGCCCCTCGTCCGCGGTTTGCCATCTCCTTTCAGGGAACAGGAAGGGAACTGAGGGCCGTTTGTAGGCTATAATCCGTCAACTTAGCAGCTTAGATATATCGGTGTAGCCGCATGAAGGCATCCCCTCCAGCACCCATGGTGTGGGAGAAACTGACGCTTGGCTTTCGTAGCTCAAATTATTATTAATTAAGCGGTAGGAGAGTTCTTTATATCCCACCTAGTGCTTAAACGCTTGAAAAAAAAATGATCGGCCACCTCCTGGGGTCGAACCCATGCGCTATAATGCACGGCTTTCTGCTATCCGGATAAGTGGCTCATTGGCTCAGTGATTAATGTCTGTTCCAGGAATTTAAAGTCTGAATCCCAGGCGTGGCGGACATTTAAAGATGATGCTGGTAGTATATTCATTACCGTACTCATGAACAGTCACTCATAAAAGAAACGACCCCCCCGGCCAAGACACCTTTCAACCAATATGATATCGGTCCTGGTAACACTGTAAATAACGTCAGGTGTGGGGGTGTGAAGCTGCGTTTGGGGGAAGTTCATTCAAAGTTCATTCTAAATGTGTCGAGCCCATTCATTTAACCCTAGAGGCCGGGGGTTTCATTTGCATCTTATTCCTGCCACCGGCTGACGATTTTATTCGGCTAATGATAAACTTTTTCAAATGTGATGGGTTACATACATATGCCTTGATAACAAGTCAGATACAATGTATGTTTGACTCGAAATGTGGATTGAAGCAGCGTTTCGTGCAGATTAACTCCGCCCTCCTTTCAAACATCCCGCCTCATCCCCCCATATGGCTGACGTCAAATACACTGCTACCAACACTGAATACCCCGAGTTATATTGCCTCTAAAGCAGGGGGGGTCTTTTCTTTTATGAGTGACTGTACAATATATTCACACCCTGTCGTGATATCCCAGTGACATACTGGAATACAGATAGAGACACCAGGATCTTCCCAAACTTGGGTAAATACATAAAGGAATATCGAGCCATTAGCAACACGCACTACTATTGTATTTCGCCTGTGTCAGTTTTCTTCAGAAGGAAGTGGATAGTTGTTCCTTTAGCTGCAAAGTCTGACAAAAAATAAATAAATAAATAAAATAAAAATCAGTACCCTGACTACCTTCACACACCCCTTTCTAATTCGATCTTGGCCAGTCTGAGAAAGAACTAATTTCTAGCCATCACTCAAAAAGTACAATAGGTCTGTACTGAGGTAAATGTAATATGGGCTGATACAGTATATATATAATCGTCCGATAGGCTGTATGGACGGGCACGGAGGCAAAGGAAACAGTCACCTCAATGCTCTACCAAAAAATCCGCTTAAAGGGAGTGTACACGCAGAAAACTAAAAATAAGAAAGTAGATAAATAAATATATATCCAGATAGAAAATTAAATTTTGTGCACAGCGTCCTGAGTTACTGGGGGAAAATACAATGCCGGCATTAGCATCACACAAACAGAATCCACAGAGGCTAGGAAATTAGTGAACTTAAAAGCAATTTTTGAACGATTTCAAGGCCGCATGTGCTATATCAGAACCAATTATAAAATAAAATTAGGAAACAATGTCTGGCCGCTTAAGAGTTGGTAAAACTGATGTAATTTGTTTTGTTAATGTCTTTATCCCATAACATTACATCAGAGTGGAGTGCAGCAAACTTCAGGTATATAATCCATGACCACTTTTCAAAAAAGAAAAAAAAAAAAAAAAAAAAAGGTCGCAACTTTGGATTTTGTCAAGATGATTCAACAGTTAACTCCCTTGCAGAAACAGCGTTAGTATATTATTCGATGCGATGTCAGATTAAAGTTTGTAGGTTGTAACCCCTTCTCCCAAACACATTAATTTGCATAAGCGCACACACACACACACACACACACACACACACACACACACACACACACACACACACACACACACACACACACGCACGCACACGCACGCACGCACAAGCGCACGCAAACGCACGCACCACAAAAAGAAGAAAAACACAGTGCACACAAAACTTACATAGGCCTAAATACCTACTCACTTTCGTACTCATATACTCTACTCCCTCCCTCCTTCACACACACACACACACACACACACACACACACACACACACACACACACACACACACACACACACACAAATATTCGTGAGTATGATGACACAGATTTCCTACACATATCCTCTACTCCCTCACCGTCCACACACACAAACACAAACACCATAACAAGCTTCACGCTTTCATTCCTCTTCCTCAACCGACGTAAGAATGGGAAAGTGCGGTTTGTTTTGACGGTGATGAATGTGCAGGTCGTGTTGGAATGGTTATATCTGTGTGTATAAGAGTTTGTATTCTCAATGGCATTAACAGAGGGTGCAAACATATACAAGCATGTGATAGGGCGTACTGCCAATACCCACTTTAAATGCTCGCCATGGGTTCGACTATAAACTTTAGACATGAAACTGATCCCGAACACGAATCGACAACGCTACCACCGTGCCACCGCGGATCCTCACAGACACCTACCCAAACAAAACAGTCACCACTCCTCTCCCTTCGTTCCTCACGCACTCACATCCACTCACACACGTTCGGCCAACCATTATAACTTTATTTTTCCCCTTTCTCCTAATTCTCAGACACTCATATCTATCCTCAAACAATCACCCCCCCCCACACACACACAAACACACTCACATCCTCCTCCTGCTACCCTAACGCACTAAGTTCCTTCAAGTAACCGAGACATCGACGCCTTCCCGCAATCCTAGCCCACATGAATACCCTTACACTCGCTGCAAAACATCCCCCTTCGTCCTTCCTTTTCCAACACACACATTCCTCTTCTTCCTTCCTCAACTCTCTCTACTCGGATTCAAGTACACGACCTACCATTATACTCGTTACTTAAATTTCTCTTCAACCCTAACCCATTCTCAGACTCACACATTACACCAACTCCCACACGACCTCCTCTCAGTCTTTCCAAATTCACACTCTTTCACACACCCGATCACACTTTCCTTTAATTAACCAACGCACCTAATACTTCTCCCAGCCCTAAACCACACATTCACATCCATTTTCTCCCACTTCAGAGCGACTTTCACGCCATTTCCTCCCTCTCCCTGAACTCCCCAGCACTCACACTCACATTCACATCCACCTACAAATACACCCTCTAACACAGTCGTACCACTTTCCTCACCCTCCCCTTCCTTACCCCTCAGGCGTTCATACTTACGCACTCATACTTGCTTTCACTCCCGACCACCAGCCTCTCTCTCTCTCTCTCTCTCTCTCTCTCTCTCTAGCACTGGGAGTCAAGGAAGGCAAGTGCAGCCTCAGTTTGCTTACGTATAGTTCCTGTATAATCGTGTGCGGAGTTGTCGTGTTTGCGTTGCTGTGGGACGACATGGGGGAAAATGGGGAGGCGTTATACCCGGAAAGGAGAGAGACATTCTTGGAAATGTAACATGAATGGTAATGACCATCCGACCTGAATGACATACCAGTTACTAAGTGCTTGATAAGCGTTAACACTTACTGTATATGGAAAGTACTTTAATACTGTACTTTTCTTTGTAGTTCACTGAAATTGCAACGGGACTGGAACAAAGAAGAAAAGATCGGTTCACTGATGGAGACTGCTTGGCACTTTGAAACTATGACTATGATTATGCATTTATTATCATAATCTGGTGTATTGTCAATTTTTTTTTTTTTTTTCATTAAAAAAATACGCTAATCCCATGTAAGTGTTAACATTTTCTGAAGCACCCTGTAATAGAGGAGCACCTGGAAATTATTTCTCCCTTTGTCTCTTTACCTATCTTTATCTATCTATCTATCTATCTTTCCATATTTATATCGCAAATCACACAAACTCCTGCATAGTATAAAACAGAAAGTGAAAATCTTAGAAAATTCAAATATAAAAAAAGGTGTAAAAAGTATATCTCCTTCATCAGTATCTAGAAATGAAAACGTGGAAAAGATACAGAAATCCATGGGAATGTTTAAAACATAATGACCATCCAGCCCATATGTGCCCCCCTAAGAAAAGAAAAAAAACTGCGGAAGACTCAAAGATAGATAGATAGATAGAGAGTGAGAGAGAGAGAGAGAGAGAGAGAGAGAGAGAGAGAGAGAGAGAATTCTGATACTGACAGATTAACACCAGTAAATTTTAAGGATTAAGCTGGGGATGATAAATAGAAATCTGAAAGATACCGGTACAGGTAATGACGCTGAAATTCTGGGAAATGACAGAGACATACCATAGAAACATTTTGCCGGAAATGTAAACACTGTCAGGCCTGCTGGCACTGCCAAATGGCAGCCTGGTGGAAAAAACATCTTTGTGTGAGGGAAAAAAACGGGGGGGGGGGAAGGGGGATGGGAGCTTTCCAAGCATACTACTCGGAACAGAGCAGCATTTGGTACTCTAGTGGCGAATGGAAAATTGAAACAGCCTAGGGAAAAAGTGTATTTTTTAAGTTTTACCTCCAGTGGTGGAAATTTAAGATCACACCCGTGGATTCGATGACATTTTGTATTTTTATACTTACTACAACCTGACAATATTACTCATCAGGAAAGACGTTTGTTTGCGAAATGATTATTACTCTGCTACCCTCGTCAACAAAGGTGTACAATATTATATATATATATATATATATATATATATATATATATATATATATATATATATATATAGTTTTTTTTTCTCACTGCGAGAAACGCCAGACGCATAACTGTGATAAGACGTCCACCGTCTGTACGAGTTGACACCTTCAGCTGCAAGAAGCCGGCAATAATCTCTAGAAAACTGTTTGTCGTAAGTAAGAATAAAAGTCACCGTAGTGAAGCAGCTAAGGTGAAAAGAATGTCTATACAGTAGAAGGAAACTCAGAAGAAAAAACGTATAATGATATAATTAGTTCACGTACAGAAAAAAAAAAAAAAGTCATTGCAATAATACTGATGACGAGAGCAAAACGTAGTTACAGCGAGCGTTGTGAGTGTAGCCCAATATGAGCACTGGCAAGCACCAGTCCGGTATTTTTGCTGCTGGGAAATGACCGACGCAATATTAGCGACGAGCATCACAGAATACTGTAGGTCTCATATGCTTCCATCCCAGCTTTCTACCCCTTCCCCCCACACACAGTATATATATATATATATATATATATATATATATATATATATATATATATATATATATATATATATATATATATTACCCCCTGCGGGTAGGGGGGTTTCTCAAGAATACTCCCCCAGTATCCCTGCTTGTCGTAAAAGGCGACTAAAAGGGTTGGCGGAGGGTTAGTGCCCCTTCCCGGAAAACAACTAACTAAAAAAACAAACAATAAGCCTCGGACAAGGACTGACCAAACGATGACGACCAAGGACCGGACAAAGGACATGGCAATTGGCAGTGAAATGGCGGGAGACAGGGCGACTTGGAGGCAATTTGTTTGTGGCCACCCCAAACGGGATTGAGGCGTCTGGCAATATATATATATATATATATATATATATATATATATATGTCTGTGTGTGTGTGTGTGTGTGTGTGTGTGTGTGTGTGTGTGTGTATCTATTATAGATAGATAGATATAGATATATATACAGAGATATATAGATAGATAGATATAGATAAAGATTATATGAACACATCTACACAGTGCAAGAATATATCCTTGACAACAGGTCACAAACAATGGTCATACTGACACTGTGGCACACAAGCTCCTCATCCCGACGTGTCTGCTTCACATTCCCTCCTGAGGCCGCTCAAGGACAGGCAAAAAAAAGGCTGATTCCAAGCGGCTGAGAGCATTCCTTCCACGCCTACACCCATGCAGATATGACCAGCCACGGGGATTTGCTAAAGCGACACTTCTTCCTGCCCTTCATTGTGTGTGTGTATGTGAGAGTGAGTCAGACACAAATCTTGGAATGTAATCTCAAGCGTGTTTATAAAGGAATTGAAAGGATTGTGTTTGGAGTCACTTGGATATATAAAAAATATAAAAAATCCTGGATAATTGTTCAGACAGAAAGACAGAGAGAGAAACCACCGCATTTAGAAGTGTTGTACTGGTATTCGGTCCCTCTTCAACCTTCCCCCCCTTTTCCACACACGTGACCTGTACTCCTCACTGGGTAAATATGCCTCTGTACTAAATCAACTACTGTACAGGGTTAAAGAAAGTACGGAATCGGTTCAACACATCCAGTCGCTTGAAAGAGGATATTGCAAATGGCCTAACATGATAAAGAACAGGAAAAGGAAACACCAAGGATACTGAGTGATGGTGATGGCTTCTGTTGTTTGGCCAAGACTGTGGCCATAAAACTTAAAAAGTAGTCTTGGGTTACAGAAAAAAATAGATATGTAGTCATCCTAGTAGGAGGGTCAAGAGAAAACAGGTAATGATTGTGTTGAAGGTCACTGTCGTAGGGAATTGTAGACTGCCAACATTGTTGTTAATTTTTGCCTCTGTTATTCAGTCGTTACTCTCTCATGCACTCACGTCTTCTTCTCCACCAGCATGAAAAACAAACACGACGATTTTGCAGTGTGTGTGTGTGTGTGTGTGTGTGTGTGTGTGTGTGTGTGTGTGTGTGTGTGTGTGCGCGCGCGCGCGCGCTTGAAAGAAAGAGAGAGAGAGAGAGAGAGAGAGAGAGAGCAGAGAAATTAAAATAAAGGGAAAACGACTGGATATCTTCGACTTGCTGATGACACACCTCTGCGAGAGAATAAAGGAAAATGTGAACACGTACGCTTAAAGACGAATAATATGAAGACAAAGATAGTTATGCTTAACAGACAGTTTTGTCCTTTCCGGTAAGAATAAGATATTAAGAACTAGTAAATACCGAAGAATACATATACCTGGGTCGGGCTGTTCAACATAACAATGAAGTCACTCAATGAATGGGATTGTGATGGAGGGCTTTTGGTAAGTAGCCATATTATTAAAAATATTAAGTTCTATACCTGTATAGCAGAACTAGGGACCAAAAACCTGTAGTCAAACATAAATCTTAGAATATTCTCTTAGGAGTTTCCAAAGTTGTTGGGAAAATATTAAGTCATATGGAAAGAGTTTTAAAAATCCTGTATAACGGAGTAGACGTAGGCTAAGTAGAGAACACATTCATAAAAAGACAAAAAAAGTGGGCATGCCACTTCCTTCGTGACCCCTAACGGGTGGACAAGAGAAACTTAGTGCCAACTACAAATACCGTGAGAGGAACGGGCAGACAGAAAACAAGATGGAGAGACGTAATTTGCTCATTTGCGGTACTGAATCCATCCATCCATCCATCATCCACTCCTATGTCGTCTCATGAGGAGCGTAGGAACCCGGGCTAGGCAAGTTGGTCCTGACATTTAAGATGAGAATGACCAGCCTCACTCATCCCTGAGTGGCATTATATGAGCAAAAAAACCAAACAGCCACTTGGATATAAATCTACACAGGCTCAATCCGATTGGAGCAATTTAATTTACCCACTATACCACCAGACGCCATAATTTGGTTATATGGTTACCACCCAGCGTTGAAAATGGCTTCCTGGTGTACAGGAAACCATTTGGCTTGTCACTAAATGTAGGGTCACCCATACGCAGAAGGAACGGGAAAGAAAGAAGGAAAGAAAGACAGAATACTAGGGAGTGTAAAGACACCCGTAGGCAGACGAAAGAGGAAAGAATGAAGAAAAGATACAAGAGGAAGGAAAGAAGAGAGGACAAGGCAGACACCCAAAGCAGCACTATATCGAGTGAGTGGATGGTGAGCGGCCCCACCTACTACTGCGAAAGATGAAATTTACGCATTTGCTGGAATTGAGTCGTGAGATGAAATTCGCAGATTTGAAAGGATTTAACAGAACCGATCAACTGCCACTAGGTTGGATTGGAGAAAGAAGAGAGAGGTCTTCGTCCTGCAGTGGGTTAATAATAGTAATAATAATAATAATAATAATAATAATAAACGTGTGAGTGGGGGGTGTACCTCTATCTGTGTGTGTGTGTGTGTGTGTGTGTGTGTGTGTGTGTGTGTGTGTGTGTGTGTGTGTGTGTGTGAGAGAGAGAGAGAGAGAGAGAGAGAGAGAGAGAGAGAGTCGGATAATTGATCCTATTAGTGCCCCACATAATCCTGAAATAAAAGGCAATTATGGGAGTCAGGGACGAACTGTGTCCCGACTGAAGAGAAATGAGGAGGACATTTTTGACGTTCCCTTCATTCTTTCCTTATAATCCTCCGTCTTTTTCAATGACATTTTTTCTTCTATTATTGCTGCCGTTACTGATACTTCAGTATATTTCTTAATTATCTCTTCTTTCCCTTCTGCTTAGTTAAATTGTCTATTCCTTTCTTTTTGTTTACATTTTCTTCTTTTTCCATTTTTCACTTCTAGATTTGGTTTCAAAATCTGTTTCCTGTGTCTTGTTATACTTTCTCTTTCCTTCCGTGTCTTTTTACTTTCATATTCGCTTTCATTTTTGAACTTGGTAATGGCACCTGTTTATTTCTTTCATATTTCTACATTGCACCCATCCTATTTGTAGTTTTCAGAAGTAAGGATACAGTGGTGATTGGTGATGACTCGTGTTTGGTTGTTGTTGTTATTGATGGTAATGATGATGATGATGATGATGATGATGATGATGATGATGATGATGATGATGATGATGGTGGTGGTGGTGGTGGTGGTGGTGGTGGTGGTGGTGATGGTGGTGGTGGTGGTAGTGGTGGTGGTTCATCATTAATCATTCAGTCAAGCCGTAACACTATCACAATCACCTTCATCATAATTATCACCACCACCACAACCACCACCACGATGATGATGATGATGATGGCGGTGATGATGATGATGATGATGATGATGATGATGATGATGATGATGATGATGATGGCGGTGATGATGATGATGATGATGATGATGATGATGATGATGATAAGGAGGAGGAGGAGAAGGAAAACGGTAAGGAGGGTGAGGAGAAGAGGGAAATTTCTGATATCGCCTGCATCTTAATTTTCTTTTCTTTTTTATAAGCACTTTGGATATTATCAACTATATGCCATTTCACCAAGTTTGGCACCATCAGCGATCTCCTCCACGCCTGTAGTGTCGATGTAAATCGTCTGCACCAAGTGAACCTCTATTTATTACCTTGAGAACCAATATAAAAGGCAATGCAAAAAGGTATATCCAGTACTGAGGACCTTTCCCAAAGCTACAGGTGTTGAGGACATCACTAATGATGCCAAACTCGGTGAAATGGAGTATAGTTTCTTCAAGCAGCTGGTACTCATGGCTTTGTAAGGCATCTTTCCATAGAGTGCCACTTTTTCGTGTAAAACTTTGTATCTCGTTGTTTCGTCGTGAAAGATTTCCTGCCCATTTCCTGCAGTATTTCTCAGCAGGCCGTTTACTTGTTCTTAAGGATACTTCGTAACACCACTCCCCCAGCTATTTATTTTACATATTTGAACCTAACATCATCTGATAAAGATTGTGGTCGATGTAAATTATATCGATGCTAACTATCATCTGTCATTCAGTCCCTATTACCACATCACAAATGTGGGTGGTCGGGGCTCGGGCACTTAATGCAAATATACAAAACGAAAGTAGCAAGTCGCTCCGCCTTGAGTTGTGTTATGTGCGCAAAAAATTCTGACCATCTCCTGAACGTAAACCCTTATGAACGACAACCATTTGGAGCGCCTTAGCTCACTAGACCACGAGTCGTCCATTTGATTATATGATTTCCACCGTGTAAAGAAAAATGGTATCTCGGAGTACAAGAAACCATTTGGCTTGTTACTAAGTGCAGTCACCTGAAGGTATCATTACAGTAAGTCTGAGGATGGTGGTGGCTCCCACCAGTTGCGGTATAAATATACATACCATTTCTCTCTCTCTCTCTCTCTCTCTCTCTCTCTCTCTCTCTCTCTCTCTCTCTCTCTCTCTCTCTCTCTCTCTCTCTCTCTCTCAGGCATAACACACAATGGTAGCAACAAATGAATAAAACAGTCCAGGCCTGGACCACAAGTGACGCAACCAATACCAAAAATACTTATAGAACAATGTAACAGACCTAGTATGGCTTCTCCCTAGTCGACAAGAATGCTAATGGTTCTGCTTACATAAAAAAAAATAATAATAATAAGAACTTGCTTGCCGGAACGTTGAATAAAAGGGTTTCCTCTCTATACTTCATGCTACATACTGTCCTAGGCAATGTTGGTTTTATATATATATATATATATATATATATATATATATATATATATATATATATATATATATATATATATATATATATATATATAAACTTGCGGGGGGGGGTTAATGAAGGCTACAGTATATCTTATCCTTGCTGCTTTAAAAAAGAAATCTCTGTATATCAGAATATAATAGTCTGGGGAAGGCATGACTATTCAGAATATGACGTAATCTATCTAAACGGATGAAATATAACTGCTAAACCCAACAGCTGTGACGAAACCATCATTGCATCATTTAGGAAGATGAAGGAAAGATTTCATTGTGAATAAACTCTTCTGTGTTTCAAGAAAGCTTACTGAACCTGGCAATATAAACTTGTCTGCCATCCGATAAGGCGCCTGGGGAAAATGCTTGGTCAAAAACTTAAAGTACATTCCGAAAAACTAGATTTCCCTGATCTGTCTGTGCTGAAACAAGTTATAAGTTTTACAAGATGAAAGAATGATTATGAATGAGGTTATTTTCCCCTGACTTCAGTCGCCACCTCTCTGAAGCAGATAGGATGTCATGTACTTCATATTATATGTGTGCTATTTTGTGTATGTGTGTGTGGAGAGAGAGAGAGAGAGAGAGAGAGAGAGAGAGAGAGAGAGAGAGAGAGAGAGAGAGAGAGAGAGAGAGAGAGGTGGAATATGAGGGAACTGGAGATGAGGGAGACAGAGGTGTAGGAGAGAGAAGAAAGGGGCAACACATGGGAGAGGTAAAGGTAGAGCCAGAACGAGAGAATGGAGGAAAGACTGGGGAAAAAACTGAAGAGGTGAAAACGTAAGGGAGCGGTAGGGGGGAAGAGAGAATGGGAGGGTAGGGGAAGAGAAAGGGGAAGGGTGAGGAAGGAAAGAGGTAGAAAGGGAAGGGGAAGAGTGGGACGGAATAACTTGGAGAGGAAGAAAAAAGGAGGGGAATGTTGCAAAAAAGCAGGGAGAAGAGAGACTGGAGAAAGAGTGGAGATCACGAATGATAAAAGAAGGGAAGAAAGGGAGGAATGAAGGAGGAGAGAGGAAAGAGGGTGTAGAGAAAGGCGCAGGACAGAACAACACAATAGAGTGTTCAATGATGGAGGAGGAGGAAGAGGCGAAGGGAGGGAGGAGAAGGAAGTGGAGGAGAAGGTACTGGAGGAAAAGGGAGTGGGGAATGAGGACCGGCAGGGGAAGGAAGAGGGGGAGGAGGAGCGAATGCATGGACGTAGGGAAAGAATAAGGGGTAGAAAGAAAAGAGAAAGGAATGGAAAGGACGGGGAAAGAGGAGGAAGAAGAAAAAGAACGAAAAAGGAGTGAATTTCATGTTATATTAATGTGTCTGTATCATACCCATTAATCTGACAGGATAAGGATGGATTTAAAACATCGAGAATAACAGAAATGAAGGAGGAAGAGGTGAAAGAAATATTAAAAATTAAATATACAAAACATTACAATCTACTAAAAGATATATGATAATGGGAAAGGGGGAATCTATGTACGAAATAACAGGCATACGAAAAAATAAACAAAAGATGATAAAGCGGAAGGAGGAGAAGATGAAGTAAGAAGAGTAGATGATGGAATAAATCTAAAAAGGAAATCAAGGGAGTACAAAGTAAAAGAGGAAAGAAAATAAAGAAAAAAATGAGAGGAAAGAAGATAGGAAAAATGAAAAACAATGAAGAAAGACGATACAGGAAAATGAAAAAAAAAAAAAAAACAATAAAATAGCAAAGTTGCGAAAAAGTGGACTATTTCTACTGCTTCCCACCTGTATCTGTTAACCCCCTGCATGACCCTGGCCAACTCCATCTCTCTTCCAGTCCCGTAACCATTCCAATCCCACCCACTTCCAACCCCTACTGCCTATCCAATATCTTTCTCTTCCTCTCCCTCTCTTTCTCTCCTCCTCGTCTTTCTCCTCCTCTATTTCCACACCTCTTCCTTTCTCCTCCATTTTCTTTTCTCCACCACTCCCTCTCCCAGAAAATGCTTTACGAGAGAAAGATAAACGATGTTATTAACGAAAAAAAAGGAGTAGGGTCAACTTAGATATGACCCAATTGGCGCTGATGCTCGAAAATTTTTGGTCAAAATTATACCGTGTGTGTGTGTGTGTGTGTGTGTGTGTGTGTGTGAGAGAGAGAGAGAGAGAGAGAGAGAGAGAGAAGGGGGGGGCAGCGAAAATGTTCACACTGTTATCCAGCATTTTCTGTTCTTTCATACGTATTCTCCGCCCCGCCATAATTTCCCCCTCTCGGCAGCACTCACGACCCATTTTCTACACTGGAGAAAGTAAGTGTACAAAAAATTTGACTTTCATATACACAGTTCCCATGGCAGGAGTGAACATGTTGGAGCATTTTATCGTTGTCACTGGGAAATTCCCTGTGCCTCCTCCTATGTGGTTTGTGGTATATATTAAACCTAGGTGTCCTTAGTACGTTTGTTCGAGTAAGCAACCAAAGCCAGCCAGCGAAAACACTATCAGGCACCTATCACAAACAGCACCAAAGGCGAGTTATTTCAGAAGCCATTAAAGCAACAGTGGTACCCTGCATATCTTTGGAAAAGTTAAGATAATGTAATATACTGTAGGATAATAAAGTGACTTTTCTCATAATCCGCCTGCATATTGCTAAAAGAAAAAAGAATAGTGCCAAATTAAGCACCAAAATTGTCACCTACGCATATCGTTAGGAAGATTATGGAAAGGTAATGAATGGTACTTCAGTGACTTCTCAAAATCTGTCAGAATATTCTTTAACAGATAAAAAAAAAAAAAAAAAAAGCTAAATTGACCACCAAAAGTGTGTAATCTCGAAAATTATTAAACAGCGGACCAACAATCATTGTTGGAGAGCTTACGGAACAGCAATAGTTACATAAACGGCTTCTCTCAAAATTCGCCACATTACAGCTCGAAGTCAGACACTACAAATTTAGCGGAGAAACTAGGCTATCTCGGAAATTAATAAGCCCAAAATGGACTCTAGCGCATCTTTGGAAAACTTATGGAAAACTAAAGTGTGTCTTAAGTGGCTGTCTTAAAAATTCGCCACCATATGGCTGAAAAAAGCCCAAGAGCATCAGACTGATCGCCACAACTGGGTTATCTCAGAAATGATTAAAGTTACATCAGACTTACTGCGTAGGAAACTAAAATAACAACCTGAGCAGACTTCCTGTCTAGAACATATTCCATTGTTTAAGATGTGGATGCCAGTAACTTCATCTCTCTCTCTCTCTCTCTCTCTCTCTCTATTACTGAACAGATTATAAGATAATCAATGGGAACCCTCATGTGAAGCCTCACAGCATCATACTGAGAGCATCATCCCACGTCTCGCCAATCCGCCCTCATATCCACACTGTCGCACCTGCACACCTGCACGCACGCACGCGCGCGCACACACACACACACACACACACACACACACACACACACACACACACACACACACACACATGCACACGCACACGCACACACACGCACACGCGCACACACACACACACACACACACACACACACACACACACACACACACACACACACACACACACACACAGGGGTGGGGGTCACTATACGCTATCTACATTACAGCAGTTTGGACTAAAACTGCCATCTCTCGTTTTTTAATGCTGTGATGTGACAAGATATTAACACCAGCACATCATATTAACCACGAAAAACTGCTCTTGCAAAAGTGTACGGTATTGTCATACTCTGCCATTAGGTATGGGAAATTTGTTGCAAAAATGACGATAATCTCAGTCAGGTCAAGATGTACGGACAATAGACAATATCACTGACGATCACTTCTCTGTGGTAACTGGTAATTGCTTTCGCTGGTATAAGAGACCTGGATAGATTTCACTCTCCTTACTTCGTCCTTCCTGCGAGCACAAATTAAAAGTCAGGACAGGAACTGGTTGTAAGTCTGTGGAATTGTGTACTGTACATGTCTGGTATTATAATCTAGAAAAAAATGTAAAGATATTGTTTAGGACGTGGGTCAAATTTCCTCTTCGTGTTTCAGTAATTTTTCCCCTAAAGAACTTCACGTGCTGAAAGAAGGACCTCTCCGTTTTTAAGCTACGGTTGGAGTGTCGAAGAGTTTCTTTGCGCAAAGAGGTAATTTAATGCTAACACCCTAAGTCTCTTAGCCTTTCATCCAGTATATTGCCATTATGTCGGGAATCGAACCCGGGACTCTCAGGTGAAAGCCTGGCAGCAATATACTACGGCACGACCAGGTAAAAGGTATCTCATTGTCACAATCTTGTAACCAATGTCTCTCTGTCCCCACTATGGGCCTGAAGAGGCTGAGATAACCCCCTGGCTCTTGGGCAAGTAGATGTTTTTAATCTATCCCAAGCACTTAGGGCAAGTCAGAATGAAGAGAGAAACCAGCACTTTACACAGGAAAAATCATCCAATACATTACCTGAGAGTCTCGGGTTCCATTCCCGGGATAATGGTAATATATTGGATGATTTTTCCTGTGATAAAGAACACGTTTCTCTCTTCTCTCAGTCTTTCATTTTTGAGTCTGTCTCAGTTATTCTTTCTGTCTGTCTGTTTGTCATTTGGTTTGTCTGTCTCTCGTCAGTCAGTTTGTCAGTCTTGTCTGTCTCGTTTTTCAATTTCTCCTCTCTAATCTCACACTCTACTATCTCGTCCCTGATCTCACAGTCTCTTGTATTTTGTTTCTAATCATGTCTCGTTTGTGGGGTCTAATCTTACTGTACATTATCGATCGCATGTCTGATTTTGCCCTGTCACATCGTGGTCATACAGTGTCAAACAGTTTTATAGTTTCACACGATACTGTCCCAAGTCAAACACTCGTCGTAAGTGGTTTGAAACCTGCTGCCCGACTCGGTTTTCATACTTAAAAAAAAAAAAAAAAAAAAAAAAAAAAAAAAAAAAAAAAGGACATGATACCATATTCCTGTCGACCTATCCATCCCGCCCTGAATTGTACGTAATTTTGAAACTACCGCCATGGACTTATTCAAACGTTAAATATTAATTGCTCAATGTTTCTTCTTACTGAAATGATGCATTGACAATAATACACAGAAAGTAACCCCGAAATATTTATAAGTAAACTGAGGCAGTGGTGTATAAATGCTGATACATGTCACCCTGAGGCAACACTTCCAAGTCGGAATAAGCAGGCAAATTTCATGAACAGAATACTCGTTTTACAAAATATTCTGAGCGTAACTTGCACTAATTTTTATTTCTATAAAGGGAAATAATACTGACATTCACAGTTGGCCTGTCTTTTTGTAAATATGCAATTTAAGAGGAGTAACTGGTGACGTCTAAGGCATGAGTTGGCAAAGAGTGTTGTTATCGGCATTCAGTGGAGGCTTGGAGCAGCTGAAGGTAAAGCCTTATTGCTGAGGCTAGTAATTATCGTTTAATGCTTTGGGATACTGTTAGTGGATAATATTACAGGAAAACATCTGTGCCTGTCTGCTCATCATTGTCCGTATTACTAGATTGATTGCCCTGCGGAGACTGTAAGAGTTTAACTGAGGAAAAATGGCGATAACTGTGTAAATATGGAGTGTAATAGCTCAATTTAGGGTCATCAAGTCAGACGCAAAACTCTTCAAACTTATTTGGAACTACGGAGAATGTAATGCATGACTGTCAGAATGAATAACACCTTTCTGGATGCCATGCTGACAAAGTACAAAAGTTTTACCGATGCCACACATTTGGATACGCAGCTGGGACAGTTGTGTTATTGACAGACGTCCGTATGAAAGTGTATGAAACTGTTACCCTAACAAACCGCACACAACACGACATCATTCTCACAATATCACAATCTTACTCACAATCGTACAGTTAGTCTCTCTCTCTCTCTCTCTCTCTCTCTCTCTCTCTCTCTCTCTCTCTCTCTCTCTCTCAAATGGCAGGTGAGGTGGGAGCTCATTTGTTGACTGAATCATCCCTGCATATAACAGACTGTAACTGGGTATTGTTCAGCAATTCTGTTTGAGGAGAAACCCGTACTTATAAAGACCCGTGAAGTTGACTGAGGAAGAATTTTACTTGGAGTCATTGGAAGAGCAAGGGCCTTACCTAAGAAAAATACTCATAGGCTCCTATGACTCATTCTTAGTTGAATGATATAGCTTGGCGTCAGTTTAAACAGAATAGTAGACTTGTTTCGACCATATAGGATTTGCTACCAAAGAGGAACTCGTTATCCAGTTGCAAGCGCTGACAATGGGCGCGTTCACAAACTCAGGAGTTGCCAGTGATTACCAAGTAATTTAATTAAGAACTCGGTCAACTACTCACAGCTCGCACAGCCATATAAATTTTTAAAATCTCTTCCATGATATATAATGATGAGGAATGCATAAATTCTTCAGTACTGAAATCATTTATCATTATACCAGTTTTCTATTATGATTTACTAAGTAGAATACTGCAGAACAGTTAATAGAACGCATAAAACGACAAGTGGTCCGTTTGCATTCATCAGATATTTTTAGAAGACTCGCCGAATGTTAAATTTGAAACGCTTATCAGTTAGTCATTAAAGAGCTTAATGTTTCAACTGGCAAATGCTGAAGAGAATATGCCAAATATACGTTACAAAAAGGGCGAAATTTAAGAAGTCCAAATCATGCAAAGACGCAGTCGCCGACAGAAATCCCAAAGTGCTGATGTTTCCAGGAAGACAACAACAAAGCTTGGCATAGGCGTTTGCATACAATCATCATCTGATACCTATAAATGTTTTGCAGCCAGACGACTTCATGTTAGCATTATGTATAGATATATAAGTATGAAAGTTTTATTTGATAAAAGCTATATTGAAAAACGTGGCTAGGAATGTAGGGGCGCGTCCACACGTGTGCACAAACAAGTGTTGGCAACATGTAAGCAACACAGTAACGAACACGCTGCAAACATGTTGGGAGCAGCAGCGTCCAGATCATGTTGGCAACACCATGATGAAGTCTCAGCTGCCTCGTACGGACACACTTATCCCATCACCTCTGCTGCCAGTGTTCGAAGTTGCACTGAGACATGTTTGCATACATCTGTCCAAATACTCCTGCAAACATGTTCCCGAACATGTTGCCAGCTGTGTTGCCAACATATGTTTGAGCACACGTGTGGACGCGCACTAAGGATTCGGTTTTAAGTTACGAAGAATAATTGTCCCGACATTTAGAGAGATAGTTTTGTTAGTTTAGTGATTCCCTTCATCTTTATCATAGTGAAGATTTTCTTCATATTATTGAGTAAAAATGTCCATAAAATTATCCTGTTGAACGAAGTGATAAAGGAAACATTTCAAAATAACACTTCAGTTGACTACATTTTTAATTTTCCAAATTAAGTTATCAGGTGAGGATTGGCAACTTTTGGGAGTTTATGAACGCTCCTTTTTTTTTTTTTTTTTCTTCTTCCCTGGTGTCGTTTGGCAAGATTGTTCTCACATGGGATGCTTGGCCAAGAGGAGGCTTTGGCCTGGATCGTTACACAAGGAGGTCTGTTCCAGTTTATCATCACCCAGCTCTAGCAAGGTGAGGCGATATAGCTTTTGTGTGTGTGTGTGTGTGTGTGTGTGTGTGTGTGTGTGTGTGTGTGTGTGTGTGTGTGTGTGTTCCCGACATATCTCGAGAAGTTGCAGGCGAATTTTCACCAAACCTTCAGGAAATAGCAACCCACTGGGGGTAGGGGGGTTTCAAGAATACTCCCCCAGTATCCCTGCTTGTCGTACAAGACGAAGCGACTAAAAGGGTTGGTGGTGGGTTAGTGCCCCACCCCGTAAAAAGAACTAACTAAAAAAGCGAATAAAGCGCCTCGGACCAGGACGGACCATACGTTGTCGACTAAGGAACAGACAAAGGACATTCTGAGGGTGGGATCATGAAATGTGGGAGGAGTGAAATGATGAAGTGAAAGAGAGAGATTGTTCAGGTGCTTGAGGATGCAAGAGTGGATATATGTGGATTGATTGAAACTATATGGAAAGGTGAAAGGGTGAGAGAATGGGAATATGGTTTAGGTATATGTGCGGGAGTTAATGAGAATGAGAGGGCAAGAGAAGGAGTATGTCTGATGATAAGCAAGAAGTGGAAGGAGAATTTAAGAGAGTATGGAACAGTGGGTGCAAGGATTGTATGGGTGAGGATAAAAGTAGGTATACAAGCGTGGGCGATTGTGTGTGTGTATGCTCCGACAGTGGACCGAGTGGCAAGAGTGAAAGATGAGTGTTGGGCGAGTGTAGAAGCGTGTATGGACAAATTTGAGAGGAGCGAGAGAGTGCTTTTGATTGGAGACATGAATGGCAAAGTTGGGAATGTACGAGTGGATGGAGTGGTTGGTCAGTGGGGTGTGCCAACTGACGTAGATGGGAATGATAGTGCTTTGGTGGACATCTGTGCTGGTAAGAGGTTGGCAATAGCCAACACCTACCTTCGACATAAGATGATCCACCGGTATACATGGAGAGTAATGAGGAGGATGGATGGTGAGCTTGTTGAACGAAAGACAATGATAGACTACGTGTGTGTGGATGAGCGAATGAGAAGACAAGTGTTGGATGCAAGAGTGTGGAGAGGGTGGGGGAATGGAGTCTCGGACCATCACTTAGTGATGGCCAAGGTGAAGCTGCAAAGAAAATGGTTGAGGAGACGAAGGGAAAGACAGGAGGAAACAGCTCCTATGAGAAGAGTGGAGAAGTTGCAAGATAGTGAGAAAATGGCAGAGTATAAGAGCATAGTGGAAGAAAAATTGGGAAGGTATAAGCTAGAGCAGATGGAAAGGGTGGAAGACGTATGTAAGATATTTATGGAAGAGATAGGCACAGCGTATGAGGTGGTTTGTGGAGTGAGGAGGAGATGCAAGGGTGTGCAAGGGACAGCATGGTGGAATGATGAGGTGAAACGAGCTGTGGAACAAAAGAAGAAGCCATGTAGTGAATGGTTAGTGAGTAGAGGTAGGGGAGAAGATGAGAGAGAGAACAGAGAGGTATATGTGAGTAGGAGAAGGGAGGTGAAGAGACTGGTGAAGGAGAGTAAGAAGAAAGTGGATGAAGAGTTTGGGAGGAATCCGAGTGTGAAATGGAGGGAGAGTAAGAAATTGTTTTAGAAGGAGGTAAAAAAAGTAAGGCAGTGTGAAAGGGGAAATAGCAGGGGAGTGACAGATAGGAATAATAGATTGTTGGTGGAGAAGAGAGAGAAATTGAGGAGATGGAAGGAGCACTTTGAGGATTTGTTGAATGTAGAGAGTGACAGTAGTGCGAGTATAAGTGGTTGGGGAATGGCTGGAGAAGGAGAGATGAGAGGACGGAGGATGAGATCAGTAGGATGGAAGTAATGGAAGCAATGAAGATCAAGTTGGGGAAGGTCACAGGAATTGATGGAGTGTGTGGTGAAATGCTTAGGTATGGAGGTGAGATTGTTGTGGAATGGATATGGAAGTTGTGTAGATTGGCTTGGGAAGAAGGAAGGGTTCCAGAGGACTGGAAATCAGGTATAATTGTTCCTTTGTATGAAGGAAAAGGGGAGAGAGAAGTATGTGGTAACCATAGGGGTATTTGCTGTGACTGGTAAAATATATGGTAGAATACTCATTGATAAATTTAGGCATATGACAGAGGAGCTAGTGGGAGAAGAACAAGGGGGATTTAGGAAGGGAATAGGGTGTGTAGATCAGATATTTGTTCTAAGATGTTTGGTGGAGAAGTATCTAGAGAAGGGAAAGAAAGTGTATGCTGCCTTCATGGACTTGGAGAAAGCTTATGACAGAATAGATAGGCAAGGTATGTGGAAAGTATTAAGAATATATGGAGTGGATGGGAAATTGTTGAATGCTGTGAAGAGTATGTACGAAGGAGCTAGGGCTACGGTGCGAGTGGATGGTGAGCTGAGTGAATTTTTTTTATCTCAATGTGGGACTGAAACAGGGTTGTGTGATGTCTCCATGGCTGTTTAATATATACATGGATGGGGTTGTAAAGGAGGTGCAGGGTAGGGCAGTGGATGTGGGGGTGGCTCTGATGAATGAGGGTGAGATTTGGAAGATTCCGGTGTTGCTGTTTGCTGATGATACAGTATTGTTGAGTGAAGATGAATGGGAGTTGCAAGGTTTGGTGAATGAATTTGGGTCAGTGTGTAGGAGGAGGAAGCTGAAAGTTAATGTAAACAAAAGTAAAGTTATGGTGTATGAGAGGAATGAAGTCACAGAATGTACATTGAGGTTGGATGGTGAGGATATGGAGAGTGTGAGTGCATTCAAGTACTTGGATAGTGTGATGAGTAAGGATGGAACTTTGGGGGATGAAGTGAGTGAAAGGGTACAGCAGGGAAGGAAGGTTGTTGGTTCACTGAAAGCAGTGATGAGAAACAAGGAGGTGAGTATGGAAGTTAAGAAGTCACTGCATGATAGTATTGTGATCCCTACCCTGACGTATGGAAGCGAGGCGTGGACCTTGCAAGAGGGGAACAAGTTAAGAGTGAGAGCAGTGGAAATGAGTTACTTGAGAGGAGCATGTGGAGTGACATGGAGGGACAGGTTGACGAATGAATAAGTGAAGGAACGCTGTGGGGTGGATGTGGATGTGGTTGAGAAGATTAGGAGAAATACACTGAGGTGGTCTGGACATATGGAGAGAATGGAGAATGAAAGACTGACTAAGAGGGTGTATGTATGTGAGGTGGAGGAAGGGAGAGGGAGGCGTAGACCGAGGATGAGGTGGAGGGATGGAGTTGAGAGGTATACGAGGGAGGGGCGAGTGAGTTGGGGGGAGGGTAGTCAAATGGTGGGTGACAGAGCGACTTGGAGGCGTTTTGTCTGCGGCCACCTTTTGCGGGATTAGGGCTTCGGGCTATAAATAGATAGATAGATAGATAGTGGATGTGCAATAGCCTATTATTTACTTTTAGTGAGGCTTTGATCAAAGACGACCGAATGCCTGTTCCCAATTATTTTTAAAAATTATTGATTGGCATTTTGCGAGACGCGGTGATTATTTCCATAGACTTTTGTGAATTTTCTTCAAATTTGGTTTGTAGGTAACTTGTGTTATCCAAGAACATATTTTGGCGGGCGATTAGCATTCGGCCCCAGAATGTTTTTGTTTCAATTAATAGGATTGGTTTTCTGCGAAACGTGGAGAATGACTTCCGTAGAGTTTTGCTAATTGTCTTCAGACTTGTTTTGTAGGTAATTTACCTTATTCAGCATCATATATTTTGGCGGGCGATTAGCATTCGGCCCTCGAATGCCTTTGTTTCATTCCTGTTGAAGTTGTCGCTGGTAATGGTGTTGCTGCAGATCGTTGCTGTCGGTGTCATTTGTGGACCTTTAGTAAGAGGCGCGTCTTTAGTGATCCATATTATTAAAGATCCAAAGGCCTTTAAGATACCCTGTAGGATGATAGAGTTAACTCTCTATGACGCAGCCTCAGCTGAATAAAATCGTCTGGCATTAACCGAGCTGGGAGTGAAACTGCTAAGAGCTCATGGCGGCAATAAAAGGAGAGAGAGAGAGAGAGAGAGAGAGAGAGAGAGAGAGAGAGACTCCTAATGAGATTGTGAATTTCCCTCGATCCCCTTTCTAACAGTTAACCTCTTAAATATTAAAGGTCTCTGCTAAACGGAATTAATTCGTCTCTTGGTTGTAAAAAATATAAGAAAAATGCGAAGTTTCACTAAAAATATTAGTATAGATCTCTTTTAGGAAGTTGTCCCCGTAACTCTCAAGCTTACTATGATGCTCTTAACCCCAAATTTTAAGAAATGCGATCGCAGGGCAAGCAGGCATCTCATTAACACTACTCTTAATGGAGTTTGTGTCCAACAGATTCAAATCGAAGGCTGTCTTAAGTTTAATACCATAATGTTCTGCCAGGAACAAGAATATAAGAAATACAGGCGACATCGTGATGAATGGAGAAACAGAATTCTTGGCATTTATCCTCGTGGGGACTGCTACTGCTTTTCCGAATAAGAATGCTTCCCCAGAGGCTTCATCAAACTGAGGTTGGAATTAGACATTCTCCGATGCAGACTGTCCGATAGCGTAGGCCTGGATAAAAGCTGGCAGAAAAACATCCCTGTTCATAAGGCCACATTCTAGGCATTCCGTTCTGTCACCAACGAGAAGTCTGGTACTGAAAAACAGAGTGCCAAGAGCATGGCTGAAAAGAAAAACAAAAGAAAAGTGCAAGAAAACAAGTTCTTTTCCACCTTCCAGAGTTACACGATCTGATAATTTGCGTCAGAACGTGTCCAATTCCAACCTCAGTGTGACGAGACCCTAACAGCCTCCCTTACCCCCTCTGATCTCTAGGAAGCGTTCTCAGTACGGCCATGAGAAAAGTGTTCAGAGTCTTGATGCATATTGTGCTATCATGTTGGTCGAGATATGTAAAAATAAAGAACTAACACCCCTTTTCGCTGGTCGCAAAAATGGCCTTTCCGTATCACACAGTGCCATACATTTTGTCTGAAACTGAGAAATGACTTCCTAGAACATATCCAAATGAGAGTGGATCTTCTCCCTGTTTTGCCCGAACTTACAGGATCATAATTTGTCCGCGTCTGTGATCATACTAAATATTGCTCATGTTGTGTATAACTCTACTCTACCTCCTCTGTACATTTTCTACTGAATTTTAACTACATTATAGAATGGACATCATCCTTGCACCGCATTAGTTCGTTTGATCATACTGTTTAAATTTGTATAATTGTTCTTGATGTTCAGTTACTTATGCTTCGGCCCTGTTTGCTGTACTTCATGCACTTCTACACTGTTGTCTTGATTGTAGGTCCTGCTGAGGTGCGATTTCTTTCACCCTTCTATTTGTTGAATTCTGCATTATATAACAAGGAGAGATATGTACTACTTATCGACTAGACTATCTGACTGAAGTACTATCTATCTATTTATCTATCTATATCTATCTATCTATCTATCTATCTATCTATCTCTATATATATATATGTTTATATATATATATATATATATATATTTATATATTTATATATATATATATATATATATATATATATTATATCTTCGACAGCTCTTCTCACATTAACGCTCACGTTCCTACGACTCTCAGCTGAAAATTTAAGTTAAAGGCGCCTACAGTTGACAGTGTGGAGCAAGTTCAAGCTAGCACACTTGCTCAAGTCGCGTTACCTTTTTAACAATGTGCTTAAGTCCGCAGTAGTTTAATAATTTCCGATGTAATCCATTTTTTTGTGCCCAGTTTGGCACTTTCCGATGTTTTTCATCTATGCAGTGGAGAATTTTGAGAAAAGCTGCTTAAGTGACACCAATTGCTTTTCCATAATTTTTCCAGCAATGTGTGTGGGTCTGATGTAGCTTTAAAAATTTCCGAGGCAACTCAGTTTTGCTGCACAGTTTTACGCATTTATTTTCTTTCCGTAATATGCTGCCACATTCTGAAAAAAAGTTACTTAGTCACTTATTACTTTTCCATTAACTTTCCAATGCTGTTTCTCGAATAGTCTCTGAAGTAACCCTGGCATCTACATGCCGCATAGTGTTTTTGATCGCTTGCTTCACACGCTCGCTCAAACAATACATCGTCGAAACACAGCCACATCAAAAGACAGTACTAGAGTTTTCTCGACCATGGCAGAATTTAATATTAAACAAGTTCACGCAAACCATCAAATTTTCTATATGTCCAACTTTCTTTCGTTGTAAGTAATATTTCTTTATCTCCACCCTGTTTCTATAATTTCATCCTCTCACTCTACCCGTCTCACCCTGCGTCTCTCATCTCTATTCCTTTCTCTCTGATTATCTTTTCCTGTTCCTTACCACACCCTGTCTCTCTTTGTTTCGATAATCTCATACTATCACCCTGTTTCAGTCCTCCTTACTCTCCACTCACCACCCTTCCTTCCCTCTCCTCATCTCTATTTAAATCTCTTCCTCTCACCCTGTTTCTATCCTTCCTACTCTCCTCTCACCACCCTTCCTTCCCTCTCCCCATTTCCATGTTTCTATAATCTCTTTCATTCACCCTGCTTTTGTCCTCCCATTTCTCTTTTAACCATCCTTCCTTCCCTCTCCCAATTTCCCTGTTTAATAATCTCTTCCTCTCAACCTGCGTTTGTCTTCCCTACTCTCCTTTCACCACTCTTCCCTCCCTCTCTCCGCCACTCCCTTTGGGTCACAATTTTCCCCTCGGTGGTAATGGGGACAGGGGAGGGGGCTTTGCTTTCACATTTCACTACTAATGACTTTCGGATCCATTGGCAGGAAACTGGATAGACTTTTTCATATGGATATTTCTGCGTACGAGAGAAAACAAAACTTTTACCCCTGAAAGGTGACCGTGTGTGAGAAAGTTAGAGCAGCCGTCACATTAACTCTAAATCATTGTACAATATACACATAATCATGCCTTTAAGATATCTTCATTCATGTGGCGTATTATTTGATTTTATTCCTGCAACTATCCAGACAAGTTTCCCACTTGCAAAAATCTCTCGTACTGGAAGGATTACTAAAAGCTAAATCTAACTTCTGTGGTTCGAAAAGTCTCTCGAGCAGAATTCACGCTTTTTTAAGTTGTCAGAATATTATAGACAGTAAGTCACCCGGTTGAAAGGGTTAAAACAGAAGCCTTTATACTGTACATGTCAACCCCTTGAAACCAGTGATGCGTATTCTTAATATTGCTACCACCAACCATTTATTTTCAGCTTAGGAGGATGCCACTGTTGTACTGAGGGTAATGAAAACTGTATCTGACTCCTCCAGTTCCAGGTCTATTCTTAGATAAACAGTATCGTCAGAAGATGGCAGGAAAGAAGCAAAAATAAGTTAACTGGTTAAGAAAATTTAATCCCTTCAAACTAGCGACATATTTCCCACTTTATTTTAGATCTGTATCTCTCATTTTATTCTGGTTGCCTCTAGACAATTTAATTCAGTTAATGAGACTTTTTGAACAGCAGGGATAAGATACAACCTACAGTTACCCCTTCACTACAAGAGGTCTCAAAAGTTGATTAGAATGATCTGGCATTAACAAGAATAAAATAGAAGTAAATGTCATTTGACTGAAGGGACTAATAGGATTGTATTGCAGTAAGTCTCGATAAACAGGATGACCAAAGATAACCACACTGAGGAAATGGGAACAGCAGCAAGTTTAGCTTTAACGGCTTCATTCCGTTGATGTATTTTTGCAACCTACAGTCGACTTTCAGCTTAGGAAAGAATTATCGAACAGGAAGGGTTACATATTGCTATCACATTCCCCTCCAGCACAAGGGGTATTTAATAATATGAGTAAAACCGTCTGGAGGTGGGAACAATATATCAATAAAATACATATCTGGGTTGAAGGGGTCAAAGTTATAACCTGCAAACATTATACATTTCCTCTAAGGACAATCCGTTAAATTCTGTTGCAGCGCGCTCACACACGGAATCGCGTGCGTGTGTGTGTGCGTGTGCGTGTGTGTGTGTGTGTGTGTGTCAAAGCCTCAGTTTACTCTCAGCCCCTTCACCAAGTTTGGTTGAAATCAGGTATAAACCGTTTGAGAAAACTAGTACACTACAACTCGGCCGTCTACATACAACTAGGTCGCTACTTACAGATTCATTTACTCATATGTCAATGACAGAGTAGCACGTTGGAATGCATGCCAGCGTGATTAATCTTGGGTTTAATCACATTTATAACAGGCAGCTGCACCAACTGCCACTTGATTTGCATGCTCTGTACAGTAGGTTTCTGTCCAGCACTGGGTTAAATGCGTTATTCTTCTTGTAAAAACAGTTTTATCCGTTCTCAGTGTAATAAACTTTTTCTCTGCGTCAGACATCTTGCTGAAATCCTATTGTGCAAATTCATTTTTTCCTTTCCTTCCTTATTTCCTCTCGAAATGCTCTGTTGCTTTTTTCTTTAAGAGACATGCCTGAAATTATTATTCGTACCCTTGCCCCTCAATCTGCTCTTAACGATTCCAGTATTTGTTTTTGCCATCTCTCCCGCACTCTGATATTCTCATGTTTGTAACTGAATTTTATTCCCCAAAGATTGAGCTCTGGGAGCCAGAGAGTATGACCGTCACCATTAACCTGCCTGTGTTCGGGAAAAACACCAATATGTTCTGGCTGACATCAGACGATTTTCTTTAACTGAGACTTGGGTGAAGGGGTGTGAAAATGTTACACATATCGCAGTAACCAAGGATGTGAATTTGAAGTTATTGCAAAGGAAAACATTCTATCTTTGAAAAGTGACTATACAATATACTCTCTCAACACTACCACCCCGCTTAAACTTTATTTATTATGTTTAAACTTTATTTATTATATTTAGTGAGGAAAGTTTGCTGTTGAGTGTTTTTGCCTCCACCTCCCCAAGGGGAAGGTGCTAATGCCAGGTATTAACTTTCGAGTCTGTTCGTCCTTCACTCAGACACAACCATTAATTCTGCCAGCCTGGTGATCCAAGGCTGCAATGATGGAATAATTAAGCAACATTATATGCAAACACTTGATGCAGGTAATCCAGTGAAACTATATAATATTTACCTGTTAATGATAAAAGAGTCCCGTGCCGTAAAGCCATCCATTACAATGACGATAAATCCATTTTAGTTTCTATTCTCCCAGACGATTTTATTCAGCTGTGGAGAGCCATTTCCAAAGAGGGACTGGATGCAGCCTTCATCAACTCCTTCACTACGGGGGTGGGGGCTTAAGCTGCACAAATAGTCTGACGTCAACAGAACATAAAGAGAGACAGGAAGCAGCACCCACAGAGTGCAACACCCACGGCACCAACTGGGCTAAGAGTTCAGGCTAATATCTGTTTAAGTTGATCTTACCATGTGACCTTGGCCTCTGACACACTTTTCTTAAAACAGAAAAACAATCGCCCAGCCATTTAGGTGATCCTCAACTCATCTATCAAGTGTGATACAGATCATATCAAAAGTTTATTTTGTTCACACACACACACACACACACACACACACACACACACACACACACACACAATTTATATATATATATATATATATATATATATATATATATATATATATATATATATATATATATATATATTCATAAACCTCTCAGGACTGACCCCTGATCACGATTATCTATTTTATCTCACTGATGCCAGACGATTTGATGAAATTTAGAACTACTGTACCGAAACGTGAGTGTAAGTGTGAATGTGTGTACGTATGGGTGTGCGAGAGGGTGTTGGCGCGGGTGTGGGTATGAAAGGGTGTAACAATTTTTACTTTAGTAAATAGTAAAGGTGAGACAACCACCATGAGGTACTGCCGAGGCGCTCACCTCCTTATCATAGGTGTCGAGTTTGTGGCGGGATATGCACCCATTTTCCTTATATACAAAACCACTGCATCATTCTGACTTGCACTTACCAAGATCTGAGGGATATTTGACACTGAAAGTTGCATTTACCCAGACAGGCAGTGTTACCTTTCACTTTCATCTTTACATGATGTTATACAGTACCAGGTGATTTACAGCCATTCTTGAGCTTAAGCTGTGTATACGATTATCTTCACTCACACATGTACCAAACACTTCATAATCAAATAAGGGCGATTAATTAAGTGAGAGCAGTTGTAGCAGCTGTAGTCCCATGTTCATCTGAAACGAGAACCCGGTGGACTGCAGGCTGAAATGGCCCTACTGCATCAGCTTCATATTACCGGAGAGCTCCATCACCCTGTTATATCGGTACCATCACGTGAAGGCACCCCTCTCCAGCACCATTAAAATGAGAAATAGAGGAAACAAAATTCCAGGTAATAATTTTAATCAGAAAAACTGGTCGAGATTCTTTCTAAATACGGCCCATGAGAGTAACACGGATGAAAAATGTTTAATCAGTGGAACTGGAGAAGACAATTTAGAACGGATGACTGAAGAGGTGGAAAGGGAGACGATGTGGGAAGAAAACAATAATAAAAAGAGAAGAGATGAGGAAATGAAAGATGAGGAAGAGAGGGGACGGGAGAGGAGGGAAGAGAAGACAACAGGGGAGATAAAAAGGAGTAGAAAACGAAGACAAGGCAAGAACAGGAGGCAGCAGAAGAAGTGCTAAAAAACGACGAGAGAATGAACGGGGAGCCGCTGACAAAAGATGTTGAGAGAGGAGAATTAGGGAGACGAGAGCAGAAAGGCCATGAAACAGATGGGCGAAAAGAATGACAATAAAACAAAATGAATTAAACGAAGCGAAATATACGAGTATTTAAAAAAAGATGAGAGAGAGAGAGAGAGAGAGAGAGAGAGAGAGAGAGAGAGAGAGAGCGTGTGTGTGTGTGTGTGTGTGTGTGTGTGTGTGTGTGTGTGTGTAATTCACCGGGTGGGTCAGGATCACTCGATGGTCGTGATCGTCAGCTTTTACCCTCCCGGAAGGGAGCTGAGAGCTCATATAGTCCGATCTAAGGGCAAGGCTGTGACCTTCACACACGCACACACCCGTCCCCTTGCTCAAGGGGGACAGTAACCACCCACTTCGTCAGTGAAACTTTTCGCAACCTGAGCGAGGCGCGAACTCCCGTCCACCAGTTGTGTGTGTGTGTGTGTGTGTGTGTGTGTGTGTGTGTGTGTGTGTGTGGAGGGCTAGAAAAGTGAAAAAAAATTACGATGTTCCGTAAAAAAATACATAATAAAAAACTGAATACAGGTAGAGAGAGGGCTTTTAGCAAGACGAAAAAATGGAATAAGGAAGGAGAAACATATTTACTTTTGACGTATTTACTTTGACACGTATGAAGGATTTTTAAAAATCACACAAAAATTAGCGACGCTGAGTCAAGAAATGATTGATGAAAGTTTTTATTTTAGTCTTGGGGGCAGAAAAAAAAAAAAAAAAGAACTGATTACACTAAAAGGTAAAATACAAGAAACTTCTTTAATGTTTTCAGCACTCCTTCACTCCGATGATGTATCTTCTCTTATTCTTGCCATTGCCAGACGATTTTACTCAGCTTAGACGTGGCTTACAAACAGGACAGCCTTCATTTACCCTTCACTACCAGAGATCCTTCCTGGGTTGAATAAAATTGTCAGACGTTGGACAGATTAAACTGATTCATACGTCATGGGATTCAAGAGGTTAAGCTGAATAAAGTCGTGTGGTGGTAGCAAGACTAAAATAATATGTTATCGTTCTGTAAGGGTTAAATATTGAGAATTCTGTCAAACTCTTTCTTGAATATCGAGACTTTTCCTAAGGTGAATAAAATCGTTTGGGAGCAGCAAGGGTAGAATTAAAGACGCCATCGTACTAAAAGATTGATGGAGACAGCTTTTGACTCCGTGTTACCTTACGATACGCATTTTATTATGGAAATTAAACCGTCTGGCGGTGGCGTGAATGAAGTAAAGACGTCATTATATTTAAGGGGTTAATGGGTAGCGTGAGTGACCAATGCACTGAGTGAATTAGACTTAGTAATTCATTTTATTTTGAAGCAATGGTCTATAAAAAACAAATAAACAAACAAAAACGAGTCATTCTAGTAAATGAGTTAATACAAGACAAGATTAAAAGGAAAACTAATAATAATTCTCCAAAAAGTAATATAACACAAACAGATCGAGAGGATGAAACCAAGACAGACAGGAAAATCTGGCAGCAATGGCTAAAATTAGACTGTGATGAGTTTTGAGAGATATATAGGCCTAATGTGAGATAAATGTGTGCCTACAATCCACTCGCTCGATGAAATGCCACCTTCAGGTGAATCTGCACTGAATGTCATGCCAGAGAGTCCCCAGTAATTCTTTACTATAATCGGTTGTAACCATATAGCAGTACAGAAGCCTGTTAGTCTAGCGGGTTAAGGCGATCCAGTCGGATGGGGCACGTAAGGGTTTCCATCTGGTTGATAGTTGGGGTTTAGTGCTCACATAATGCCATTCAAAAATCAACAAGGCTGGTCACTCTCGCCTTAAATGTTGTGGGTAAATTAGCCCCGGCCTCCTACACTCCTGATGAGGTAAAAAGGACTGGTTGATAACATAAACATGAAGGAAAAACTGGAAAGGACTTTACAGTATACATATTTATCTATCTATATCTACATCTATATCTATCTATCTATCTATCTATCTATCTCCTACATTGCCCCGTGAGGAGCGTAGGACCCCGGGGCTAGGCAGTTGGTCCCGACATTTAAGATGAGAGTGACCAGCCTCACTCATCCCTGAGTGGCATTACATGAGCAATCAACCCCAACCATCCCTTGGATATAAACCTTCACCGGCCCAATCCCAGTGGAGGGCAATAATTACCCACTGAACCACCAGGTGCCAAAATTTGGTTACATGGTTACCACCCAGCTTAGTAAATAATTTCCTGGTGTACAGGAAACCATTTGGCTTGTCACTCAGTGTAGAGTCACCCACAGGCAGAAGGAAAAGGAAAGAATGAAGGAAAGAAAGACAGAAGAGGAAGTGTAAAGTCACCCGTGGGCAGAAGGACAAGGAAAGAATGAAGGATAGAAAGACAGAAGAGGATGGAAGGAGAGAGGGATGGAAAAGAGGAAAGGGCAAACACCCGAGAGCAGCAATACATCGAGTGAGTGGATGGTGAGAGCCCCCACCTACCACTATATATTTATGTATATATTATATATATATATATATATATATATATATATATATATATATATATATATATATATATATATATATATATATATAGATATATATAAAGAATTTGTCAGAAGGCACTAGCTGAAGAAGTTCAAGGGTCTTGGAGCAGAAGGAAAAAAATTAAAAATCAGCTTTAAGGACGAAGAACTGATAAACGTTTTGAGGGCTTTGTAGAATGAGAGAGAGAGAGAGAGAGAGAGAGAGAGTGTTTGGGGATGAGAAGCCCATAATATGATAGACGATATTGCATTATTATGGTGATTCCTCTGACTGAGAAGGGATTATCTCTGTTGAACAAGGTCCTGTGTGGTGGGTAGGAATAAAAGATCCAAAGATGAAAATCGTGGTAAAAATGGTTATCTCTTCCACTACTATGACATCCATTATTTTTTACTCCTGCTGTGTCAAGACTAATTTCCTTAGATTTGGGGAGACTTTTAGAACTGGCGGAATCAGATGTCGCCTTTCATTATTTAAGATCATTCTCAAGTTGGGAACAACCATCTACTGGTTGCAAGAATACTCTGAAGTACTGGGTTGTGGCAATGAGGGGGTTAGTGAGTAGGGGAAGAAGCTGGATAAAGGGAACAGCCAGTATTACAGTAATGTGTTTAGTGAGGGAAGGATATATCAAAGAGGCTGGAGGAGCAGGTATTATAACTGTGTGTGTGTGTGTGTGTGTGTGTGTGTGTGTGTGTGTGTGTGTGTGTACCAACATGCAAGTGACTGTGTCTAAGTAAACTTGAAGTTTACACAGTTTAATGACTGGTTTCAAAATGTAGCTTGTAATTTATCATCAAAGGGACATGTCTCAATGTGTTTAACTTGCTGATGGTGACATAAGTAATTATTTCCAAATTAACTTGACGTTTTTAACCCGATGCCATTATTCTTTCATTCTAATTTCTCCCTTAAAGACAAAGAACATAATTATTTTACTTTAAAGAATATCTTCAGCATAAGCATGTCATTTTTAGATATGTAATTGTTTATATATGAAGAGTGTTTACCAGGCTCCGGAAACGATCCCTGTAATGAAAGGATTAGTAAAGGTCATGACTAACCTTTCCTGTTCGAGATATTTAACCCAAGGCTAATTCAATCTTATGGAGAGAGAAAGAAAAAAATAAAGAGTACATCCTAGTGAAGGGGTTTCTCTTTGACAGGAGTTCAATCCCCGTACAAAATCGTCTAGTGCTGACCTTAAAAAAAAATCGCCACAGCAGCTTGATACGGCACATGAATGAAATTACATCATCCCTTAGACTGACTGGAATATAATGGGAATATGACTGTCCGGTATAAGCCCGAATAAAATATCAAAGTCCAGCCGTAGCATCAAAGTTATTATTTCACAATTCTCTCTCTCTCTCTCTCTCTCTCTCTCTCTCTCTCTCTCTCTCTCTCTCTCAAATAGAGCCTTCATTTACCCATTCATTGTCAGTGATCTCTCAATGGCTGAATAAAATTCTCATGAGGCTGCAGGAGAAACTATAAAGACTTCGCCTTAGATTTTCTTCTTTTTTTTTTTTTAGTCATTAGATTTTTTCCCCTTTCAGTAATATCGTTCGGAGTTACCCTGAATAAATAACCAGCTCCGTACGTATAGGTGACCTTACCTCTTTTTCTATCAGGACATCTATCACTATAATAAATCCGCTTTCTGGTAGTATGAATAAAGTATCTAAAATCGTCAACAGCAGTGAATTTCGTCTTTTTCATATATACTAGATATTCTATCAAATAAACAATATCGTCTGTTGTAAGGCTGATTTTAATACCACTGAGCATCCTTATCAGCGATATGGATAATTAATTCACTGCTTGGCTCACTGAAAGTTACAATTTTTTCACAGCAGAATCGGCAGAAAATTACCAAATATAATAGAAAACAGATTCCTTGCAAAGAAATACGTGAATGGTGTTTGTAAAATAATGTGGTTGTGAGACATAATCACATCTTTTTTTATTAAACATGGATATTATCTTCAAGCAAACTTAGAAGAATTTTTTTACACTCCAGTGTTTGGAAACTAATGTGGGTGGGAAAGATAATTACACTCTGCTCCTTTTCTTTCCTTTACCTTCTTTTTAACCTCTCCACGGGGAGCAAAAAGGTTACGTAGCGTAACCAACAGGCTGGCATATTTCAAGGAAATTATCTAGAAAATCGTTTTCACCATATAAATAGAGTATTTTGTGGTATAAAAAAAAAATGAAGAAATGCATGTATTCATTCTTACCTAGCAGCGCATGGGGCAGGAGAGTGTGTGGGAGGGAGCGCTGCCTTTATCTATCTTTATCTATTACTATCCATAACAACAGCGTGACAATGACTGAGGCCCCTCAAGGCGGGCTGGTCAGTCACAGCGAGCAGGAGCGTGACTGGGAGCATCCCAGCATTGCCATAAAGCCAATAGTTTCCGCGCCATTATACAAAACAACACGGGAAACACGAAAACGTAATATTACGTGAGCCACCCTGCCCTCTACACTCGTAATATTACTGGAGCTGCTGCGGGGAGAAACATGGGTATTACTATCACGCAACCTCCAAGTGATTTCGTTACTTATTTCAAGTAACGCTTTCTCTGCTATTGGTACGGCTATGAATTCTATTTAAGCCTCCACAGGACGATCTTAGTCAGTCAAGAACAATCCTAGTAGTCAACGGGATGTGTCGAAGTAGATAATTCACGACATAGTAGTTAGTTCTCTCTCTCTCTCTCTCTCTCTCTCTCTCTCTCTCTCTCTCTCTCTCTCTAGTAAATCTCCAATGCTGGTACAAAAAATATCACCTCCTCAATATTTAACGCTTTAAAGATCTTTATGCAGGTAATTACTGTAATTCATACACTGATTTTTAGCGTGCGCGCACACACGCGCACACACACACACACACACACACACACACACACACACACACACACACACACACACACACACAGAGAGAGAGAGAGAGAGAGAGAGAGAGAGAGAGACGAAGAGATGAGAGGAGAAGAGACGAGACGAGAAGAGGTGAGGAGAGAAGACGAGAAGAGGTGAGGAGAGAAGACGAGAAGAGGTGAGGAGAGAAGAGAGAAGAGAAGGGAAGAGAAGAGGAGAAGAGAAGAGAAGCAACGAGAAGAGGAGAGGAGAAGAGAAGCAACGAGAAGAGGAGAGGAGAAGAGAAGCAACGAGAAGTGAAGAAAACAGAAAATATGAAATGAAGAAGAAAATACAGACAGAGAAGAAAGGAGAAAGAGATAAACCTCGTGTGTAGTAGACTGGAATTAACTTACCCATATCTGAATATCGCAGTGAAAAGGCTTATCTCTATTACTACTATGACATGACATATTTTGTTCCTGCTCGATCGAAGCTAATTTCCATAGATTGAGACAGATATTTCGAACTCGAGAAGTCAAGTGTCGTTTTCACTACTGTATACAAGGTTATTCTTATGTTGGGCAAAATGGTCTGCTGGTTACAAGAATATACTGTAATAATGGGTTGTGGGAATGAAGAGGTTAAACGGGAAGGGAAGGAGCTGGAGAAAGGAATGAGCCAGTGTTAATGTTTTAAGAGAGGGGAGAATGTTAAAGAGGCTGAAGGAGCAGGTATTATAACTGTGTGTGTGTGTGTGTGTGTGTGTGTGTGTGTGTGTGTGTGTGTGTGTGTGTGTGTGTGTGTGTGTGTGTGTGTGTGTGTGTGTGTGTGTGTGTGTGTGTGTGTGTGTGTGTGTGTGTGTGTGTGTGTGTGTGTGTGTGTGTGTGTGTGTGTGTGTGTGTGTGTGTGTGTGTGTGTAAAATGGAGGTGTTCAAAGTTTAATGACTAGTATCAATGTGTAACTTGTAATATATCATCATTGGAACATGTCCGAATGTGCCTGACCGGCCGCTGGTGACACAAGTAGTTTTTTCTAGATTCACTTAATCCTTTTAGCTCGATGACATTTGTCATGCTCATTTCATCCTTTAAGCCCAAGGACATGTTTTGCTTTAAATAGTACTTTTAGCTCAAGCATATCATTTTTAGAAATACCTGCATAATCATTTTTATATGATGACTGTTTATCAGGTTCTAGAAATGATCCCGGTAATGAATGGATGAAAAATTAAAGAGTACATCGAAGTGAAGGGGCTCCTCCTTGGCTGACAGGATTTCGACCCACCCTACAAAATCGTCTATTGTTTGATTAAAAAAAAATATATATATCGCCACAGCAGCTTGATACGGAACATACATGGAATTACATCATCCCTTAGATTGACTGGAATGTATTGGGAATATGACTGTCCGGTATAAGTCTGAGTAAAATATCAAAGTCCATACTTCACTATTTCTCTCTGTCTCTGTCTGTCTGTCTGTCTGTCTCTCTCTCTCTCTCTCTCTCTCTCTCTCTCTCTCCCTCCTTTATTTTAATCAATAATCAGCTTATAAGAGGCTTCTCGAAATGGAGAGCTTAAACAGGGCCTTCAGTAACCTATTCATCGTCAGTGCTTTTGTCCCTTGTTGAATAAAACTCAGGAGGCAGCAAGAGAAATTCATGAAAGACCTCACCGCATTTTTTTTTTTTGGGGGGGAGGGGTTAGGATTTTCCCAGTTCATGTGTTTGGAGTTACCCTGTAAAAATAATTAGTTCCATACTTTGACTGCAAGGGAATATCCCACTTGAATAAATCTGCTTGTATTAGTATCATAAAATATCTTATTTCGTCCACAGTAGTGAATTTCAACGTTTTTCTCATATGGGGGAGTTGATGGCTGAATCGGTAGAGAGGCGGCCTGCAGTCCTGATGGACCCAGATTCGAATCCCGGCTGGGGCAGAGAACAGTTTAAGGATTTGAATTTCATAAAAAGCAGACTTTCCTGATCAACCAGATGACCCGCCGACATGTTGTAAGAATACCCCCGCTAATACCAATACACCAGTCCTGTATGAGACAGCCCTAGCATGTATTCAAATGGACGGTAGGTGTTAGCGCCGAAGTGGTGACATATGGAGATGTAGAAGGACTACTGGGCCTTGGGATAGGGTACTGCCCCCGAGATATTGGCCCTGAAGCCTTTGCCTAGAGTCTGACACATAAAAAAAAAAAAAAAAAAAAAACTAGACCCTCTATTAAATAAAGCAGATCATCTGCTGCACGGCTGAGTTTAATGCCACTGTGCATCCATATCATCCATGAGGTTAGTTAATACGCTGCTTGGTGCCTGCAATGTTACGATTTTTCTCATTAGAAGAAAACAGCCAGAAAATAGTCATTATAAAATAGTAAACAGATTCCTTCCTAAGAAATGCGTGAAAGGTGTTTGGAAAATAAGCGGCTGTGAGAGATAATTAGGCCATTTTTTATCATTTAATAAACATCGATATTATATTCTAGCAAACATTAGATTTTTTTTTTTACGCTCGAGTGTTTGGAAATTAATGTGGCTGGGAGTGATAATTACACTCTGTTCATTTTCATTCCTTTTCTTTCTATTGAAACACATGGGCCTTATTATCACTCTAGCTGCAGGTAATTTCGTTACTTACTGTATTTCAAGTAACGCTTTCTCTGCTATTGGTACAGCTTGGAATTCTGTTTAAGCTAACACAAGACGATGTTAGTCAGTCGTGAATAATCCTAGTAGTTAACGGGATGATGTAAGTCGAAGTAGATAATCCATGGGACAAAAGTAAGTACTCCCTCATCTGTCTGTCTGTCTGTCTGTCTGTCTGTCTGTCTCTCTCTCTCTGTCTGTCTGTCTGTCTGTCTGTCTGTCTGTCTCTCTCTCTCTCTCTCTCTCTCTCTCTCTCTCGTAAACCTCGGTGCTGCAATAGAAAAAAATCACCTCTCCATTATTAAATCCTTTGAGGATCTTTACGTTGGCAATTAGCGTAATTCACAGACTGATTTTTGGCACAGAGAGAGAGAGAGAGAGAGAGAGAGAGAGAGAGAGAGAGGAGACGAGACAAGAGAAACGAAGTGAAACGAAGAGAATAAAAAAGGAGAGGTGAGTGGAGAGGAGGAAAGAGAAGAGGAATGGGAAGAGAAGGGAAGAGAAGAGAAGAAAAGAGAAGTGAGAAGAGAAGCGACGAGAAGTGAAGAGAAGAAGGAAGAAAATTTGAAACGAAGAAGAAAAGAGAATGATAGAGAAGAGAAAGAGATAAACGATTAATTGAGA